>NC_065422.1:2573333-2895000 GCF_024362695.1 Pectinophora gossypiella
TTGTAATGTACCCTCATTGATTTAAAAGATATGTTGCTGTTGCAGTTTCTTGTCATTTCTTCTCCTCAGCCATAAGACTGAATAAATGATTCTGATTCTGATTCTGGTGACTTTCTGGGTCCAGCTTAATCGCAGCATGCGACGGTAGCACCACATCTCCATTCATACCATTAAC
This sequence comes from Pectinophora gossypiella, assembly GCF_024362695.1. Classification (NCBI taxonomy): domain Eukaryota; kingdom Metazoa; phylum Arthropoda; class Insecta; order Lepidoptera; family Gelechiidae; genus Pectinophora; species Pectinophora gossypiella. Next base: position 2,573,509 of record NC_065422.1, read on the forward strand.
AAATTGCCATTCATTATCCTTCCATACTATTCCCACTTTCCTACATTAATACGATTGCGAACTGAAATAATCGTAGTTCTAACTCACCGTGGTTCTGTAGCTCACCAGCTTGCTTCTCATACGAGGAGTGCCGGTTCGAAACGCGGTACCGGACTTGCCTCTGAGTTATTTACTCACTAACACAGTTGGCTCGATTAATATAGACGGCGATACAGCTCACTACCTAACAGTAGGTTTAACAGAAAGCTCCGTGAGGTGTGGGTAATTAGTTCATCTTGCGATGGATGTACCTCTGATTACCCCAATTAGGATATAGTTATGTTCTTTCCAATCATTATTATGCAATATCTGACACCATATGTTTCAATCTAACCACTTTAGAAATGTTTTCACTTGTGTTAAGGTTTGTTTTTCTTTTTTTGTTAATGATTTTTGATCTTGGTGTTCTTTTTTTTGTGTATTGATTTCCGTGTGGTTTCTGTCCTGTGTTGAATGTAATGTATCTGTCTGTGTCTGTTGTGTCTGGGAATAATAAATGTTTCTTTCTTTCTTTGGCGTAACTACTTGCTCTCTGTCCACATTAACCTGGATAATCGCATACGGCACGTTTTTTCCATCCCCTTAGGGGATTATTACCGGGATAAAAACTGTTCTGTGCTCTTTTCTAGGTCGTTTCACAAAACCAAAGCAAGGATTTGAAGTGTTTATCGACTTGCTCAAAGTCGATTTTAACTGTGACCTTGATGTTCAGTGGATAAGACAGCTCTAAGCTCTCTTCGCGATACTCCCATCCGTTAGAGCAGCTTAATAATACACAACTTTTAAAGCAGCGGGTCTAGAAGCTATAAAATTCAGCGTCTCACGCAGCGTGACGTAGTAATACGTTTAATAAAAGTTCGTCGGCGAAAATGCGAACACAAGTACCTGCTTGGAAAGTAAACCATTTGGAATGTTCGACGTTGCCTTTCCACTTGTTGCAATAAATATCTGTCCAATATCCCGGCTCTCTGGTACGCTTATTGAAACGCTCGTTCGGGGCGCTTGGACACAGGATATTTAGTAGAATTTTGTAAATATATTAACCCTTTCACAGACAGAGATCATGGGTCATTGATGGTTCATAATAGGTAATATGACACCATGGAATCGGAACGCCATTAGACGTTCTGTCCTTGAAAGTTTTAAAGTTGTAAGACCGAATATCATTTTACAATCCAAACCTCATTTTATATCTATTGTGTCTGGATACCTCGGCCTTGCCTCCATCCAGTTGAGTGTTGGGCTCACGATCCGGAGGTCCCCGATGTGAATCCAAATGGGAAAATATCACAAAAATCACCCGACTGTCTTAAAGTAACGTGATCCATGCTTCACTGCCGTTAAGCCGTTGGTCCCGGTTACAACTAACTGGCGTACGTAGTCGTTACATGAGCCATATCCAAATTGATAAAGTCGGTCATCTACCTTACACCTGTAGGTACACAAGAGATAAATCTCAATCATCATACATTGTTTAAGTTTACGCGGTTATTATCATAACATTCCGATATCAAAACCATAAACAAGCGGCAAAGAAAGAGGGTAGACAGATATGTCTGCCCGTAGAAAATTATGGATCCACTCCAATCCCATCAGTCATCCCGTGATCATGGCACTTGCAACAGTGTCGAAATATCGGGAGTCTCATATCCCCATTTAAACGCGGTAAGAACCCGTTATTATGTGTTTTAATTAGAAATCATCATATTATGTGAACACCGCTTCTTAATTGCTTTATAAAAGTTTTTTTTTAAACATAATAATAATATGTTCTGCGTTACTTGTTCGCTTTCATAACCTAACCTAGGTTACGCTATAACCTATTATAACTACTACATTATTCTAAAACAAGCGTTAATACATGCTTTTATATAATATTTTCTATAATGATAGAAGACTAAAGCTCTTAGTTCGAGTTTACACCACATTTTGCTACTGACCTTAATTAAACCAAGCACGAGTGAGTAGGACATAATAGGTTTAAAGTAAAAGTACTTAAATAACCTTTCACCGTGACCACACCCAACACTCTATATAAAAATCTCAGTCTTAGGCTGCATGTCCACCGGAGCCGAGCGAAGCAGCGGAACGGAGAAACGAAAAGTATAATTGCCAACTAGTTTGTACAATGGTATTGGTTATCATTTCCATGAGCAACACAGGAGCCATTTAAATGGCCTCTGTGGTCCAGTGGTTGAGCGTTGGGCTCACGATCCGGAGGTCCCGGGTTCGAATCCCGGTGGGAACATATCACAAAAATCACTTTGTGATCGCTAGTTTGGTTAGGACGATACGTGCTTCGGAAGGCACGTTAAGCCATTGGTCCCGGTTACTACTTACTGATGTAAGTACGTAGTCGTTATATGAGTCATGTCAGGCGCCTTTGGCGGCTCAATAGTAACCCAAACACTAGGGTTGATGAGGTTGGTACTCCACCTCACAACCTACACGATAGAAGAAGAAAAAGAGTGAGTCGGTAACCTCGTATTTCATAAAAATAAGTATAAATTAACCTAAAACTAAGTATACTTGATAAAGATGACATACCTTAAAGGTGTGCTGTAGTAAGTACATGTTTATTCTTAATCAATATTTCTTTTCATAAATTATTAGGCTGTTGGCATGAAAAAAAATAGTTCGTTGAACGTTTGGTGTTAGTAAAACTTTTAGACAAGTTTTAAATCTGGAACAGATCTAAAGAAGCTCCCGATTTTCCTTCAAGTCTACAGAACCCTAATAAAATAAATAAAAAGTGATGTTTTCGTAATATATTACTAAGAATACGATATTATTGAATATTTTCTGATACTTCTAAGAAGGTATTAAACCAAACTGCCATTATGAAGATGAATAGCCTCCCCAATACTTAACATGTGAAAGGACTCATGAATATTTTGCATCCACCTTGTAAGGGTTGTGGGCTTTTCTATAAATATAATAATACTTTTTCACTTTACATATTGTCACTATACAAAAATATTATCTTCTGAAGAGTTGCAGCTCTGTCCAAGCAAATATGGAAAGTAGACGTAATTAATAAGGTAAATTTTAGCATCAGTTATTTTTCTGATGACAATAATTAATACGATTTCGCTTCATCCACATAATAAAGCGATTTCGCAATAAATGCGACTGTCGTAGCAGATGCGTAGACGTGATACGCGGCGTAGCTAAGTGCTACGCCTAGCAACGTTTCAAGGGTTTGTGAAGTGTCACTGCGTAACAATAAAACACGCGCAAAATCGCTTCTTCGTGAACGCTTCTGTACATCGTAATATGTTTGTAATCATCGCGCGATAAAAAAATCTTTTCGTAAGGCACGAGCAGCCAAAATAAATCCAACAGTAGTGATTATGAGAAAGATCTAATAAAGCTCTCTTTATGTTCAGATTGATCCTCATTAAAACGGTCATTTTCCTCAAGAACACATTTTAATAGTCTCTCTGCGGCCGTTAATAAGTCAGAGAACTTTAATAAAAGAATACTTTTCAATCAGGAATGCGAAAAATAATTTAAAAAAATATATATTTTTTTGTTCCATTATTATAACATGGCCATTGAACAGTTGGAATATCAGTGTACTTTTTTTTTAATTTTAGGTTTAACAATTGTGTTTAAAATGTTATGAAATCGTAAGTGAATTTTACCATAAGTCTCTATTTTATTTAAGTGACATAATTATGATGATGATGACGATGATAGCTGTGTATTTGACCACATTACCACCTGCTGATAAATAATTATATGGTATAAGGTGGGACACGCCAACCTAGCAAATGCCTGTTTCTTTTTAGCTTTCGACCCTGTACTATGATTATCATTTAAAAACATTTTTACATCCATAAGTACTAATAAATGCGAAAGTAACAGACCTTCTCTCGCTTAAACCGCTGATCCGAATTAGATGAAATTTAGTCTTCTTCTTATATCGTGTGGGTTGTGAAGTGGATTACTAATCATCAAACCTGGTGAAATTTAAAAGAATGATAGAAAAATAAAGGATAGTTTTTATTCCAAAAAAACATCCCCTAAGAAGATGAAAAGGGGATGAGAGTAACTAGCCACCGATAACCGAAGTCAACAAAATTCGTTTCTAGTGGAGCAGCTTAGTGGAGTTTTTAATCCTTTCCTTTGATAAAGAATGTATATATGCCATTGTGCATGTATTACGAATACCCATTATTGTCCTATGCATTTCACATAAGTACATACAGCAAATCAACATCCTAATAGTTACATTAGCCTTCAAAGGGAATATGTCCTTGAGGTATAGTAGTGTAATGACTATAGAGCTCGGCTCGATCCAGGCATTATGTAGCGAACCTAATTATCTAGACTTAACTGAGATTGATTGACTGCGAGCGCTGGACACACAAGCATCACCATAGCGGGGCCACCATCATTGTATGCATAACCAACAAGCCACCTGTGGGTTAAAAAGTCCACATCGAAGCAATTAATCGAAAAAACAATATTGGAATTTGACATTTTCGCATATAAAAGTAAATGCGCAATATCAACAAATAGCAATATTGCTTAAAAAAATAAAAAAGAAAATAATAAAATAAATTTATTTCACACAACAACAACAATTTACATATTTTTAAACATTACATTAATAATAAAATATAATTTTGTTGGTGGCTATTTAAAAGCAGAAGGTAACCCTGTCTCTCAAACTAGGAGACCTGTATCTTGAGGTATTCCTTTTTTAGGTTCTTCTTCTATCGTGTGAGATGGAGTACAAACCTCATCAACTCTGGTGTCAGGTTTACTATTGAGCCGCCAAAGGCCCCAGATATGGCTCATGTTACGACTACTTACTTACATCAGTAAGTAGTAACCGGGACCAACGACTTAACGTGCCTTCCGAAGCACGGATCATCTTACTTTCGGACAATCTGGTGAACAGCCAGTAATGTCCTAACCAAACTAGGGACCACAAAATAGTTTTTGTGATATTTCCCCACCCGGGAATCGAACCCGGGATCTCCGGATCGTGAGCCCAATGCTCCAATGGTACCACTGGAAAACGGAGGTTAGGAGGCCACGATATAAGTAATGAAAGGGCAACTTGTAACTTTTTAGGTGAATTGCTATGATGTGGCCTTTTTTAACTCTCTAGCTTATCAACGACAATATACATTGAAAGCGCTACCATGGTGTCCTGGTGAGACAGGACCTTAATTCTATTTTTGTCGTAATTTATATCGTAGCGTTGCTGCATATGGCATTAACTACTTGGCCGAACAAACGAGGCTCTCACCCGGTAACACGTTTAAGACAACAGACCTGAGGGTGCTAGTAGGGCGTTAGTAAACATTGGTCAGACATTTAAATGATGTCAGGTGGCGGTTATAACAAGAAACTCTCGTGGTGTGTGTAACGCCTGCCGCGTTTTACTACTGAGTGTAATTGCTCTTGTTTTTCTGTTAGGAACTATCAAAAAGTTATCATTGAAAACACTTAAAAACTACTGCTTAAAACTAAAATATTATTACATAAATAAACTTACACTAATTAATTTAACAAAACATAGCTATTTACAAAATAATTCCGTTAATATTGTACGACTTTAATAATTATCACATTGCGTAGGTAGCCGTACCTACATTCCACAGCCGAGCCGTTACTCTTCCGATCGGATGTTCGACACAATCCTTCTGCCTTTGTAGCGAGAACACCTCGATTACTCGTATATTTTTTAAATACTTTTTTTTACTAATTTTGTCTACGATATAATAATTTATAGTGTTGTGTTATCCCCATTAATTGGGTAAGTGTAGCAATTACGATTTTTATTAGTTTAAATATCAACGTAGACTAGTACATGCTTTCTTTGTTCATTGCATGACTGTCATTTTTCATAATCATCGTGTAAATGTATTTTCACGCTTTAGTGCTTATTTTATATCATAATTAGCAATCTTTTATGTTCAAAACAACATTTAAATTGTCAATTTTTCTAAATTAATTCTACTTAACCAACTTAAAGTTATCTTTGTACCTAAGTACTTTCCTTGTTTAAATAATTCTTATATGGAACAATAATAATGTACAAAATACGTTTAATATCGTTGCTATTAAAATTATTCAGCTTAAAATATTCAATTTTACTATTTTGTTAGATAGTTTTTTAAAACAACTACCTACCATAAATTTATCTTGTTCTTTGTTCTTTTTCTGAATTTATTTTGCTAAATTCACTTTTATTGTGTGTAGTTTGCTGACAGCCACATCTTAGATTGCTAAGCTTGCTTGCTATCCACTTCCCATCTTCAATCAAGCTAAGGAATCGGCATGTGGCAGTCAGACTGGGAATTCGGACAATTCTTGAAATGACTAATTCCGGGTTCCAGGGTTCACCCTTCGTGTTCAGCAACCGCTGGACCCACTACCGGTCCTGTACTTACCTGCACCGTTTCACCCTTCGAGTTCAGCAACCGCTGGACCCACTACCGGTCCTGTACTTACCTCTACCGTTTCACCTTTCGGGTTCTACAACCCGCTGGATCCACTTTCGGTCCTATACTTACCCCACCGCTTCTGCTGCCCTGCTGCGCGCGCCGGTGTACCCCGTGTCGTCGTGGGAAGAGTTACAGGGAAGTGGTAGTTTTCCTACTGCACCAAGGGTGCTCAGCCAGTATCAAATTACCTGCGACCCAGAGATCCGATCTATGTACTTGCTAGGGATTTAATGTCAATAAACTTGGTTTAATTTCTATATACCGTTTTATTTTCCCTAGTAAGTACAACCTATTTGATTCGCGTGATAGAATGCGACATGTGGGTCACCGCAGACTCATTATTTTTTTAAAGGGCGTAAAGTAGAAAAAGTAACCACAATACAAGGCAAATCCTCACAAGAGGAAGGCTTTTAGTAAACATTACGTGTGGTGTGTGTTGGAATCTCCAGAGAACAGATAACCATGGCTTTGTACGTGTGAGCCTTCATAAGAAGTCACTGTGGTCCTGTGGTACAGTTTCGAACCCCAGTACCAGGCTTCTTTTTTTTTTGACGTGACTTATTGTAGATTTGGCGCAGATGGCATTAACTACTTGGCCGGACAAATGGGGAGCGCTGAAGGCTCTCACCCGGTACAACGTTTAAGACAACAGGCCTGAGGGTGCCCAGTTGGGCGCGAACCTCGGCTCAGGGCGTCGTCTGAGAGGAAAAATATTTGAAAGAATTAATCAACCCTAGTGGGTCGATAGCGATAAGCGCTGAATGAGGGGAATCGTCGACCACGCCGGCGGGGTCGGTATCGGGGTCCTGAAGTATATAACATAACAAATACTTTATTGCACAAACAGAAAAATACAAAACAAAAGAGAAGTATAAAGAGTACAATAGGCGGCCTTATTGTTAAGGTAGCAATTTCTTCCTGACAACCTTTAATTATAGGACAATACATACATATATAAACTCACGCCTATTTCCCACCAGGGTAAGCAAAGACTATAGAATTCCATTTGATTCGATTCTGACACAAAAAGAACAGTATAAGTACAGTGTAGTGTGTGTGTGTGTGTGTGTGTGTAAAGTATAAGAGACATTTAACATTATACAATATAGCGGGATAGTGCAGCATGGGAATAATTAATAAACACAAACATCTAAGTATTGATATCACGTGGTTTCCAGGAATTGTATCCGGTTAATGGCAAATAAGCTCGCCCGCTTTTACATCGGACTTAAACATAGCTGGTGGCGACTGGTTATACAGGGTGACATTGTAACGAAAACTTTGATGGATGATTGATACCATGATTCTGAATTCGTCGTAAAAGTATAGAACTGAAAATAATTTAAAAAAACACAAAAAGAATCATGAATTTTCCGACTGATTATTCCACTTGATATCAACTCAGAATCTTGGTCTGAACCATCCCCCTTGGTATTCGTTACGATGTCACTAACATCCTGTATATACTATACACCCCTACTTACCTCTTCTGGGATACAGGCGCGTAATCCGACTGAAAGTGTCGCAGGCGCCATGCTGAGCTAACAAATCATAAAACATATATACACAATGTCGAGCATGATATTACACCGCCGCAGACATACCTATACTACTGATATTTCAACAATATTGATAATCTTGAACTGGACTACGCCACTACGCGTGTCAAAAAAAAGTCAAAAAGAAAAATGAGTTTTTTATATTAATTTTTCTTTGACCCAGCGACCATTTTGGGTTTAAAATATAAATAAGTAAGTATTACGATTACAAATCATATTAAATATGTAAGGAAACCCACTGCGATACCCGGCTTAAAAATTCCTCTACCCCATCCCTTAAAAATAAAAGAAAATCTACAGTCGACACACCGCCATCGCGCGCGTAATTCCGCAAGAACTTCGGAAACGTTTTAAAAGTGTGGTAGATCAAATAATCTTGTTTAAAACCTATTGAAAAGTGTTTGAGCTGCACCTCAGAGTACCCCAGAGTCAAAAGACAAATAATACGGAAGAAATCCTGTAAGTAGCTTTTCACGTAGTCGTTTCATTTACAGCCGTAATACCGAATGTTCTTTTAAAGTCCAAACACCATTGTCTGGTAATCTCGGCCCCAAGGGGTTAAGGCCCGTTGTCAATAGTCACATAGCGTCTATTCGTAGAATAATCCGAAGTTAAATATATAAAACGAAAGTTTTGATGTATCGTTTTCTGATTGCTTTGGCTATACATAACATTAAAAAAAGTTTATTTAGGTAAAACCTACGACACACATATACATTTACAACAAAAACAGCCAAACAAAACAACCTAAACAAACAGACAGCCTAATATATCCCACTGCTGGGCACAGGCCTCCCGTTAGTCAACAGGGGGCATGGAGCGTACTCCACCACGCTGCTACACTTCACTGCGAGTTGGTGGAGGTGTGGATGGCTTAAAGCCGGGGCCAACGGCAACATTTGTAGTTTAGAATTCAAAACTCAAAAATATCTTTATTCATTAGGTAATATAGTTCTCTCTCTTTCTCTATTTAAGAGCTGCGCTCTTGTCGGTGGAGTAGTCGCCATTCCTCTCTTCTTCCCGCCAAAACCTTCACCTCCCGATACGACACGACCTGCACCTTTTCTTTTATTTGTTTCATAAATGTTCTCCTAGATCTACCCCTTCGTCTCTTCCCTTCAATATATTCTCTTTTAATATAGTTACACTTTGGAATCATTTGTTACAATTGCTAAACATACGATAAAGACAGATCAACATAATCTTATATACGTATATAGACATCGAACCTTTGTATCGTGATATTCGATCGTCAGACCGACAGAAAGTACCTTTCAATTATTGGCAGATGAATCCAATTTGGGAAAAAAAATACATACTTACCTACAATAATAATTTATCAACGTTATTACCAATGTAACAAGCGTGAATAATGATTTTGTTATTCACTCATTATTTTCACTCCGCTTTTCATCGTCAATTTGCTAATTTAAAATGTTAAACGAAGCAAATAAATAGGTAAGTATACATACTCATACAACCTACTTATTAAAATACGTTTCATTATTATTCACGATCTGGAGGTCTGGGTTCGATTTCCGATTGGGACATTGTCGCTTTGTGAGACTGTCCTTTGTTTGGTAAGGACTTTGTAGACTTGAATCACCTAATTGTCTGAAAAAGTAAGATGATTCCGTGCTTCGGAGGGCACATTAAGGCGTTGGTCCCGGCTATTAAAGCCCTTAAAAACACCTCCACCAACCCACAATGTAACAGCGTGGTGGAGTATGCTCCATACCCCCTCCGGTTGATTGAGGGGAGGCCTGTGCCCAGCAGTGGGACGTATATACGCTGTTTATGTTTAATGTTACATTATGTATAATCCACTTGATAAGGGCCCTTTCGCACAAGGAAAACAAATTGCCTGATACTGCGCAACCAATTTGTTGCCAATTAATTTCGTGCTAGTGACGCAACCATACTGTCCTAGTGAGAAAGGGTCCTAATTTTGACAGTAAATTATTATTGTCTGTAAAGTCATATTCATGTTTGATATTACAACATTTTTATGAACGTCTAGGGCCCTGTGCCGTGGTTTTTCTTGCACCTACTTTTCCTCGGCTATATAGGCTCTGTAGTTACAGTAGTTTAAGACGTCGACAAAACAAAGTATCCTAACCTAACCTAAAAATGTTACTAACTAAATAAATACATTATTTGAGTTTGATTAGCTGTAATAATAGGTACGTTCAGTAATAAGGAAATATATTTGTCGTAATAAGGAAAGGCGCCTGATAAAAAACAGTTCAAACCGCTGGGAATACAATAGCACGAAGCTTCCTTTTACCATGTAGGCAAGAATTAAGAAGGTATCTTCGAAATAAGTAAATTAAAGAAAATGCTATTTCAAATTAAGTGACTTAAATTCATCTTTTTTGGGCTTATGTATACGTTTTTACAATAAAATACTAGATAATATTTTGAATTTGTCAGAAAATAAATTTAAAGCTCACGTGAAGCTTACTTTATGTAAAAAAGGCTTAAAAAGGCTTATTATAAGATTAATGATTACCTAAATGATAAAAATTTCTGGTATTAAATGTGTTCCTCTAGTTGTTAAAAAACTTGTAATGTATACCTTCATTGGTTTAAAAGATGTGTTGCTGTTGCTGTTTCTTGTCATTTCTTCTCCTCAGCCATAAACATCTTGCGAAATAACGTAAATTCAAAAATATTACATTGACCTATTACAAGTTTATCCATGATAATTACGGTGAATTAATGGTTCTGATTCTGATAAAAATTTGACTACCGTTCATATACATATAATACAAACGCCCACAAGACAAGATAAACCTCCAAAATTTCCTTAAGAAACAATTGTGAATAAAATCTGTCACAGTTAAGAGGGTACAATGGGTTTATTAAGACGAGCAGTGGAGGAGACATCTCCATTATGTGACTGATGAAGAGAGAATATAAATGTTCAGCTGAAGGCTCGAAGGGGGCTCTGCTACTTAGTCACGTGGTAGCCACGTAGGTATCTGTGCAGATAGGTACTTAATGGAGCTATATTCTGTTGTCAATTTTATGAAAAATTTACATTTTATTTTATTGTAATTACTCGAATATAATTTTATTTTATACATAATTAATTTATTACTCATATTAGCCATGACATCGTATTCTTCTTCTTCTTATCGTGTGGGTTGTGAGGTGGAATACTAGCCTCATCAACCCTGGTGTCAGGGTTACTATTGAGCCGCCAAAGGCCCCTGACATGGCTCATGTAACGACTACTTACTTACATCAGTAAGTAGTAACCGGGACCAACGGCTTAACGTGCCTTCCGAAGCACGGATCATCTTACTTTCGGACAATCAGGTGATCAGCCTGTAATGTCCTGACCAAACTAGGGATCACAAAGTGAATTTTGTGATATGTCCCCACCGGGATTCGAACCCGGGGCCTCCGGATCGTGAGTCCAACGCTCAACCACTGGACCACAGAGGCCGTATGACATCGTATTAATTTATTATCTTCTTTGTTGACATTATTTTATTATCATTTTCGACAATCATATTTATGTTGGTACCGTTTTATATTGTGTCTAAAATGTGTTGTATAACTAAATGTGAAATAAATGAATTCAATCTAATCTAATAACTGTCAGTACTCAGTACAGAAGTGGAAGACCTAGTGGAGTCCTAGTACGACTTTGAAATAGACTACTCTGGATGCCATCCCACGCGTCAGACAGAGTACTGCGGGGCGGAAGACAAGAGGGAAACCACTGCCCTATTTTTCCTTAAAAAAGTAGCATGGAGAATGATACACCGGGAAGAGCGTGGCTCTTGAATTAGTGATGATGATGAGGTACTACAATAATATTGGTATTACAATAAAGTAAGTAGTTTACCTATAACAGTCTTGAAAATAAGTGTGTCAGGGTCCAAATGGAAATCCATCGTCTTTGCTTAATAAATTAAATGAAATAGGCATGAATTTATACAGGAAGTTAGTGACATCGTAACTAAAACTTTGAGAGATGATTCACACCATTCTCCTGAGTAGTTATCAAGTGGAATTTTCCATTGCAAAATTCATGTTTTTTTTTGTGTATTTTTATTTTGTGTTAACTCAGAATCATGGACTGAATCTTCCGCCTTATTTTTCGTTACGATGCCACTAACACCCTGTATATGTGTGTACGTTCAATAGGTTTGCTACTTCTGGCATTGTTGTAAGAGAACGTAAAATAAGTCGGAATTTTATATCGATTATGATGTTACGGGAGATAAAGGGATTCAAATTAAGAATTTAATTAAATTGAACAGTATCGTAACTTAGTAGTTAGCTAATAAACGATGGTTTCTTGATATTTACGGAGGCTTACCCCCAGTAATGTTGACGTGTTCAATTAAAATACTTGTTATTTGTATATGCAACACTTGGTTATAATTTTTAGCTCCATAGGGAGTGTGTTTAGTTGAATCATCAGACGATAGGTCAAAAATATTCTTTCTTCAAAATTATCTCCCTAGCATTATCCCGTTACTCAGAGGGTCCGGGTTACCTAACCTGATGATTTGACAGGTCGGCTTTTTTCCAAAAGCGACTGCCTCTCTGACCTTCCAACCGGGAAATCCAGCCCAATACAGGTTAGGTCACATACCTTCGAAAATGCATTTCTCGGGAATGTGGGCAAATAATTCAAACTCATAAAATCAAATTAGGTGCTTTATAGACCGAGGCGGGATTCGAACCCCCCCGCAACCCCGCGAGTCCCGCTTTCCCGGTTCTGTGTGTAGCTAGCATTAATTTAGTAAAATCCAATTTACCCTCACTAAAATCTCTTTGTTCCCTCTCTATTCATTAAAGCACACTTGTCTTAAACGACTAATTGTGACAAGAACCAATTAATTACTAATTTGAAATTGTATAGATATTTAGTGAATAGGATAATTGGTATAATACATTATCTTAACACGTGATATACGACGTGTAAAGATAAGCTTTTCGTTAATATACATAGAAACGGAAGTTTCTATTACTATTAAATTAGCAACCCAACCAAATAACAACCCTCCAACAACAACCCAACCCAACCCAACAACCCTCCAACAACAACAACCTAACAACAACCCAGCAGCAACCCTCCTATAACTACACACAAAATTCGTTAGGCCAGCTTTATTGTGTGCCGTGTGACCGGACCTTCAAGTCGAAGTTCGGGTTCGCCAGCCACATCAGAACCCACCACAACAATGACCAGACATTTAGGAGTCGCCGTCGCCGGATACGGTTTGGAGGACATGAAATTAGCAAATTATGTGTGTTCTCATACTAAAATAAAAATCTTTATTTTCTCCTCACAAACATAAATTACGTAATCATCTTCTTCTTAATGTGTGGGTTGTGAGGTGGAATACAAGCCTCAACAACCCTGGTGTCAGGGTTATGATTGAGCCGCCAATAGCCCCTGACATGGCTTATATAACGGTTACTCGCTTACATCAGTAAATTGTAACCGGGACCAACGGCTTACCGTGCCTTTCGAAGCACGGAATCATTTTACTTTTTCAGACAATCAGGTGTTTCAAGCCTGCAGTCCTAAAAAAAATCTCTTGTGTGGGTTATGAGAGCAATGACCGACGTCACCATCCCTGTGGTACTAGTTTATGCTGTGTAAGTGGTAAACACCCGTGAAAGCGAGATAAGTGCTAGATAGACCACGGTAGACAAGACACCAGCACCCCTCCAACTCCCTAATTCATTTGTAAATTCAAAATTAAATATACTCAAGTGACAATTAACTCAAGGACATGTCATTAAAATCCTTTTGTGGAAGCATCGTCGCATTCATTTATAAGACTAGCAACAAAGAGGGTTCATCTCACGGTATCTTTATACAGATGGCCTGAATTCAAATGAATGAGATAATATGCGCTGTAAAGCCTTTGCTACACGCGACGCGGAAGGCGTTTTGTGCAAAACGCATCATCATCATCAGCTGGAAATCGTCAACTGGACATAGGCTTCAACCAAGCCTCGCCACACTGACCGATCCTCTGCTGCCCGCATCCAGCGTTTCCCCACGACCTTCAAAAGGTCATCAGTCCACCTATTAACGTATACGGAGTTGAAATCAGAAACGTCGGGAAATTTAAATTGATAAGGTAATTGGGTATTTTACCTTATTTAATCATTTAAAAAGTTTACTACGCAACGCGCTGTCAGATTTTTGTGAGTTTTCAGTTTTGCATGACGTATAGTGGCTATTAGAGAACAGATAAGGTAGATTTTTGTTTTGTTAATTTGAAAAAAAAACTGATGTTTGGACATCAGAAGAACTTGGCACTGGATATATTTTTAAAAGAGAGAGATACAGATAGTAGTACATCTACAATCCTATCACTTCATAAAGCCACATTCAGTGTAGCCAAGCCTTAACAGAGAGTGTTAAATGTTGCACGATATAAGTGCGGGCAGTTTTAACTTAAATTATTATGTTCATATTTCTATAATAGTATTTCTTTCTGATGAAATTATGATTGCAAATATGAAAGGGGTAGTTTGTTATGGACGAAGCATAGGTACCTGGCATTAGAAAAGCCTAAATTATATTGTCATCTATGCATTTAGAATGTTAGAGTAAAATAACCATCTCTCTCTCTCTCTCTCTCTCTCTCTCTTTCTCTCTCATTATTTAACCCTTTCACGGACAGATATCATGGATCATTGATAGTTAGTTCATAATAGGTAATATTGAGGGTTAAAAGGCAAATGAGTTTAAAGCGACATTTTGGGCGAAATGGACTTATTTATATATGACACCTTGGGATCGAAACGTCATTAGACGTTCTGTACTTGAAAGTGTTAAGTGCTGCGTTCTTGCCGGTGGAGTAATCAGCACTCCTCTTTTCTCTCCGTCAAATCATTCACTTCCTGATACGATACGATTTACACCTCGCTTTTGTTTCATAAATGTTCTTCGAGGTCTACCCCTTCCTCTCTTTCTTTCAATTTTTCCTTCTATGATGTCGATCGTGTCGTATCAGGTGGCCAATCATATCTCCTCTCCGATTCTCTAAAGTCTCTATCATGGTTTTTTTTTCTTCAACCCTGTCCGGCACTTTTTCATTCGACACCATTTCAATCCAGCTTATACTCTCTATCCTTCACCAACACCACATCTCAAACGCTTCCAACCTCTGTCTCTCTGTGTGCGATACTCCAAATACAGGATGTAATAAACCTTTTCCTGATTTTAACGAGATATTTTTTTGGTTTTGGAAATGTGTTTATTTCTGTCAAACGCTTGTTTGGATAATAATTATAATTACCGGTAAATTGAGTTCTCCTACTAATAATATCTTTCGCCTAATAAAAACTTTTTCTGGTAAAACGAAACCTCAGCCATTTACGTTGCAGACGAAACAAAAAATATAGGCTAGCTCAATCTGTTAGTTGTGGGCTGGAGGAGGCTTCGGATGCCAGTCCTAATGAGGGTAGATCACCCCGCGTACCATGACACCTTTTAAAACACGAGGCCTCCTCTCACCGTCGCAGCCATTAACGGGTAACCTCCGGCGAAACGCTTTTCATACAAATTACAGAAAGTTCATACAAATAAATAAAGCTAAAAAAAAATATACATCCGAACTAACGCGTTTTTTATTATGCTGTGTTTTTTTATTTTCTTATTATTTGTAAAATTGTTAATTTAGCGGTAAGGTTTGTTTTTTGATGTAACAAAATAACAGATTTGTTTATGGTACAAATAAAGGAATCTCATCATCTCAAGAAGTCTCATATCCCCACTTTAAACGCGGTAAGAACCCGTTATTATGTGTTTTAATTAAATAAAGGAACATTGGAACTAACGCGAATATTGTTCTTTTGATTATCAAATCGAATTAAATACATTTTATTGCGCAGAATTTAATGATGATAATGATATACTTTTAAACAAAAAATAATATATCCATATTTTAGTCAAAAATTTTCGCAAACTAAGAAAATCATGGTGTATAAGTTGGTACGAGAAAAAATACAATAAGTAAAACTACTCATACTTACTCATAACTTTCTTTTTGTGTAAATATGAGACCAAAATATAGGTACCATAAGCTCACAATTACATTCTATAATATAATAATATATTTTTAAAGAACATCTAGGGCTCTGTGCCGAGGTTTTTCTTACAGTTTCTTTTCCCAGACTATACAGGTTGTGAGAAGCTGCAGTAGTTATACTTAGTAGGTTTTACTACCTAAAGATAATGAAGATATTTTTGAATTTTAATTCCCAATGGTGGTCGCCCAATGGTAGTATCAATAAAAAAAAAACTTTATTCAAGAACATATTATGTACATTTTTAATCGACAATTTTTCCATAACGGACGTCTCATCCACCTGTACAAAAAGCCCATACTCCTTTTTCTTTTCGTGAAACTGATATCTGTCAATAGTGATGTCTCGTAGACAAATCAATATCAAATTAGTGATGTTCCAGTTCAATCTGTTGCGCTTCATTTTACTCCAATGTGTTTTATTTACATATAAAATAAAAATATTTACATATAAAATTAAAAATCCAATCTCATCAGTCATCCCGTGATCATGGCACTTGCAACAGTGTCGAAATATCGGGAGTCTCATATCCCCATTTAAACGCGGTAAGAACCCGTTATTATGCGCTTTAATTAAAATTAAAAATATAAAAATAAAATAATGTAACATGACAAAGTAAATTATAAAACGGTTTTCTAACACACCTACAACTACTGGAGCTAAAACTGCTCTCACAACCTGTATAGCCGGGGAAAAGTAGCTGCAAGTTACGGAGCTTAAGGCTTCACCAAGCTCTTTGGTAGACCGAGACGTAATAGGTGGATAATCAAAATATGGCTAGGTTCGTACTTATTTATTTTTAATATTCATTTATAATTTTCCTATAAATTCAAACCATTTGTTTGAAAACCTTCATCTCGAGAATTAAAGTAGAATAAACGAAGCAATGGACGCCATTTTGAACGATGTAGTTGTGAAGGGGAATTCGTTACTGTGCGATCGTCCACGATTTAGTTGGTATTTTTTCATCGTATAAATATTCGCGAACCATTTACATTTTAGTTTGTGGTTTGTGCAAACGGTCTGAGGAAAAAGCAGCTACTTTCTTTTCTTGAGACTAAAAAGTTGTGTCTGTTATAATACCTACTTTATATTTTAAAGTACTTATTTTAAAGATTATAACAGGAATATACCTAGATATACTCACGCCTATTTCCCACCGGGGTAAGCAGAGACTAAAAAAGAAAGGAAAATAAAAGGAAAACTTTAAATATGAAACTTTAATAAATATTCAGAATTTTAATTAAGTCTTTCTACAATTTGAAATTGGGGACGAAACTATTACAGAAAAAAACAAAAATAATAATTAAAAATCACAAAAAGCATTCTAATAAAATGATTTTATTTTTATTTCATTTCAAGAACAAAAGAACATCCACTTTTATTAATCACGCTTGAACACAACTAGTTATATAAAAGCTGTTCGCTAAAAGCTCAATTGAGGACGAAGCTTTACTCCCAGTCAAGCTGAACACAGCTTACGTTTAAGCTTTCTCCGCTCCATCGAATAGCTAATATAAACTCGACAGATAACTGATTTGCTCTCTCGCTTATAGTACACACACGCCGTGTATACATAAACTAGCTCATAATCCCAAATGGGATGGGCAGAGCCACAAGTAACCCAGAGGGCAACTTGTAGCCGCTTGATACGAAGTCCCAAAATGAAGATGATGACCCTTACGGTGACAGTTGATCAACCCATCTTAGTTAATACACATAATTGTTTTTTTTTACCTTTGATGGGTTTGCTCTTGACCCCAGACTTGCCCGAAGGCATTGACGAGGCCTAAGATGGAGCGAGCTCGTCCAGAAGGTGCCTGTTCACTCTGGCCTTAAAAGCACCCTGGTTATATGCATTCGGAAATACAGAAGACGGCAAAGAATTCCACTCCCTATAATTATGTCTTGTGTTGGGATGAATGAAGCTTATTTGTGTGATGTATCGACACAGTGATGTTATTTGTTGCTCATTCCGCCACAAATGAGACGATTTGTCGGTTGATTCCGCAACATCCTTCTTTATTGTGTGCTGTAGGGTTTTGACGCGTAATTTTAATTTTGCTCCGTGAGGACAATGAGATTCCCATTGACATTCAGAATTTGCCTTTCAACTGTTTTAAGACAGTAGCTTCTTCTTCTTTGCGAGTCGATGGCGATCGAAACTAAATTTTTGCTGACCAATAATTGGCCACGCTGACGGCATTGTCAGTGGCTTCGTACAGGTTTTTAATAGTGCAGGTGTTAGGGCACTTAGGACAGCACAAAAGGTGAGCCATAGTTTGTGGTGAAACAGAAACTTTACAAAAAAGGTTATTATAAAGTTAGTGATTATTTAGAAGATATGAATGCATGGGATTAACTGTCTGAGAACTGATATTAGGCAGCTAAATTACTCAATTGTATAAAAATATTTTATGTTTATTTTTTTTAAAGAACGTCTAGGGCCCTGTGCCGAGGTTTTTATTGCAGCTTCTTTTCCCCGGCTATACAGGTTGTGAGAATCTGCAGTAGTTTTAGGCGGATGAGACGTTCGCTTCAAAGTCTAACTATGTTACCTACTGAATAAAGATATTTTTGAATTTGAATTTGAATTTGAGGTATGGGTACTTACTACTTCATCTTGCGATGAATGTTCCTCTGGCTACCCCAATTGGGATATATAGTTGTTATGTTATGTTTTTTTTTATATATGAGTATTGAATTAGGGTCATAGGGAATAACACATCAATTTAGACATATACATATAAATACCTTCTTCTTCTCTTCTTCTTATCGTGTGGGTTGTGAGGTGGAATATTACTGAGCCGCCAAAGACCCCTGACATAGTTCATGTAACGGGTAGTAAACGGAGCCCACGGCTTAACGTGCCTTCCGAAGCACGGATCGTCTTACTTTCGGTCAAACAGCCTGTAATGTTCTAACCAAACTAGGGATCAAAGTGATTTTTGTGATATGTCCCCATCGGGATTCGAACCCGAGGCCTCCGGATCGTGAGCCCAACGCTCAACCACTCGACCACGGAGGCTGTTAAATATAGGTTAAAAATACCCTATAATACATAGTAAATGGGGAGTACCGAGGGCTCTCACCCGGTGGAACATACACATTATGCGCACTGCTAAGGAGTGGAATTCTCTGCTGTCTTCTGTATTTCCGAATGCATATAACCCGGGTGCTTTCTAGGCCAGTGGTCCCCGATACCAACCCCGCCGGCGTGGTCGACGATTTCCCTCATTCAGCGCTTATCGCTATCGACCCACTAGGGTCGATTAATTCTTTCAAATATTTTTTCTCTCAGACGACGCCCTGAGCCGAGGTTCGCGCCCAACTGGGCACCCTCAGGCCTGTTGTCTTAAACGTTGTACCGGGTGAGAGCCTTCAGCGCTCCCCATTTGTCCGGCCAAGTAGTTAATGCCATCTGCGGCAATAAGTCACGTCAAAAAAAAAAATAGGCCAGAGTGTTCACGCTCCATCTTAGGCCTCGTCAATGCCTTCGGGAAAATCTGGGGCCAAGAGCAAACCCATCAAAGGTAAAAAAAATCCCATGACATTGTATACTCAATATATTTTTTCATTATACAAACTATTGCTTAGGAGCCGTGGTAGTCCAGTTGGTAGAACGCTTGCCTCTCACTTTGAGGTCGCAGGTTCTAATCCAGCACACGCCTAAACCAATAATTGTCGAATTTGTTTTCGAATTCATGCTTGGATCACAAATGATTATCACGTGCTCAGCGGTGATGGAAAACATCGTGAGGAACCCACATATCCGAGAAATGCATTTTCGGAGTGTGTGACCTAACCTGTATTGGGCTGGTTTTCCCTTCACGGGTTGGAAGGTCAGACACGCAGTCGCTTCTGTAAAAAGCCGGACCTGTGAAATCTTCAGATTAGGTAAGGGGACTCTGTAAAAAATGGAATAATGCTAGGGGGATGATGAAACTATTACTTTTTATGACATTAACTAGTTGGCCGGAGATCTTTTGATCATTTTCTGCTAATTATAACTACTATTTATTTTAGCTTTCTATTCGAATTTAAAAAAAAAAAAAGAAAAGTAAGATGATTCCGTGCTTCGGAGGGCACGTTAAGCCGTTGGTCCCGGCTATTAGCCGTAAAAAACACCTCCACCAACCCGCAGTGGAGCAGCGTGGTGGAGTATGCTCCATACCCCCTCCGGTTGATTGAGGGGAGGCCTGTGCCCAGCAGTGGGACGTATATAGGCAGTTTATGACTTTTTTTATGACTTTATTCGAATTTTAGCTTCTTGGTAGCTTTCTATTTGAATTTTACCAAAATTCGGTGACAGTCTAACTGCTTAAGTACCGATAAAAAATAAACACTCGGCGGACGTGTGTATAAGTATGTAACGGTCAAGCAAAATTGAATTCAATTATCATACAATTATCAATTATCGATTGAACTTAGCTTAGCTGTCCTGCGCACTTCGCACGCACGATCACCGCTTGTTTATATTAATTATTAAGACAATACTCTTACCACCTTACCAATACAAAAAAACTACTTACGTAAATGGCAGAACTTTTACTTGAGCTACGCACACTTCAAGTATTAGAACGTAAATTGCCAATAAATAAACTCTAAGAAGAAAACAAATTCAATCTGTCAGGGATCAAGTTAAAATGGGCGATCGCAGGCATTACGGCCCATTTAGCTGAGAATCCTGGAGGCAGATAGAGTGGAATAAAGACTCGATTGAGACGACACAGGCCTTCTTTACTGATGAATAAATTAGAATCGACATACGATACAAAATGCCCTCGATACACAGCGGCGCTACCCGCGAGAGTTTATAATATGGAATAAATATCTATGACAACGATGTTAATCATCTTCCCTCTCTTTTGTTTCTCTTATCCTTCCTCTTCACTTCTGTGATTGATGTGTCTGCGTTCTCCGGTTGATGTGTAGTACGCCTCTCACTTTGAGGTCGCAGGTTTGAATCCAGCACAGGCCTAAACCAATGATTGTCGAATTTGTTTTCGAATTCATGTTTGGATGAATGATTATCAAGTGCTCAGCGGTGAAGGAAAACATCGTGAGGAAACCCACATTCCCGAGAAATGCATTTTCGGAGGTATGTGACCCAACCGTAAGGTTTTCCCTTCGAAGGTCATCGTTGGATGGTCGGAGAGGCAGTCACTTCTGTAAAAAACCGGTCCTGTCAAATCTTCAGGTTAGGTTAGCACACCCCGTGAAACACGGGATAATGCTAGGGGGATGATATTCTCCGATTGATACGTCGACCTTTTTTAGACTTTTCGTTATTCTTGTAATTTCTGTCTGTCTTTCTGTCTCATATTAAAAAGTTAGTTGCAAAAATAAGTTCTAAAGACTTTTACTGTGTTTTCTGCCAAAGCAGTGCGTTCTTAAACATATATTTACTACTCATCATCATCAGCCGTACGACGCCCATTGCTGGGCATAGGCCTCCCCCAAAAAGCGGGGGTTTGGACCATAAGCCCACCGCGCTGGTCCAGTGCGTGTTGGTGGGTCGCCAGAGCCTCTTTCGTTGAACAGCAGGATGTACCGCGTGCAGGCGAGGTTGGCTTGGACTCCGAAAGGTGTCATTTGGAGCTATATTTACTACTAACGGTTCTATTATTGAGCTTATTACATACAAACTCAATATTAAACGGCAGCTATATGCATAATATATTATATTTGTGTTAATAAAAGTGCTATTCATAGACCTAGCTCCGCTACGCGTGCCCGACATATTACCAATAAAATGTCAGTCTCATATAAGTATACTTGTTTAACTTCCTTTGTACTCGGCTCAAAGGAACGGACATATGGATTAAATTATATTGTTCATAGGACTGTAGGTATAGTAACCTACTTTATTTATAAATACTTCTTTCCAATGCCTGGCTGGACGAACATATTTATAAATATTAACCTATACACAGAAGTCATCCATCATTGGCCACAACATCTGTGCGATTTACAAATTGGGACCCCAAGATGTCACTTAGAAATAAATTTAAAGAAATTAGTATTTTAACTTTTGCATCACACAAAATTTAATATATGTAAAAAAAATATAGGATTATTTGCAAAAAAAGCGCCTATGCACATTGTTAACACCCGGAATAAAAATAAACTTGCTTTACAAGTCACTCGATTACATACGATCACTAAATCTTTTAAGGGGCAATGTATACGTTTTTACAATAAGATTCCCATTGACATTCAGAATTTGCCTTTAAACTGTTTTAAGTTTACGCGGTTATTATCATAATTAAAACACATAATAACGGGTTCTGAGAGAAATATATTTTTGAATTTGTAGTAGCATGATATAAGAAGACCAGGTATGCTCAATCCTATAACAAGCCGCCATTGCTAAACCATTGATGACGTAAGTGTTACCATTTAATTGGTATCTCCAACATTCCAATGACGTACATTTTATTATTGAAAATTAAGTCACATTAACCGGGAAGAAACCCTGGAAACCACGTGATATCAATAACCTAACAGTGAATTCAAACTCAAGTTCAGTGGTGGTGGCGGTGGCTGAGCATTTTTTTTTTTTGACGTGACTTATTGTAGATTTGCCGCAGATGGCATTAACTACTTGGCCGGACAAATGGGGAGCGCTGAAGGCTCTCACCCGGTACAACTTTTAAGACAACAGGCCTGAGGGTGCCCAGTTGGGCGCGAACCTCGGCTCAGGGCGTCATCTGAGAGGAAAAATATTTGAAAGAATTAATCGACCCTAGTGGGTCGATAGCGATAAGCGCTGAATGAGGGAAATCGTCGACCACGCCGGCGGGGTCGGTATCGGGGACCTGAAGTGTTTGGTGTCGCGAGCTGATTGGCTGCCTCTATGGCTAGAGTAATCGGGTCGTCGGGATCGTATATTACGTCCTCCGGTGGCTGAGCACGTGATAATACTTCCTGATCCAAACATGAATTCGAATTACTACCTCTGAAATGACGATGTAAACAACGCCATTTCAGAGGTAGTGGATTGGTTTACTGTAAACAACCTGCTACTTAATGAAAATAAAACAAAATATGTTTATTTTACGTTATCGAATGTTAGTAGGCCCCTCGATTCTATTATTGTAAAAAATAAGGAATTGGACCTCACGGATACTGCTGTATTTTTGGGAATTACTTTGGACGCTAAGTTGCAATGGAGTCCTCATATTGATAAGTTGTCCAAAAGGCTCAGCTCAGCAGCATTCGCGGTCAAAAAAATTCGTTTAATAACCGATGTAGAAACCGCGCGATTAGTTTATTTTGCCTATTTCCACAGTCTAATGTCGTACGGCATCTTGCTGTGGGGTCATGCTGCAGATATGAACAGCATTTTTGTTCTGCAAAAGCGAGCCATTCGGGCGATTTACAAATTGGGACCCAAGATGTCACTTAGAAATAAATTTAAAGAAATTAATATTTTAACTTTGGCATCACAATATATCTTTGAAAACTTAATATATGTAAAAAAACATATAGGATTATTTGCGAAAAATAGCGATCGGCACATTGTTAATACCAGGAATAAAAATAAACTTGCTTTACAAGTCAGTCGATTACATAAGATTACTAAATCTTTTAAGGGGCAATGTATACGTTTTTACAATAAGATTCCCATTGACATTCAGAATTTGCCTTTCAACTGTTTTAAGACAGTAGTTAAACAAAAACTTTACAAAAAAGGTTATTATAAAGTTAGTGATTATTTAGAAGATATGAATGCATGGTATTAACTGTCTGAGAACCGATATTAGGCAGCTAAATTACTCAATTGTATACCAATATTTTATGTTTTATGTTTATTTTTATTTTTTTAAAGAACGTCTAGGGCCCTGTGCCGAGGTTTTTCTTGCAGCTTCTTTTCCCCGGCTATACAGGTTGTGAGAAGCTGCAGTAGTTTTAGGCGGATGAGACGTTCGTTATGTAAAATTGACGATTCAAAGTGTAACTATGTTACCTACTGAATAAAGATATTTTTGAATTTGAATTTGAATTTGAATTTGAATTTGAATTTGAATTCAATTTAGTAAGTCCGTGCTGGATTCGAACCTGCGACCTTACAATTAGAGTCAAGCGGTCTACCAACTGGGCTACCATGGCCTCCTCACGCAATCTAAAACCCTTTTATTGACCTTATGTGAATTTATTTTCCAATTAACGATGATTAAGCTTAATAAAGAAACAACACTAAGGTTGCCTGGCAGAAATTGCTGTTTAGCAATAAGGCCGCCTATTGTGCTTATGTTTTATTCGTATGTTTATGTCCTTTGTATATGTTGTTGTGCAATAAAGTATTATTGATTGATTGATTGAATAGACAATAAACTATATTGTTTTATCATCTTCTCCGACATTACTCTAAATTACTTTTATACTGTTATTTCCGATAGCTTTTATAAAAGGTTTAATAAAAATTAAAAGTTAAGGTAAAAGACAATTGTAATTGTCAAAACGTGCGCCAATACCGATCCAATCGGAATCAAATTACAATTCCCCCACCGCAGTGGGCGAGTTTTAAAAATACAATTACATTTTAAACGAAGAATATGCCATAAAACGGAGCTGGTGCTGTCATCAAATTGAAATAAAACTAAATGGTGGGCTGGGGGAAATCTGTCGTATTTTAGATAACATATACGAAAACTCATATTTTATTCCCACCGGGTTAATTAAGCAGAGATTATGGAATTCCATTTGCTTCGATCCTGACACACTTGCTTCCTCCACATCCATCAATAGTTTCATACACGCACGCCGGTTCAGAGTAGATCGTACTAAACCTTTTCTAAGGACATCTGGAACTTGGTTATTGTACGTTCTTCTAGGTATTCCTCTGCCAGCATTACCACCAACCTTCACTTTATGCTTTCATAATCTTATTATCTACGAGTCCAAATAACTTAATATTCCATTCTAAATCTTAGTCACAATGTCGTCTTTTCCTCCTTGTGGTATCCGAAAACGGCAACCTCAGTCTATTCTCTCGTGCGCTCAAATGTGACTGGCAAACTTTGTTTTGAACACTCGGTCACATTGGAGGTAGGATATCGTCTCTTACACCACATCTCTCATCTTACACACATCTCTGATGCCATCGAAACAACAAGAAGAAGATTTGTGGGCAGACCTACAAGTAATCAAAGAACTAAAATCGATATGATGAAACTTACGTCGACAAGGGATCAGCATAACCCTTATGCGTGAGTTATAAAGAAAGAAAGATCTGTTTATTATGTGACAGTTACAGTCAACGATGAAAGTAATATAAAAACATAACAAGACATAGCTTCACGCCTGTAGTCCCGAAAGGGTTTGGCAGAGGTATATAGTACATCCGCTCCTCGCCAGCTGCGTTCAAGCCCCATGTGAGAGGGGGCTGGCCCGTTGCCACAACACAGAGAAATACGACACTAATAAATCAGTCAAGTAACAAAAAAAGAACAGTCATACACCAACCTCAAGATTTATTCTTGCACATCATCATCAATTTAAGAGCCACGCATTTTCCATTCCTGCCTATCAAAGGCCATTTTTTTGACTTCCTTATAAGACACGTCGTTCGCCTTCTCTTTAATTTGTTCCGTGTAAGCTGTTCTTAGTCTTCCCCTTCCTATCTTTCCTTCTATCTTCCTCACTATGATGTTTTAATAAGTGCGTCGTCTCTTATTAACTGTCCAACTATCACCTTTTATGCTGTCCAAAATGCCCTAACACCTGCACTATTAAAGACCTTCACGTAGCCACTAACAATGCCGTAAGCGTGGCCAATTAGTGGTCAGCAAAATTTAATATCGATCGCCATCGATTCGCAAAGAAGAACTGTCCAATCATCTTGCCTCTACAATTATCAATAACTCTCAATATTTGTCGTCTTTCTTAGTATCCCTTTCTGTCCAACTTATTTTTTTTTTTATTCTCCACATTTATTTTTGCACACAACCACACATACATCGTTCACGCGAAATATAATAAATAACCGTAAATAAAGCCTATTACTACGTGATCATAAACAGTCGTAAAAACTGACTATGATTGCTACAATGTCATAAATTATTTACGCTTTATTTTTAAACGTGATTCGAAATTTTATGTTTTATTTATATCTATGGTACGTGACAATGTTTGCTCTGTATGGCCAGGGTTCCAGCGCAGGTTCGTGTTGCTTTACGCCACGGGTAGAAAAACAAACAGAATGGTTTACGCCCTGTTCGGAGAACGCGTGACCTACATCGTAGTGTGACGGGTTTGAATCCCGGCTGGGGCTCTAAACCACTGAATTCGACTTTAAATGTTTGAATCATCACAGCAAAGCTAAAACCTTAGTATGATCGCCTAATTATCAAAAAATACGATTGTATGCAGTATCTTACGAAAAGTAATGATGATATTGCAGCCTATTAAGTACATAAAATATACTCTGTCGGTAAAGTGGCTTTAGCAGTAGAACTATCGTAGTTATCTGTTTGCAGGAGTAGTAAAAGAGAGTAGGGTTGAACCGGCGACAGCGGTTCTCGTACAGAATACGCGTTAGGGCCTTTCCAATCTCTTTCTTCTGTTCCGTGCTCTAAACCTACTGCAGCTTCTCACTACCTGTATAGCCGGGTTAACAAAGCCCCGAGTTCTTTTTTTTCTCAAATAAATTTTATTGGGGAAAGATTTGAGGCTACAATTCTTTATCTGGATTCTTCTTCTATCGTATGGGTTGTGAGGTGGAATACCCACCTCATCAACACTGGTGTCAGGGTTATTATGTAACGACTGCACACTTACTTCAGTAAGTAGTAACCGGAACTAACGGCTTAACGTGCCTTCCGAAGCACGGATCATCTTACTTTCGGACAATCAGGTGATCAGCCTAAAATGTCCTTACCAAACTAGGGATCACAAAGTGATTTTTGTGACATGCCCCCACCAGGATTCAAACCCGGGGCCTCCGGATCGTGAGCCCAACGCTCAACCACTGGACCACGGAGGCCGTTTTATCTGGATTGAAACTAGCTCATCGTTTTGTTGACAAAAATCACGTCCGAATGTGAGTTTTTAAAATGGCGCTTATGTGGCTATAAAGCGTCAACATATTTTAACTCTCGGCGAACATAAAAATTAAAATAATAATTAATTTGCGAGGCGTGTGTCAGGGTTGTCACCAGCCAACATGGCCCATTACCATACAGATTGGTGTCGAGTGTAGACAGCCGCCGCGTGCGCCGCCAACACACTCCGAGAATAACCGAATATAGTTGTTGTTCCGATAAAACAATACCCACTTGAGTGTAGTGCAGATTTCATACTTGTATATCACGCCCGTAATCCCTAATGGGATGAGCAGTCATAAATAATCTTCTTATCGTGTGGGTTGTAAGATGTAATACCAACCACATCAACCCTGGTGTCAGGGTTATTATTGTGCCGCCAAAGGCCCCTGACATGACTCATGTAACGACTACATATTTACATCAGTAACCGGGACCAACGGCTTAACGCGTTTTCCGAAGAAAAAATCATCTTACTTTCGGACAATCAGGCGATCAGCCTGTAATGTCCTAACCAAACTAGGGATCACGAATGATTTTTGTGACATGTCCCCACCGGGATTTGAACCCGGGGCCTCCGGACCGTGCGCCCAACGCTCAAACACTGGACCACGGAGGCCGTTATAAGTAATGAGAGGGCAACTGGTAATTTCTTAGAAAATATATAACACAACCATATACCCAATCGTATTTCTCAAACAAATACTTTAAACAAAAAGCATACGTACAGACTGGTATTTAATAGACATGTAGGTATATCTTTCCGTAATAATGTATCTTAATCGAAATAGTGACTGCCTCCACAACACGGATCCGGTTGATAAGTAAACTGTCTTTCAAACGGTTTAAACAGGAACAGTTCGTGAAACAAATGTCAAATAATTAACGAGCAAGAGCATCCCTCACTCCCCATACTATCACCTGAGTCAACCTACAATAAATGACGTCTGCAATGTAACTCCTTGTTTAGTTCAAGTTTAATGTATCAGCAATAAAGAGTTTATTCATTCATTTTGAAAGTACGAATATTGATTTCCCGCCAGCAATACTACAGGTTGTAAGTAAAAGCATCCTAAAATTTAATAACGAATTGGTAGTTCAATAAAAAATGCATCAAATAGTGAGTACCGCCAGGGATGAACAAATATTATTAAATCCGTCAGCCAGGCTAGGGACACGTCATACGTTATGCCGCTAATAAATTCACATATTTTTTATTTCTTTTATGAAACATGGCGTCAAAGGTTTCAAAACGAAATCCATCCGTCATAGTGTGGTTTTGTTTCGCGATACATAATGGGCGACCATTTCTGAAAAACCAATTACTGAATTGATGTTCATTTATCTATTCGAATTAGTGGATAACTCTTATTTTATTTAATTAATTAATTAAAAGGAAATCGCATACCGCACGCGACGCTATTATTGAGACAAACAAAATTGGTTTATTTACAGCATAGCCAATAGGGTTGGGGCTGGACATAATTGTTTGCATTTAACTTACGCGTTTTGTATTCTACTTTAATCGAATGTTTTTATTGCCTAGTCATGCCAAATATAACATAAGGATATACTTCATAATGTTATGTCAGACAGAGACTTTCTAGTCTAGTTCTTCCAAACACTTAATACTTCAAAAACCTGTATAAATTTTCAAGGTTTAATCTTCCGAAACACTGCACCTGCGTTTTTTTCCACTACTGAGTTGTTGCCGCCATTTCGTGTAGTCACACGGGAGTCCATTTTGTTTTGCACACGGCACATGGCGGTAGCCGGCGAGCTGGAAGCGACGTATTATCAAATAGCTATTATTGTTCGCTGTATCCTGCCCACCTGTGACCGAATGGTACAATGAGTGTATGTAATTGAAATTGTATTTTTTTTTTGTCTGAGGATAGTGGTTCGATTAAAGCTGAAAAAAATCTAAGGGGTCTAGAGTATTAATAGTATTTTGACATTTGATTTATGAAAAAACATCACCTTATTTCTATAGCTTTACTGTAAAGTAAAGCGACGACCTGATGCTCAAATCAAATACTTACACAAAGTCGTGATTGTAAATTAATTATTTTATTATTACTACACACTGTAATAAATATTTTCCTCTATCGTGATCTCAGTTCGTGACAATAATTATCCTTGCCACAAAACACCATAGCAATTACCTACCTATAATATATACGTAATTTGACTTCTATAACGACAAACATTATAATTGGGACAGTAATTAATTGTTTCACCGAAGGCCGTAGAAGTAACAGGTTCATTCAAAATGAAACAGGATTACAGACATTGTTCAAGTAAGTGGTGGTAATTATGGCGGGAACAAGTTCATGCCGCGAAAAAATGGCGCCCGACAGGTAACGGCGGGACATGTTTTTTTAAAGGTTATGGCCTGGAATCAAGTCCTTTGGGCCAAGGCGGGACATGCCATGGCGTGAGGGTTGCCAATATGAAATTAAATGATTACTTTTTAAATTCCGAATATTTTGTAGCGGTTTTGTATTGTAGGTCTTCTTTTTTATCTGGTTTTATCCCATTTATTTCTGTTTTCTCGTCTTCTGTTGTCTCCAGATATCAATTCTATTTTGGTCTACGTTCTTATTATACATGTCCCTATTTTTAAGCAAATCTCCCCGAGCTTACTGTTAGACTAACGTGATAGTTGAGGAGCCTGTATCGCCGTCTATAAACGTGAAGCCATCTGTGTTAGTGAAGTCATCATTATTCATAATGGAAAACAACATTCTATTTGGGGGTGAGGAAAATCAATAAAACAATCAAATTATCCTAATATGATCACAATTTAAGCATCGCGAGTGTTTTGACCTCTTCACAGATGTTATAAGAGGCAGTTAATTTGAAGACTCTTTACTAAAATGTCGACGAAATAAAACAAACAAAATTTGTCTCAACGAGCCAGCCAAGAGTTCATTTATGAGTTGTTGAAAATTGTGAATTAGGTGCGCAAAGATCTTCCGCTCTACCAATTATAATATAATAAACGGTGAACGTGTGCATAAATATTTGACAGCCAAGCAAAGACCAATCGAATTATTTGATAGTTGGATTCACTTTTTGTTAACAAACTTTTAATGCTTATTTATTATTTTTAGGGCACGAGTTTTTGAATGAAGTCAAGAGCAAACCCATCTTAATTAAAAAAAGAGTAATACTTTGTGTTAAGAGCGCGAGGGCAAATTATCAAAAAGAAAAAACGCTATGGGTATAATTTATAAACACTAAACAGTCTATACACTCGTAAGTAAGTCCTACTGAAGTACTTCAAAGGAGAATACGGAGAATACTTCACCACACAGCTGCTATGCCACAGCTCAATCAGGTCATATCTAATTAATAATACGTGATAGCTGCGTTCGAAAACCCGTGACCTATATCACGGGTCACGGGTGCGAATCGGTTAGGTTAATAGCAATAGGCTCAAAAATAGCTGGCAAGGAGCGGGTGAATGTACTATACTATACTGTTTTAAGGTAATAGTTAAACAGAAACAGCAAAAAAGGTTGTTATAAAGTTAGTGATTATTTAGAAGATGGGATTAACTGTCTGAGAACTGATATTAGGCAGCTAAATTACTCAATTGTATAATAATATTTTATGTTTATTTATTTTTTTAAAGAACGTCTAGGGCCCTGTGCCGAGGTTTTTCTTGCAGCTTCTTTTCCCCGGTTATAATTACAGGTTGTGAGAAGTTGCAGGTAGTTTTAGGCGGATAAGACGTTCGTTATGTGAAAATTGACGATTAAAAGTGTAACTATGTTACCTATACCTCTGCCTACCCCTTCGGGTATATCGTAACATATAGTATCACTCAGGCTCACCCAAGCCAGCAGTTAATTGGACGGGGGACGGGGAATCAAACCCCTCTTGTAGTTGTGGTCTCTATCAATCACTCTATTACGTCGTTACACCACACAGATCGTCTGGTGATAGCGTATACCACAGTTTTAAAAACCGGTTCAAAACGGCCAAATCTGAGGTCGCCGTCACATTCGCAAGTGTCGCGCCGTTAAACTGGTTTCAGCCGCTAACAGGCTGTAAACGCCCGGATACAGCCTTCAGCCGTAAACTACGATACGGTAACGTCATTCGTGTTACGTCTACGTGACTCACGTTACACCTCGTAAAGCCTATCACAGTCATACGTTATTGGAGATCGCGCTTTATTATATTAACGACAATATTTCTTACGTTTCTTTTTGTCCGGCCAAGTAGTTAATGCCATCTGCGACATAAATACAATAAGTCATGCCAAAAACAAAATAAAAAAGAATCTTACTTTTAACTTGAGTCATTGTACATTTGCCAGGCACTAGTCCACATGGCCGGACCAATGGATATATCAAGTTTTTAGAACATAAAACGACTTGTTTTCATATTGGCATGAGAAAGATAGACTAGGTAACTTGTTTCTCCACCCGAATAATGACGTTGAAATAATTAGTTACATATTTTTGAATATTAATTTCACGAAATGAGAATCATGTATTCAACGTAATTATCATACGTAAACTTGTTGCATGTTAATTTAACATTTTTGAATCTACGTCATTTCGCTAAGTGTAACAACAGCAACACATCTTTTAAATCAATGTAGGTATACATTACAAGTTATTTATTAACTAGAGGAACACATTTAATACCAGACATTTTTATCATTTAGTTAATTATTACCTTTTTTACATAATGTAAGCTTATATAAACGATTGATGAACGTGGAGGAAGCAAGAGAAGTGTGTCAAGATCGAAACAAATGGTATTCCACAGTGCTTACCCCGGTGGGAAATAGGCGAGAGTTTATGTACGTATGTAGTAAGCTTATATTTGTTTCTGTCAAATTGAAAATAATGTCCGGTTTTTTTTTGTAAAAACGTATATATAACTCCAAAAAAGATGAATTTATTTTTTGGACAGCGATTTTAATTTTATTCCACGTAATGAAACGGGTGATAAACAAAGATCCCTTGTCCCAAAAACCTAATTTTATAATTATAATTTAACACCTTTTTAAATTGAATATGGGTATAATTTCAAAATTGGGCGAGCCTCATAAATGTAAATCGACTGCTTTGTAACCTTAACCTAATATAACATATATCCGTCGTAACGTAACGAATTAGTTTACGGTCATAATATTTTACAAAACAATATTTCACAAAGTGTGGCGAATTAGCAATCCCACGGCCGCGCGCGGGTAGAATTTAAATCATAATAACTCGGTGATTGAAAATTACGAAGCGGAATCTTTTTGACGCCATTTTGCATTTCAAATACACCGGAGTTTTTTCAATCAACGCAGACAACGTTTCTGCCTGTTTACCGCCGTAAATAATGTTTTACCAAACTTTGGATTGGACTCGAATCCAAATTCGAAACGTCGAAATCAATCTCTGAATGGTTTCATTTTAAAAGATTTAGGCCTATTATTTTTATTTTTATTCCGGTTATTAAATATAACTCTACCTAATTAAATATACTACCACCACCTAACAAGTTAGTCTGTTAGGTCTGGGTATGTACTTAGTTCATCTTGCGATATATACATCTGACTACCCTATAGAGGTATAGTCGTGAACTTTTGTTGTCTTATGTTCGCCTATCCTATTTACTTATTTATCTCCACAGTATTATAATCGTAACGCCGACAGTCCTTTTAAAATCCAAACTCCATTGTTTTACTATGGTGTCTGGAAACTTCGGTTTTACGAGGATATAATATGGACTTGTTATTAAATTCAATTAAAACTTTTTATAACGATTAATTGCTTTTACAGTGTTTACGGACCATAGAAAAAAAACATGTCAAAAAATACATTAAAAAAAACAACAGTATGATAACCGCCATGATGGGTATCTAACACGCAGTGCAAATGTGGGTTTTTAGATGAATTGCTTGCTCCTTTTAACCCTGTAGGTATCACAAATATTGTATGAAAAACATCTCGTTTCTCGTTACTCCACTTAAGAGGATGAGTTTTGCGTCACGATTGAGTTTTTTTTTTTAATTTTCCCCCTTCCATGCTCATTTCCAAACACCCCTCGGGACGTCAATTGATAGATTATATGATACGTGCGGATTTGAAACGGTACGAAATACAGAAACTCGCGTGCTTCGGAAGACACTCGTTTGCCATCGTTGTTTTAATACGAGGAGCTACTAGATATTTTTGTTTTAAATAGGGAAGGATTTTACAATTTTAAATAGTTTATGTGGTCGCCCCTTTTAAAAAATGTTTCAGTCTTCAGTTAGGTGAGCGGACCCTGTGAAAACGGTATAATGTAAATCGCACCTTTACAATTATTTTTAGTCTGTGGGTATGACATGCCCGTGGAGAGCTCAACGTGCCCTCTTCTTATTCACTCCTACCAAAAAAAACACTTCTTTTTTTTGATTATTTACGAAAACACCAACTTCCAACTGATTGATACATCGCTGACAGATATGAGACCCTCGCGTCGTAAAGGTCACGTGAAACACATTAAAAAAAGATTTAGGTTAATACAAGTTGTTT
This sequence comes from Pectinophora gossypiella, assembly GCF_024362695.1. Lineage (NCBI taxonomy): Eukaryota > Metazoa > Arthropoda > Insecta > Lepidoptera > Gelechiidae > Pectinophora > Pectinophora gossypiella. The sequence goes on from NC_065422.1 coordinate 2,607,231, forward strand.
ACGTATTCGATACCAGTGGGCTCCGAGGTGGAAATAGAAAAATTAAATAAGAAGATTTAAGAGGGCCAATAATAACTTGGAGCTAAAGTGGATATACATTGCGTTAGTGATTCAGACCATGATTCTGAGTTGATATCAAGTGGAATTTTCCGTCGCAAAAGTATGGAACTGAAAATAATTTAAAAAAAAAACACAAAACTTTCATGAAATTTCTGACAACAATTTCCAATTGATATCAACTCAGAATCATGGTCTGAATCATCCCCTCAGTATTCGTTACGATGTCACTAACACCCTGTATTATACACCTCTGCCTACCTCTTTTGAGATGCAAGCGTGACACTATATTACGTTACATTATGTTAAAAATAACGTTAGGCATAAATAAAACTAAAATCTAGCACCGACCTTCCCTGTAAGGGTACATTGGAAAAAAAATATAAAGCAATATTGGAATTTAACTCTTTGCGCATATATAAATTCACAGATGTGGCATTTCGCTATTGTTCTAGTTAAATAATAATAATTGTTATGTCTTATATGTGTTTGTTTCAGTCGAATTGGTTTTTACTGTAATGGCTGAATGTAAAACTGTAAAAATAAATAAATAAATAAAAAATAAGTAAGTTCAATGTCAACAAAAGTCAAATAGACATATTATTGCTTTTTAGATGAATTACTTCAACCCGCAGTGGAGCAGCGTGGTAGAGTATGCTCCATACCGGTTGATTGAAGGGAGGTCTGTGCCCAGCAGTGGGACGTACATAGACTGTTTATGTTATGTAGATGAATTACGTCAATGTAACGTTTTTAACCTCAGGGCCAGAGTAGAAAAGAAATGTCAAATAGCAAAATATTGTATTTTGGATTAAGTTTTTTTTATTATGAAATAGGGTACAAACGAGCAGTCGGATCGCCTGATTCAGAACACCGATACCGACCCCGCCGGCGTGGTCTACGATTTCCCCTCATTCAGCGCTTATTTATTGCTATCGAACCAGAGTCGATTAATTCTTTCAAATATCATCCTCTCAGACGACGCCCTAAGCCGAGGTTCGCGCCCCACTGGACACCCTCAGGTTTGTTGTCTTAAATTTGTATCGGATGAGAGCCCTCAGCGCTCCCCATTTTTCCGGCCAAGTAGTAAATGCCATTTACGGCAAATCTACAATAAGTCACAAAAAAGAAAGAAAAGGATCGCCCGATGGTAAGCTGGTAAGCTATTACCGTCGCCCATACGCCCGTAAGACCAGAAGGCACAAGTGCGTTGCCGGCCGTTCAGATGAATACGCTCTTTCTTTGAAGGTTTGAAAGTCGTAAAAAAAAAGAAAAGAAAGGAAAACATAAAACAGTAGGACTAGGGCCCTGTGACGTCACGGACGTCGTGTATAGTACGTACGTCATCACGTTGCGCTGATTAAAAAAAATATAAACAACGATCTAAAGAGTGCGAAACCATCCTATAAAGTTAATTTGGATTGCAGTGAATAACATTTATTGTGGAATAATAGTGAAGTGCGGAGATTACTGAGTAAATACCAAAATAATCTTCGCGTTCAATCGTTACGATAATCGTGTACCCACAACTAAAATTATTTGTGTAAAGCGAGTAATAAAAGCCAAAATAAACATAACATTTATATTTATATAGAAATACAAAAACTGTAAACAAAATATTACAAACTATTTACAAAAAAACGACACCTGTTGAAGTTGTTGTGAACTATCATAAATTGATCGATACCTACATAGCAATGGCCGTGAAGTGCAATGCGTGTTTTAAATACATGTCGGTAAAAGAGGGTGTTGTTTGTCCCCGCTGTAAAGAGGCAAATCATAGGGCATGCGTAAACATCCCAAATGACGCCCAGATTCATAGCTCCTGGTTGTGTCCAAAATGTAAGGCTGCGTTACCGACAAACAATGAAAATAGCACTCCCTTGCGAGGAGCCGGCATTACGTATGTTTTGGACGACTCATTGGCGGAATCGTCTGCCACCCAGCCAGCCAGCATGGAGCTCTGCTGGCACCGCCCCCCCTAGCAACACGGCGCTCAACATCGCACCGGAGTACAGGGAGCCCGAGCCTGACTTATCTACCGAATTGCGTCAGTTCTGTGCGGAGATGCGACAGACTCGGGAGGAGTTCCGCGCGTTCCGTCAGGAGATGCTAGAAATGCGAGCCCTAGTGTCTTCCTGCGATGCGCGCCTCACCAAGCTGGAGGCGAGAGTCGTCGAGTTGGAGCAGCGCGCAACCGGTGGCAGTGAGGTTGGCCACGGGGACGTCATTTGCATGCTGGAGGCGACAGTCGCTCAGCTGCAGCAGGATCTCGATGATCGTGACCAGGAGATGCTTCAAAACGACATTGAAATCTCTGGCGTGCCGGAGGAGAGCGGAGAAAACGTCACCCACTTGGTTGCGGCGTGTGCCGCGAAGCTGGGTATGACGGTCGATGATCGCGAGATTGTCAGCTGCATGCGGGTGGGAGGGGTGCGCGCGGATAGCGGAGGCGTCCCTCGCCCGCGCAACATCGCTGTGCGACTCGCGCGCCGCACAGCGCGCGACCAGTTCTTGCGTGCCGCACGTGTGCGCCGCACCCTCACCACGGAAGGAATGGGACTTCGCAGCGAACCTCGTCGAGTATATGTCAACGAGCGTCTAACAAAGCGCAACCGCTCTTTATTCGGCCGGGCACGAATGTTAGCCAGCGGCCTAAATTGGCGGTTTGTATGGACGCGGGACGGCAGAATCTTTACTCGTCGAGACCAAGGGGACCCTGTAAATCGGATTAGATCAGAAAAGGATCTCGACAGTGTTTTTGGGTCAGCACAAGTTCGTCCCGCTCCCGCAGCTGCCGGGAGAAATATACCAGTTGCTGCTGTCTAACACAAATGTACCCATGATCGCTGTTAGGTTAATAATATGTAGCTCGCTTTGTTGGTATGTTTCTATGTATGTGATAACATTGATGTTGCTCGACTTACGGCTTGGTCACATGTGGTGGAACTCGGTAATTATCGCATTGACATTACGTATATATTTAGTGTATGATAAGATATATAAATATATTATAGCTAAACAACTATATAAGATAATTATAATATATATTTATACTACATTGCCTATCATTTCATTAATAACGCTACACTATGTAAAATTACATTATTATTATTTATACTCATGTTTAGACAATATACTACACAAACACAAATTTACACATAACATACACAAACATTTCTCCTCTATAGTAAAACATTACTATGCGATTAATAAATGTAATTATATAATAGGAATCTTTTATAATACATATCATCTAATTTTGAATGAATTGAATTACGATTTAATAATTAAATATATTAATAATATTCAATATTAAGCGTAGACTTAAAGTTGGCTTATTTAATGCTGGCTCATTGGGAACGGGACACGATGAGTTTCTTGTGGCGATGGACCGTCACGACGTGGACGTGATGGCCATTAATGAGACCTGGATACGAGAAGGCCAGGAGGGACGTGCCCCCGCCGTGCCGGGATACCGGCTGCGGAACACACCGCGCCCACCTGGGCGCCGAAAGCGTGGTGGTGGCGTCGGCTTTTATATCCGACGAGGTGTCACGGCGCGGGTGCTCGCCCATCCACAGACCCTTCCAATTGAACAAATGTGGCTCGGGATCACAATTAGTGGCTGTAAGCTGGTGATAGGAACAGCATACAGGCCGAACTGGGTAACTGAGGACTCACTGTTAGACGCTCTGTCTACGTCTCTGGAGACATTTTCCTGGTGTAGTAATGTTGTGATTCTGGGCGATTTTAACATCAACGTCGCGGAGACATCGCTTGCTAGTGTAAGGAAGCTCAATGAATTTTTGGCATGCTTTAAGCTCCGACAACTTGTCACTGATTATACACATTTTACTGATCACAGCCAAACGTTAATAGACCTTGTGTGTACGGACATAAAGGGTTGCACAACGACCGTGGACTACATACCTGACCTAGGCAGGCATGCCTTCATCACATGTCACCTGAACGTACCAAAATTCAAACCCTCCCCTATCCAGGTTACACGTCGGCTGCTGATGGACATGGACAGGGACAGTTTCAGGGAACACCTTGCCGCGTTGGACTGGGAAAGCATCCGGTCTGCTTCTGATGTAAATACCATGGTATCGATGTTCAATGAAACTATGACCTCACTTTTTGACCTACATGCACCTCTTAAAACATTCATAGTAAAACACCATCAATATCCGTGGATTACATATAACATCAAAATGATGATGAAGAAGCGCGACCAAGCGCACTCCCGAGCCCGTTTAAGTGGTAGTGATTCCCATAAGGAACATTACAGAGATTTAAGGCGTACTGTAGGGGAGGCACTCATAAGCGAGAAACAGGCATATTACGATTACTACGTAAATAAGAATATTAATGACCCACGCACTCTCTGGTCACATGTGAAAAAAAATGTCAGAATTAAATCTAAAAATGAACTTCCCACAAATATTTTCAATGACCCAGAAGTAATAAACAATCATTTTTTGGATGTGCCGGGCTCAGGAGATGTGCCGGTATCGAATATTAAGTTTTTTGAAGAGCAGTGCAGTGTTTCCTCTACATTTACGCTTAGTCTTATTACTGAAAATGACATGCTTAGGGAATTACACGCCCTTAGTTCAAACGCCATCGGTGTGGACGGCATATCTCTGGATATGTTGACATTAACACTTCCCGAAACGGCGTCTGTGCTAACATCAATCGTGAACCGATCTCTTGAGACTAGCACCTTTCCCAAAATGTGGCAAAGTGCGGTCGTTAAACCCCTGCCAAAAAATTCATGTCCAGCTACCCTGAAAGATTTACGTCCGATCAGCATACTACCATGCGCATCAAAAATTTTAGAAAAAATAGTAGCCAAGCAGATGAGAACTTTTCTGGAGCAGAATGGTATACTTCCGGTTAAACAGTCAGGCTTTAGAAAATCGTACAGCACTACTACTGCTTTGCTGAGTGTCGTTGACGATATTTTGGCTGCTCAGGACGATGGACAGGGTACACTGTTGGCTCTGCTGGACTTTAGTAGAGCTTTTGACTGTATACACGTCCCTCTGCTACTGGCAAAGCTAAAATACTACGGTTTCAGTCCCACTGCCATCGCCTGGTTTAGCAGTTACTTTGAGTATCGCAATCAGTATGTGGAACTCCAGAATGAGTCTGGAAGATCAAAGTTTTCACAACCCAAGTCCGTTACACGAGGAGTCCCGCAGGGCTCAATTTTGGGGCCTCTGCTTTTCGTCGTTTATAGCGCCGATGTCGTGACGCACATTCAGCATTGCAAGTACCACCTTTACGCGGATGACTTGCAACTTTACATAGCCTGTAAGCCTTGTGATGTTCAATCTACCGTAGCCAAACTCAATGATGACCTTGAGCGCATTACATGTTGGTCGGAGTCTAATTCGTTGGTGTTGAATGGAAGTAAAACTAAGTACATGATACTAGGCTCAACACATCAGGTGAATAGCATATCAAACCATGGGGCGAATGTAGTCATCCGTAACGAAACTGTAGAACGAGTTACTGAAGCTAAGAATCTGGGACTAGTCATGGATGATAATTTGAGATTCGAAAAACATGTAATAAACACAACGGCAAATTGCTTCTATCGTCTCAAAATATTATATCAGATCAGGCAATACATCAACACAGATACACGTATTAAACTATGTGACTCTCTTATCTTATCTAAATTTAATTACATGGATGTAGTATATGGCCCACGACTTCTTGTACGTACACAAAAGCTAATCCAGAGAGTACAAAACGCCTGCGCAAGATTTTGTTTTAATATTCCGCCCCGCACACACGTCACTCCTTTTCTGAATAAGGCAAATATATTGAAGATGAACGCGCGCAGGCATTTACATCTAGCGACGCTGTTATTCGGTGTTGTACACAGTGGAATGCCGCCTTATCTCGCTGATAAACTGGTATGGTCACGTGACGTGAAGTCGTTTAAAACTCGCTCGACGTACTACTCACTGGCCGTGCCGCGCCATCGTACCGTCGCCTTCCGTGGGAGTTTCAGATTCGCTGCATCGAAGTGCTGGAACGATCTGCCGCCACCGCTTCGTAGTCTGAAAACGGTTCATAACCTTAGATTCCACTTGAAAAAACATCTTTTACTAGCTCAAAAAAGTTATCTGTGACAGAATTTTTACTTTCAACTTACCTCATAGGATCAGACACGAAAGCATGGCGGAGTCTTGTAGGCAGCGCGGATGCAGCGATACCACGTTGGCGGTTTAGACTTTTCTTTTTTCCTGTCACTAACATTTATTGCATTCACACTTCACACTGCAACCAACCACCCACTATTTATTTTATGTCTAAGTATTTGCTGTTATCACTTATCATTTGTTATATCAATATACGTTTATAATATTTATGAACCCATATGAAGTTAAGTATGTTACTATTTTATTTTATTATTCACCAACAACATTTAAAAAGAACCGAATGCGTAATTATCGCAGGTACCTAACGTGCCTTCCCGGCGGCGGCGGGTGACTGGAGATCGACACAATAACAACATGATTAAATACTCTGTCTGTCTCCTGCGGCCGACCGGTGCAACGCACGAACACACTCACATACACACACCTATTTATTAACTGATGACCTATATCTATTGTTCGTATTATTTTATGATATTTTTATGTTTATGGTAAATCGTATTAATGTGTATTTATTGTAATTGTTATAATTTTGTAATACTAAATAATTATATGTAAGTAAGTTTAAGTAGTATGTATCTATGTACATATATACCGCGATGTCCGTGGCCTCACTCGGCAGGGCCCGCAGAATACCAGCGTCGTGGCTCACGCCGCGACTTATGCTGAGCGAGGTCCTTTTATTCCGGACTCCACCGCAGATGATCGGGCCGTCAGTGCGTTGCATTTAGATACTTTGTTATTATTATTGTTTTATGAATTTGGTTTGTTTTTCTTTTTGTTTTGGTATTTTTTTATTTTATATATTTTTTTTGTCTGTGTACTTATTCATTTCCGTGTGGTTTCTGTCCTGTGTTAAATGTAATGTACCTGTCTGTCTGTGTCTGTGGTGTCCGGAAGTAATAAATGTTTCTTTCTTTCTTTCTTTCTTTCTTTCTGTGCTGGGAGGTTTTCTGGCCACGTCTTTCCCTCAGCGTTACAGATTCCGATGTGGTAGTAGTTTTACAGCTAGTTACATAATATGTAATTTAGTTTTTTTGACGTTCAAAAAGCGCTAACTTTGTAAGCCAATTTTGAAAAATAAATATTTTTGAATTTTGAATTTTTGTATCGGTCCGGTAATACTGCAGGCGACAATAAATAATAATTCTTTCCACAGTTCAGTGCTCAGTGCGGCCTTTTTAAAACCCCACTAACGGCCTCCGTGGCCCTGTGGTTGACCGTTGTGCTCACGATCCGGAGGTCCCGGGTACGAACCCCGGTGGAGACAAATCACAAAAATCACATTGCGATCCCCAATTTGGTTAGGACATTACAGGCTGATCACTTGATTGTCCAAAAGTAAGATGATCCGTGCTTCGGAAGGCACGTTAAACCGTTGGTCCCGGTTACTAATTACTGATGTAAGTACGTATTCGTTACATGAGTCCCGGCCAAGTAGTTAATGCCATCTGCGGCAAATCTACAATAAGTCACGTCAAAAAAAAAGGTCATGTCAGGGGCCTTTGGCGGCTCAATAATAACCCTGAAACCAGACTTATGCGGTTGGTAATCCACCTCACAACCCACACGGTAGGAGAAGAAAACCCCACTTCATCAGAATACGTCTGTCCTATCATGCTCTATTTAGTAGATTAATGGTGTATTTTGTGTTTAGCCCGTGTTATTAGCAAAACAAACGGTACTCTACCTGCGGCGAGCGAGCGTGCTCTACTTCAATCCGGCTGGATCTGCTTTACAGACGGTTACACATTTACGCACGAGGACTCATCCATGATAACATAACGTGAACTCACGACTAGTAGTCACAGCTTAGGTACACCCATCACTAGATGAACTAAGTACCCACACCTCACCGACCTTTCTGTTAGACCAACGTAATAGGTGAGCCGTATCACCGTTTATAATGGTCGAGTGAAGATAGGTGGTGAGTCGTATCGCCGTCTAAATGGTCGAGCCAACTGTGTACTGTGGGACGCATGAGTTGTGGAGTTGATCAAAAGACGTGTGACTTCGAAGACGGTCGTTTATTGTCTGTGTCAATTTATATAGCACAATATACCGTCCTAAATATAGATCACAGGTGTGGAGATACACACTACAACTGTGTAAGTGAAAATGCACTTAATATAGATCCTTCTTCTTCTATCGTGTGGGTTGTGAGGCGGAGTACCAACCTCATCAACCCTGGTGTCAGGATTATAATTGAGCCGCCAAACGCCCCTGACATGGCTCATGTAACGACTACTTACATCAGTAAGTAGAACCGGGGGTGTCAATTTATGTAACACAATATACATAGATATAGATTATAGGTGTGGAGGTACTCACTACAAGTGTGTAAGTGAAAATGCACTAAATATAGATTAATAACTAATTGACGCAAGTCCTACTTTTACCTAGGGAACATTATGCAAGTCTGACGCATCGTTTACGATGACTTCAGTATAGCATCCGGTTAAGGCCGCCTCGACGGGGCTTCCATACTGCGCTAATCCTAATCTACCCGCATGTCGGTACGGTACAGCCTGCGTCACATATATTTACAGTGATATATATGAAACTACTTCACTATTAGAGTCATGCCTGTCATTTTCTTATCTGCCGGAAAGGAAAGGGACGGATAATCGACAGACATAAATTTATGGGACACACGTCAATTTTAGGCGCAAATTTAAAGACCACTCCCATAATTTTATATTGGCCAATAACCCGACAGATTTAAGTTGACAACTCACGTCAAACGAGTTACATACCAGCGAGATGTTATTTTATTCGCCCGAGTTATTCATTCATTTTAAAATTAATAGATGTTTATCATCCGTCCTTTTCCTTTACGGCGGATAAGAAAATGACAGGTATAACTTAAAATAAAATTAGGAGGTGTCTGCAGGAATCGAGGCCAGTGTCTTGATGTGGCAGATTTATTATACTTATTTTATATAAAAAATCACCTTAAAGTTGCGTAAAATAGATTATAGTTTAGCAATAAGCGCCAATGGCAAACATAATATATTTACCTAAAGACGGTTTAAAGGTATATTTTATTGTTCAACATTTCACTGTATAATAATAAAGACGATTTATATTTCTAGAATTGGAAGAAAATTGCAACAGCAGGAATTTGTCCAGAGTGAGCTTTACCTGATGGATTTGTCAAAAATTTTATAAATATGATAGTCGATACCCTTCTTATGCCATAACAAATTCCCGGACTGTTCGGTATTCCATTGAAATTTAATTTAACGTAAGTACCTGCAGCTATTCTAGATATTAAAATCTCATGGTAAATGTACAAAGAAATTTGGTGTAAGAGAGGAAAATGTTTCAAATAAATCATTTTTATCTGAAATTAATTTCATTAGCTTTTATAAAAATTCGCAGTAAATTTTCGTCCTCCTTTTAAATCAGTACAAATATTTTCCTTGAAAGAATTAGTTTATTCATGATATTTTGTGTTCGTAGCGAGCGAGCAATAATTGTAATTCATTAGTTTGTTTTGGATAAAATTGCGTCAATTTGTTTTATATGCAAACCTTATCTGGTGGCAAACAATATTGAGTAACGTGCGCAAATAAGAGGATTTATAGCCGGCGCGACAGGCACGTACCGGCACACCACCTGTTTGCAAAAAACTTCATAAAAAATATTTTTTTCCTCCCTATAATTGAATCCTTATGCAAATGCAAATAAAATTAATTAACCAGAAACACAAAGGCCTGTGTCGTCAGTTGGATATTTACGAAATGGATATTGGGTCTGTGTTGTAACGTGACGTGAGTTGAAATGCATTCATTTCCCGATCCGCCAGTTATAATTAATAGTTTGAAACATTGTGATTCGTGACTGAGGGATACGCCGGCGTACATGCATGGGGTGTAAGAAAATATTTTAATTTTAAAGCTAACATAAAATTCACGTAATACCCGTGCAAAGCCGGGCGGCTCGCTAGTTAATTATACGTATTGCCATCCATAGACAGAGTGTTTTAGCTATCACTTGAAATCCCTTGACGATAACTTAACAGGTTTAATCTCTTAAAACATTTGCTCTCTGCAGACTCATTCCCCGGAGCAATAACTTACCAATGTCGACGTCGCTTATTGAAAGCTATATCTTTAATCCAACTACTTAATAACGAAGGAACTTATTGTTGGCTTGCTTCTCAAACGGGGAACCTAATACCCCGGTACCGGACTTACTCCAATGAGTTACTAATTTATCTTAAGTGTAGTTTTCACTAACAACATACATACATACATAAACTCACGCCCGTAATCCCTAATGGGGTGGGCAGAGCCACAAGTAATCAAAGACAACTTGCAGCCACTGTTGATACGAAGTCCAAAGATGGATATGATGAACCTTATGGTGATAAGGGATCAGCCTATCGCCCATAACATTAGTCCATCATGTTAGAGGACACACTACTAACAAAAATTAAAAAAAAAAAACAAAAATTGAAAAATATTTATTTTTCAAAATTGGCTTACAAAGTTCGCGCTTTTTGAACGTCAAAAAATTAAATTACATATTATGTAACTAACAGTAAAACTACTACCACATCGGAATCTGTAACGCTGAGGGCAAGACGTGGCCAGAAAACCTCCCAGCACAGGGCCCTAGTCCTACTGTTTCATGTTTTCCTTTCTTTTTTTTTTAATGCAGTTTATATTACATAATTTATAGATTTAAATACAATGGTATGGTAACACAGTTATAAACGGCTCGACCATTATAGACGGCGATACAGCTAACCTATCCCGTTGGTCTAACAGAAATCTCGGTGAGGTGAGGGTACTTGATCTCCCTGTGATAGATACCTCTGTATATCCACATTTGGGTAATCAGATGAACAAGTAAGAACACGCCTATTTCCCATTAGGGTAAGCAGAGAGCACGGAATTCCACTTGTTACGATCGTGACACACCACTTTCGCTTCTACTCTCATCAAATTATTGCATGCTCGCCAGTTGAGAGTACTCTTAACGTGGGTTTTATAGCTATGTTTTACAAGATAAGTAGTGTTAGTTTATTTAGCACAAATTAATGGCACACGATAAAGAAATTAAGACAAAATGCGGCCTTGTTTTAAGAAAGACGTCTTCTTATCGTGTGGGTTGTGAGGTGAAATATCAAGCTCATCAACCCTGGTGTCAGGGTTATTATTGAGCCGCCAAAGGCCCCTGACATACCTCATGTAACGACTACATACTTATGTCAATAGGACGTAACCGGGGGCAACGGGTTAACGTGCCTTCCGAAGCACGGGTCGTCTCACTTCCTAACCTAACCAAACTAGGAATCACAAAGTGAGCGTTTAGTGATAAGTCCCCACTGGGATTTGAACCTGGGCCTCCGAATCGTAAGCCTAACGCTCTGGAGCACAGAGGTCGTTAGTGAAAAAGAAAGACGTGAAAAGACAAAAACGAAACGAACGATTTAAACGAAATCTCTCAAATATAAACTTCAAGAACTCAAAGATCTCTTTAAAATAACGATGTGAGCTCGTGAGCATCCTCATGTCGACACAGACGATCCTAAACGTTCGCTCGTCTTTAAACGGTTCCTCACAGGAACGTGACCACCCCGCAACGATGCAATGCCATGCACTCGCAGCGCTTCCAACCACTCAAATAACATTATGCAAAGATTCTTTGGACCACTAACAGTGAGGAAATTTAAAATTCAGTTTGAATAGAATTCTTTTAAAACGTCTTTGAAATAACAAATATACTTAAAGACGTTTTGAATTTATACGTGATACTTGGAGTTGTAAATTAAGCCGTGTTGGTAGCCCAGTTGGTAGAACGCATGCCTCTCAAAAGGTCGCAGATTCGAATCCAGCACAGGCCTAAACCAATGATTGACGAATTTGTTTTCGAATTTATGTTTGGATCATAAATGATTATCACGTGCTCAGCGGTGAAGGAAAACATCGTGCGGAAACCCACATTCCCGAGAAATGCATTTTCGGAGGTATGTGACCTAACCTGTATTGGGCTGGTTTTCCCTTCGCGGGTTGGAAGGTCAGACAGGCAGTCGCTTCTCTAAAAAACCGGTTGTCAAATCTTCAGGTTAGATTAGCGGGCCTTGTGAAAAACGAGATAATGCTAGGGGGATGATGATGATTTGTCGTTGTAAATTTAGTACCAGGATCACGTTCTGTGCACATAACGTGATGGACTATTTTTTTTTCTTTTTACTTATCAATTTGCGGCGCAGTAGAGATTATCAGCAGCGGTAAAATAACTACACTTTATTGTTACGTGACTTGTATGACTCCGTCCGGACAAATGGGGAGCGCTGAGCGCTATCTCTGACACAATTGTGATAATCTTTAACCGCCAGTATCAAGAGTATTTTTCTTACAACTTGTATTTTGTAACATAATAACGGGTTCTTACCGCGTTTAAATGGGAATATGAGACTCCTAATATTTCGACACTGTTGCAAGTGCCATGATCACGGGATGACATACGGGACGGAGTCGGTGACGGGATTGGCAGTCTCATATCCCCATTTAAACGGGGTAAGAACCCGTTATTATGTGCTTTAATTACGATAATAACCGCGTAAACTTAAAACATTGTATATTGCAACTTGGAGCTCTACCAACGTTTATACTAATTCCGGGCGTGGGAATTTGTTTGCGTATCTAATTACCGATGGCACGCAGCTTCTTAATTAAAGTTACAAGTTGGAATAGTTTGTAATTGTTACCATTTGTTACCCGGGAACTTCTAAGCTACCATACTATAACTAGCTATAAAAATATCGATAAAACTTTAAAAAATGTTTTATTTAAGTTCTTTAAGCCTGTTTCAGTTCATGCACACAACATTAGCCCTAATAATGTAAAGTAACAGTGTTAAAAGTCAAATAAACCTCTGCCTTTTTCAGATTTAATAACTTGTTAAAGAATATACATACATACTAAGGAAATATATACTATGTGTGCAACTTTATATATATTCCAAAACTCACGCCTATTTCCCACCGGGGTAGGCAGAGAGTATGAATTCCATTTGCTCCGATCCATAAAGCACATAAAGGTTTGTGTGGTTATGTTAGCTACATGAAAATTCTACATCGTCATGATCAATAATGTTTACTCCACGTTATATTTCATTTCTAAGAGTTCTTCTTATAAGAAGTCACGTCATAATGACGTGAAATCTTAAGATACCAATTTTAAGTAACATTAGCGTAAAAACCTGAACCGAATATGAAAATAAACCGTACATATTAACGAAGGCGCCGCTCTTGGGACGAGACGCTCGTTACCGCGTCATTAGTCGCGCATCCCGACACGGACTTGACCGACAATACGCCTCACTTCCCACCCAGACGCCACAAAGAAAAAATAAACGGTTTTTTTTTTCTTCCGGCACCATTTATAACTACATCTCAATGGAAGTTTTAATCGCGATACAATAGGAACTAAAGTTTTAATCTGAAATCTGTCCCATAAATATGCATCATCCTGGTTTTATGAAAAAATATTTCTAGAAGCTTCGATCATATTCTAGAATAATCCACTACTTTTTACAATTATTAGACCTCACCGTTACTCATCATCATCATCTCCATAGCGTTATCGGGTTTTTTTCTCAGGGTCCACTTACCGAACCTGTCAATTTGACAGGTTTGGTTTTCTATAGAAGCTACTGCCTGCCTTACCTGCCAACCCCGGGTGAGAGCCTTCAGCGCTCCCCATTTGTCCGGCCAAGTAGTTATTGCCATCTGTGGCAAATCTACTATAAGTCACGTCAAAAAACAAACCTGCCAACCCAGAGGAAAACCAGCGCAATACAGGTTAGGTCACATCTAAAACGCATTTCTCTGGAACAATATAATACAATACAAATACACTTTATTGAACCAAAATAAAAAAGAAATAATTATAAAAAGACGTGGATTTCCTCATGATTACCTTCACCACTGCCCACGGTTTGAGGAGCTCGGTGGCGCAGTGGTTGACGCGCTCGGTCTGCGATTGTTGAAGTAAAGCAACTTTCGCAAAGGCCGGTCATAGGATGGATGACCACAAAAAAAAATCATCTCGAGCTCCTCCGTGCTTCGGAAGGCACGTTAAGCCGTTGGTCCCGACTGCATTAGCAGTCGTTAATAACCATCAATCCGCACTGGGCCCGCGTGGTGGTTTCAGGCCCGATCTCCCTATCCATCCATAGGGAAGGCCCTTGCCCCAGCAGTGGGGACGTTAATAGGCTGATGATGATAATGAAAAAGAAATAATTAAAAAAAGACGTGGATTTCCTCATGATTACCTTCACCACTGCCTACCGTCATCTGTTTTTCCAACTCGTTATAATCTGGGAGTCTTCAAAGCCACATCGTCACTTACATCAGGTGAGATTGTGATCAAACGCGATTATTTAAAAAAAATCACGATATTCCTTTAGGTCCTCACTGTTACTGTATATTAAATCCCGCGGTTTCCTGGATGACAATTTTATAGGGACAGTAAAATGCGGTGGTTCCGAATTATACCTAAGAAATTCTTGACGGGCAAAATGAATCAGCATTGTAAAATCACAGGTAAGTATCTACTTATTTATTTCTTGCCTTTCATTAAAGTTCCTACACCTACACTCATACACACACTCACGCATATTTCCCATAGAGTTAAAAGTTACTAAATATTGTAGCCAATAAGAAATATATAAAAAATAACAACTATATTCCGTTATAAAAGGTGGCAACCCTAGTGATTTGTACGTATAATATTTTGTGATAAAATATCTTTTTTAAAAGAAAATTCTTATTCAGATTTCCCTATAAACCACTCGAGCAATGTTGAGCGACTTTTCTTATCCTGACAGAGATGTTAGGATTCTTGGCGTTTTCCAGAGGCAGCAAGGAATTCTGCTGCACTTTGTAGTGCAGGCCTGGACGCGTATTTCGAAATGCTAGGCCAATACGTTGGCCGAGCTGAACTGCGCTAGGATTTCCAAGCGATAAACGCGCGTGAATCTGCTGCCTTGTTCGACCATCGACTATTCTATTTTAATTATAAAAAACGCAAGCAAGGCACGAATTGCAGTATCGCTAAACTTTATATCCAGTCGATAAACTTTGTTATCTACTCGCGGGATAGCAGATGTTGTTCTTTTTTTCGAAATCTAGATTTTGTGTTCGAGGGCCGATCGTCTCTCCCGGGATGGTTTCAGGTCTCACTCCGGGCCTGCTCCGGTATGTGATGTAGTTTTAGCCGCTATTCTAAATATGCAACTCGCTTTTACAATTTTGAGTTCCTTTGTCCTGCGCAAATGATATTTTCCGAGTAACAAATTTTTAGAGAGACTGTAAACTTCTTGCGGCTTTGTTACAAGTTTAACGGAAATTCTTTTATTTTGTTTTAAAGAGCAAAAAGCTATTTCGAGGAATACAAAAGCTAAATATACTTGGAATTTGACCTTTGTGGAGACGTCGATTTGATAACATACGTAATATAGCATCACGCCTATATCCCTAAAGCGTAGGCAGAGGAGTATACAGCACTAGCTGTTGCCAGTGGCTTTGCTCGCGTTAAATTCGGAGTAACACGGTTCCTCTTTCCTACTGGACCAAGTTTTAGCTTCCTACCTTGAAAATTGCGAAAAATCCCATATATAATTTCATATATAATTATTTCATATATAATTTATGCACGATTTAATTTCTTTGCTAGTCACAAATAGTCCGCATATCCATTTTTAGCTCTCTACCTTGAAAATTGCGGAATGCAAACTTCCACCCCCCATTTTAGGGAACTGAGGGGTTAGAAAGAGATGAAAAATAGCACCAATTTTCACTATCGCCACTTAAAAAATCACATAACGTCACGTCGTCGTGTGTCAGGATCGAAGCAAATGGGATTCTATAGTCTCTGCTTACCCCGGTGGGAAATAGGCGTGAGTTTATGTATCACGTCAATTCGTCGCTTCGTATTGCCGTGAAAGACGGAGAAACTAACGGAGAGATACACATACCTTTCCCATTTATAATATTAGTATAGATTGGATATATACACCCACTGCCCGCCAGCTGTGTAAACCCAATGGGTGGGAGATATTGCCATTAACCGGACACAAATCCTGGAAACCGTGTGATATCAATTATCTACCTCTATAATCCGAACATGAATCCAAACCGATAAAGCCGAAGTCAGTGGTTTGGAGTCCAAGCCGAGATTCCAACCCTTAAGATATAAGTCAAGCGGTCTCCCAAATTGCAATATTGCAATTTGACATTTGCGCATATAAAAGTAAGCCCGTACTTAGGGTGTGGATACTTAGGGGGGTTAAAGTGGCCACATCGAAGCAATTCATCTAAGAAAGCAATATTGCTATTTGACATTTACGCTTGTTTGCATTGCGCACTTACTTTCATATGCGCAAATGTCAAGTTGCAATATTGCTTTTTAGGTGAATTGCTTCGATGTAGCCTTTTTAACACCCATGGTCACGACTATATTTCCATTTCAATTAGTTAGGGGTACATCTGTTGATAAAATGTCTGTCAATAATCTCACGCCTGTATTCCAATTGGGGTAGTCAGAGGTACATCCACCGCAAGATGAACTGGAGAGTTAAAATGGTCATATCGAAGCATTTCATCTAAGAAAGCAATATTGCAACTTGATATTTACGCATATAAAAGTAAGTGCGCAATGCAAACAAATGACAAATAGCAATATTGCTTTCTTAGATGAATTGCTTCGATGTGGCCATTTTAACCCCCCTAAGTACTCACACCTCACCGATCTTTCTGGACCAACGTGACGAATACTGCTAAAAACGTGATAACTTTTGATTAACGAGCCGTATATATATGCGGTATCGACTTTTATTGAAGTTCGCGTCCGAAGGCTGTTCGGCTGATTCGGATGGATAATGACTGTCACTTTCAGTTCAAAACTTTAATCGATGTTTTCTGAGCGGCCGGAGTGGCGTGGCGTGACGTGGCGTTTTGTTCTCTGGCAACATTCTTATAAGTTCAAACTTTTAGTTTAATTGTATTATTTTTATCTAGTTTCTAGCGGCCTTATTACAAAACTAACACTAACAATAATATTTAATATATTCCGCGCCATGAAAGAAGTAAAGATTAGTATCTACAGTAAAACTACTACTTATTTTATTTTATTGTCTTAAGGAAGCTTACAGCGTTATTTACAATATAAGCGACTTAATAATAACGATTGGCCAATTACAAGCTACCACAAATGATCACTAAAAGCTATTACACAGTCAATGAATATATAAATGATAAACTAAAATGAATAATTATTAATAATATTTTATAAATTAAATTATAATAAACATATAAGACAATACTTAAAAAATAAGTGCAATAATATTGTTAAAATATAGTATGATAAATATAAATTGTATCACTGACTAATAATTAAGTATGTTGTCCTCTCTACCAGTTGCAGTGCCCTTACCGGGTCCATGTTGATACTATAATACTTACTTCTGTATTTTTATAACACCACAATTTGTACGAACACATGGTCGCAATAAAACATTTCTATTTCTATTACTTAAATCTAAGGTAAATTCACACAAATCAGATCAAATTCGCGTGGCTTTATACCTAAAAGATCGGGTTAGGTTTTTAATATTGCATTAGTAGGGAATGGTGATATAATATAGAATAGAATATAACATAGTAAATGTTTTATCAACATTAAGATACAAGTGAGTATAGTAGAGTATATATTGTATAATTCTTTGCGATAGGCTGTATATTTTGAATAGGAAATAAACATTTGGGGTTTTTCTTACAGATACAAAATACAAATACAAAATCCTTTTTTTTAAAAAAAACCAATACACTATTATAGGTGATTGGAGCCTCCTTTTAAGCGTAGCGCCTGTATCAGGAGACTCTGCTCTTCCCGAGAAAACACATTGTAACAACCAAAAACAACGAAAAATAACTTACATACTATAGGTAACAAATGCGTGAAAAAAATATAGGTGATAGTGTGTATGTGTGTGTGTGTGTGCGTGTGTGTGTGTGTGTGTGTGTGTGTGTGTGTGTGTGTTTGTGTGTGTGTGTGTGTGTGTGTGTGTGTGTGTGTGTGTGTGTGTGTTTGAAATAATCCTACCCTTTTATTCTATCTGTTCGTAATTTTTAGATTTAAGCCATTTAGAAATAATGATTTTACATTCATTATGTATTTTATCACATACAGTTGTATTACTTGTAAATTGTTCACAACTGTCAGCCTATTCCCTCACCAGTCCCTGTTAGACGTGTCGCGATGTCTGTCACGTCTCGCAGCTAATTGCAAAGTAATTAAAGTCGTACGTAATATACAGGGTGTTAGTGACACCGTAACGAAAAAAGAATTTTGAAAGTTTACTTGATTGCATTAAAACGATGGTGGGTAATTTTCTTGTCGGAAATTTTTAATTAAGTTTTAGAATTTTTGTTTGTTTGTTTTTGTTCTGCTTACCCCGGTGGGAAATAGGCGTGAGTTTATGTATGTGTATAATATATATTTTTAATTTCATTTTAAATTTGGGCTCTTTGCAGCTTAAAGCATAATCATCACGAGCCCATTAGCGTCCCACTGCTGGGGCACGGGCCTTCCCTATGGATGGATAGGGAGATATATATGGCTTTAAAGCATAATATGGGACTGAAAATAATTTAAAAACCACTAAAATTCTTATGCATTTTCCGACAGGAAATTCCACTTGATATCAACTCAGAATCATCCCCCGAAGTTTTCGTTACGGTGTCACTAACACCCTGGTTTAAAATAGACCTTACGATAATTATAATAATAACGACAGTAAGGACACTCATCGTGTTTTTTTTTGACGTGACTTATTGTAGATATGCTTATTGATTTAGTTGTGTGCAATAAAGTATATTTGATTTGAATTGATTAGATATGCCACTTATGGTATTCACTACTTGGCCGGGTAAAACTCGTCATGTCGCAACTCTCGGCGATATACGGAGTGTCCTACATCTATTAACTAATTGGACTTAAAGGAGTCGCCACGCTGTGAATGTGGTCACCCGGATCAAATCATATGTCACACAGTTCAAATTCAAATTCAAATTCAAAAATATCTTTATTCAGTAGGTAACATAGTTACACTTTGAATCGTCAATTTTTACATAACGAATGTCTCATCCGCCTAAAACTACTGCAGCTTCTCACAACCTGTATAGCCGGGGAAAAGAAGCTGCAAGAAAAACCTCGGCACAGGGCCCTAGATGTTCTTTAAAAAAATAAAAATAAACATAAAATATTGATATACAATTGAGTAATTTAGCTGCCTAATATCAGTTCTCAGACAGTTAATCCCATGCATTCATATCTTCTAAATAATCACTAACTTTATAATAACCTTTTTTGTAAAGTTTTTGTTTAACTACTGTCTTAAAACAGTTGAAAGGCAAATTCTGAATGTTAATGGGAATCTTATTGTAAAAACGTATACATTGCCCCTTAAAAGATTTAGTAATCTTATGTAATCGACTGACTTGTAAAGTGAACAGTGACCGAGTGCCCTCTACACCGTTTCCCAGGTGGTATATCCGAGCTGCATTGTGTGACGGATGCGGCAGAGACTTGGTTGAGGGAGCTGAAGCTAGATATACGATCCATGCGGGATATATTTTTTTGCCATATTTGTAAAGAATTATGCATTTCCGCAGTGTAAAGAAATTAATATTTTTAAGCTCCTTCGATGGCTTACAAAAAAATAAATATACTGGGTGTTAGTGACATCGTAACGAATACTGAGGGGATTGATTCAGACCATGATTCTGAGTTAAAATTAAGTGGAATTTTCCGTCGCAAAATTCATGATTTTTTTTTTAGTTTTTTTAAATTATTTTCAATTCTATACTTTTGCGATGGAAAATTCCACTTGATATTAACTCAGAATAATCAGATGAATCATCCCTCTCAGTATTCGTTACGATGACACTTACACCCCGTACAAGTACATACGGTAGCCATATAAGTAGGTATGGGTGTTAGTGACACCGTAACGAATACTGAGGGGGATGGTTCAGACCATAATTCTGAGTTGATATCAAGTGGAATTTCGTGTCAAAAAATTCATGAAAATTTTTCTTTTCTTTTTAATTATTTTCCAATCCATACTTTTGCGACGGAAATTTCTACTTGATATCAACTCAGAATCATGGCCTGAACCACCCCTCAAAGTTTTCGTTACGATGTCACTAACACCCTGTATAAATACATTTATAATCTTATGTTATACGGAGATATTATGCTTGTATATCTACTTCTACTAATGAACGGATTATAAAATAATTTCACTAAATATATCGGAGTGTAGTGAAGTTATAGTAAATTGACACGGGTGGCGGCTCTGCCGAGACCGCTACGAACATTAACTGCAGACCAGCCTGCTTCAATACGAAACCTACCTACCTAACTTAGTACATATATACATCAACTAGACTAACTTTAATCTCAGGACGTCCACCATCATATTATGATCATTTCGACGAACATCCTTTTTGCTATTTTGTAATTGTTTTGTGAAACTGTTGAGTGATGTTATTGTCTTGTTTTTGTGCGTGGCGTCCCTTTATGATAAACAATTTCTATTCTATTCTAGAAAATACCTTCCCGTATTTTATGGAAATTGGAGTATTTTAATATAACCGCATACCGACCCCTTATAGAGCAACTTTGAAAAATCACATATTATTGTGATTTTTTTCAACAAAACCACAATTTTATTCAAATAAAATTATGTATATAAATAAAAAAAATATATTATTTATTATTATAAATATTATTACTATTATTTTTAATTTTATATTTTATTTTATTTATTTATTTTAAAAATTCTGAATAAAAAATACATTTTTTACCGCTTACCACTTTTTAAAAGACATTGAAAGTGGTGTGCCTGTTGAGAGATTCTATAACAACATTTTTTTTACGTAATGTACTTACCCCGGACACTTCATACAAAAAACCTCGTTTTACACAGACACTACACATTGACATTAACGTACACGCGCAGTGGGATGAGGCATACCTAGCTCAGCCGCTACTCGTGGGGAGCGGAGAGTTGCCGTTCTATACGTAGTATTATTCCTTATTCTATGATAATATTCAAGTTTATTTCGTTCACATAAACCTTTCACATACCTATAAAAATCACATCCAAATGTAATTTTACATAAAGCTTAACTATTGATACTTGACGTGTAGGTATCTATGTACATAATATTGTATAGGCTATTTGTATATATGTTTATGTATGTTTGTGTGTGTATGTTTATGTATAACACACATATGTACACACATAGATAAGTGTGTGTTATTTTTATATATTTTTTTACGGTATTTTTTAGTTATGTTAGTATCATTATATGTTTATTGCACCATCCCGTGCTCCAATGCATAATCATCTTTCACCCTAAAGTTGCCTGGCAGAAAAAGCTGTTTAGCAATAAGGCCGCCTATTGTGCGTATTTTTATTCGTATGTTTATGTCCTTTGTAAATGTCGTTGTGCAATAAAGTATTATTGATTGATTGATTGATAAACGTCAAGTATTCGATGTGATTTAATGCAAATTTTCAACAGTCGTTGCTATTTCCGAAATATGGTCGAATTTAGTGCTCGATGACAATATTAAATGAGGCTCTAAACGAATGTAATTTGATTCCCACCAATGACGTGCGGCAGGCAATGCTCGCCTCATGACGTATCATTAAGGGTTTACTAATACACGCTTGTTTAGTTTACATACTGACACACAACTCACGTATCCTGGGATTCCTGGGTTCGAAGCCCGGCTCGGACTGAATTCGAATTTATGAGTTACAATTCTTTGGATTATAAATAATTGATACCACGCGGTTTCCAGGCTATGTAAAGAAAGAAAGAAACATTTATTACTCCCGGACACCACAGACACAGACAGACAGGTACATTACATTCAACACAAGACAGAAACCACACGGAAATCAATAAGTACACAGAAAAAAAAAACAAAACAAAAACAAACCAAAATCATAAATACCATACTTAATAATAAAAGTAAGCATCCTAAATGCAACACACTGACGGCCCGATCATCTGCGGTGGAGTCCGGAATAAAAGGACCTCGCTCAGCATAAGGCGCGGCGTGGGCCACGGCGCTGGTATTCTGCGGGCCCTGCCGAGTGAGGCCAATTGTGCCCGGTTTATGACAATAGGCTCGCCTCCTATTATGAAATGGCATATACTATACAACTCAGCCTACCCCTTTGGAGATACAGGCGTGATGCTTTATTGTGTCAAAACTTACGTAGATCGGATAGTAACATTGTTAAAAAACATCTGGCGTGGCGTCTTGATTTGAATACTTCCTAACGGTAAATTTAGTAGTTGTTAAATTATAACTTTTATCGATTTAAAAGAGTGTGCGGTCTTTTATAGAATACTTACTTATTAATCTGTATTTTTTAACCTACCATAGAAACTAAAGTGATTCAAACTCTATTAAAAACAACAATATAAAAGTAACAAAGTTAAGACTTGAATAGAGCAAAGAATAAGGAGGAAAATATATAATCTGTGAGGCGTATGAAAGAAAGGCTTGGAATAACAAAATTTGCTTACACGAGGGAATAGTTGAAGCAGCCAGTGGAGTGGCAACATCGCCTCGCCAGCTGCACGGTACAACGGAGAAGAATTACTTTACGAGGAAGATTCCCAAAAAGCCCTTTGTAAAATATAATTTTAAAACATAATTAACCTCCGGCAACGCTTCAGCGCAACCTTGAGATACGGAAACTCAGATCGTTTAACCAATTTCCCATTAAAAGGAAATAAAATACTTTTTATTATCATTAAAACATATATTTTTATGTGATCAAGGTAACGTCTCGTACCTCTCTTATGGTATGTATCCTCTGAGAATCGAACCTTGAACCTTTAAATTACGATTCGGATGTTCTGGCTAGTAGAGCGCAAAGGCCATTTTAAAACTTCTTCTTCTATCGTGTGGGTTGTGTGATGGATTACCAACCTCATCAACCCTGGTGTCAGGGTTATTATTGACATGGCTAATGTAACGGCTACATACTTACATCAGTAAGTAGTGACCAACGGATTAACGTGCCTTCCGAAGCACGGATCATCTTACTTTCGGACGGGTGATCAGCCTTTAATGTCCTAACCAAACTAGGGACCACAAAGTGATTTTTGTGATATGTCCCCACCGGATTCGAACCCGGGGCCTCCGGATCGTGAGCTCAGCGCTCAACCACTAGACCACAGAGGCCGTTTAGAACTATTAAGAGTAGATCCCCGCATCCTGGACCCCGGAGTTCTGTGTTAACCCTCTGAATCAATTACATTAATATTATAATCGTCCTGTTATCACATTGGTAGCCGTGAATACGCCAACCCAATATATAGTCAAGTTTAAACACGAGATAATTGGTTTGCACTCGATAAATATATTTGCCAAATACTCATTTATTCATAAAATTTTTAAATTTTACATGTCAAATGTCTACTTATAAATATCAAGTACCCATAGTTAATAATACATAATTATATCAGTGATGTCAACATATTATCTATCCATTACAGAACTCATCCATGTTATAAAAAGCACATTTAACAAGCCATTCTCTTAGTTTATCCTCAAATTTGAAAACGTTTCACAAATACACGAAGACCAAATGGGATTTAGTTCCTTGGGCGTTATGTTATATATATACCTATATACATTCTTCTGTAGTGTTTTAACATCACATAACAATTACTTTATAATACAATAGGCGGTCTTATCGTTAAGAAGCAATCTCTTTCAGGCAACCTTGAGTATTGGTGTGTTCTTTTGTGTTTTTTTTCTTCTTCTCTGGTTCAGGGATATAATTGAGTCACTAAAGGCCAAAGACAAAATTCATGAAAAGACTACATACTTAAGTAAATAGTAAATTGAACCGACTTAACGTGCCTTCTGAAGCACGGATCATTTTACTGCGAATAAAGTAAGTTCTGTCTGATTATTTAAGATTACTAATAACCAAATAACTAGCATTATAAGTTTAATAATCCAATTTTAAAAAGAAAAAGTATAAGTTAAAAAAAGTAAAAGTGTAAGTTTTAATATGTAAAATTTTCACGGTAGTTATTTAACAAGCTATTTTTTTGTGGATAAAAATATTTAACATAATTGGGTATTTCTTATAATCCAATTTAGCTCCAATTTTTATAAATTTTGCATGATTTATGTAATTTAAATGCACGGTAAACTTTATTTTTTTGTAACATCTGTCACACTGCATTTATGGCAAATAAAGAATCTTATCTTAACGTATTATTTTAATCCAATAAGACAATAAAACAATAAGAATTTATAAAAGGGAATAACTTAATATGGTTTTAATTAAGGTGTCGTTGGCGGTGACAGGTCTGTACGGCGCCCGGCCCTCGGCCTCCGGTCCCGGACAAACACTGCAGGCACGATTAAAGATTCTTTCTCACGACGCGATATCGATCCCAAGATCCCGGGATCCGGGAATAACTTAAATAGTAATAAAAATATGGTTTACTTAATGCTATAGAAGGTTCGCTAACAAATAATTAGAATTTGATACGATTACTTATTAGCAAAATTAATGTAGACATCTCATCCAGTCATGCGGTTCCCGAGAACGTTCCCTATACTCGTTTGCGTAGATTGTCTCTCATTTCGATATCGCACGAATTACATCATCGCGCCCGTGAGGAAAGTTACTTATAATATTATGACTTCACAGAATGTGTTTATAATTCGAAAGCGGGCAAAGAGGTAGCCAATATCTGTCCGGACATAATCTGCGGTCTTTTGGTTTCCGGCGACCGTTCCAAAACCTTTTATATTCAGATGAAGTTCGCTTTCCTGTAAAATTGTTTGAGTTCAAAATTAGTAACTGTAAGTGTAGTTAAATATATTCAAACAATTATATCGGTATATCATTAGTTATTAATACCCTCCGGTTGATTGAGGGGAGGCTTGTGCTCAGCAGTGGGACTTATATTTAAAGACAGTTTATGTTTATATTGAGAAACAGCATAACCGTGTGTCCCACACTTAAAATATTTTTTTTTCAATAGCAAAATTAATAAGTATAGTAAATTTTAAAAGCAATATATTGTAATAAATAGATAAAATACCAAACAGGGAATGCGATCTCTGGCTAATCTACATAGTACGAAGAGGTACAATTGAATATTTATAAAGCCCCGATTTTAATTTACGCTTTTGTAAATATCCTAATTTCTAAGTCTATCGTTCCGGAACCAATGCGGTCCCGGCGACACTTATAAAGCAATCCGGGATTCGGTCCGGGAGTTAAATACCCGTGAACAGCCGTATTTGCGTACTCGGCCGGGAATTAAAGCTGCAAAAATTACGCCAAGATGAAACGTAAATGTTTTCGGTGTCGGGATTCTATGCAAGCATGTAGAAAGAGTTTTTAAATGTAATTTTAAACGAGTTATTCGTCGAAATACCGTTTTAATGTGTAGTAAAATACACGTTGGGGCAGGGAAAAATATAATGGTTTTAAAACTTGAATAAAGAGTTTTTAGTGTTTTGTTAGCAAATATTACTGCTATCATTATAATTAATTGGAATACTATGCAAATTAAATGCTACTTTGTTTGACTGCAAACTCTTCCGTTTGCGTTCTGTGTTACTACACTGGGGCACGTTTTCCTTCTACGAAAACATATGGCTATCGGCTTACTTTGGGCATATTTCTCTCAGACAAATAAATATACTGACAGTCGCAGTCAATATAATAATATAAAAATGTATCTCTCCTTCCAAGAAACTGTGAAAGGCATACTTACAATACAAGGAATAAAAATAAAAATAAAATTGCCATTCAAAATTCTAGATTAAGTAAATTAAATTCATCTTTTTTGCTCATTATAGCTTATAGACAAGTTTATCCGCGATAATTACATTGAATAAATGATTCCGGTTTAGTGGAATCTCTAACATATCGACGGCGCAGTGTAACGGCCTCCTAACCGACATTTTGTCATGTTTGAGATTCTTATGTAGGCATTTACGTCTACATCATCGTATCATCAGGCCTCATACTTCTTTTCCAGATGATTTATGCAGTGTTGATGAATTTAAAATACGATTTACGACACCTCCTAATTTTTGGCGAGATATCAATAGCTCCTAAATTAATTTTAGTTAATATAACAGTTATGTACTTGTTCTAAATACTGATTAAGTTAAAGATTTGTTACTTAACTATGACAATAAACATAAGAATAGAGTACCTATTAAACAAAAAGTTAAAAATATATCAATATACTTGTGGTCGAAACTAAGTACTCCTAATTCAATATAAGTCTTCCTACATAGAAAAGCTACATATTTCAGGGTAATATTTAATATAAAAATATCTCTTTTATTTCAGAATTTGCTCAATTTTTTCTCTAGCTGAGTAGTTGGTATTTTTAGACTAAACAATCTTACCTGAAGCCAGGAGCGCGCAGAGCAGTAGGCGCCACATCTTGAGATCAGTGAGGGGTCACACGCGTCACTGAAGTCAAATAAATAGCTCACTTCAATATAAGGTACAAGGTACATGGTCACTGTTGTACCACAGATTATAAACGTCTCGTATAACTGTCACACTGTTCTTCTCTCTTCTTATTCCATAATAATATTCGTAATTCATTGTATATTATATTGTTTATGAATATATACAGGGTGTTAGTGACATCGTAACGAAAACTTTGAGGGATGATTCAGGCCATAATTCTGAGTTGATATCAAGTGGAATTTTCCGTCGCAAAAGTATGGAACGGAAAATAATAAAAAAAAAAACTAAAAAAATAACATTAATTTTGCGACGGAAAATTCCACTTGATATTAACTCAGAATCATGGTCTGAATCATCCCCCTGAGTATTCGTTACGATGTCACTAACACCCTGTATTTAGTAGGGGGTTTCCAGTTAAAATACTCAACTAACTTTTATATTTACTTTACTTTATTTTTTTCTTTTAAATTTTATAATTTTGCCCCGTACAACTATTTTTATTTAATTAATTATATCCTATCACCCAAAGTTTCTCTGGTAGATATGGCTACCTTAGCAATAGGCCTTTTGTACGTTTATTTAAGCTATTGCTGTATTGTATTAAATAGTTACGTTAAACTTTAGAAGTGACAGCGTCATGCTATGTTAAATCTGAATAGGAAATAACCATCGCTTTTTGAAGTGAACTGGCTCCTGATCGAATCAACGGTTTCCAATTAAACTTGTGTGGAGGACGACGGTGGAGCACAATAGTGGAACAAAAGCATGCTTAGCACGGAGGTTCTGGACTAGGATGAGCTGAGAATGAGATGCCTCAGTATACAAGAGTATAGTTAAGTCACAACAAAAAAGATGAACTGTGACCGTCACTATACTTTACATAATACTATCATCATCATCAGCCCATTAACGTCCCCACTGCTGGGGCACGGGCCTTTCCCTACGGATGGATAGGGAGATCGGGCCTTAAACCATCACGCGGGCCCAGTGCGGATTGATGGTTATTAACAACTGCTAATGCAGCCGGGACCAACGGCTTAACGTGCCTTCCGAAGCACGGAGGATTTTTTTTTTGTGGTCACCCATCCTATGACCGGCCTTTGCGAAAGTTGCTTAACTTCAACAATCGCAGACCGAGCGCGTTTACCGCTGCGCCACCGAGCTCCTACAATACTATAAGGAATAATACTACGTATAGAACGGCAACTGTCCACTCCCCACCAGCGGCTGAGCTAGGTTTACCTCACCCCCCATCGAACATCGTTTAGTCTTCAATCGAATGGCGTCCGACGTCACACACACAGATGCGCGTGTACGATAACGTCAACGTGTAGTATCTGTGTAAAACGAGGTGTTTTGTATGAAATGCCCGAATTGTGAGACTACGCATTCTACATATGCTTTCCGGTGGGTCTAGATATTTTATTCCCAAAGGATTTAATTTAACCTGAATCTCGCCCAATTTTTTTTTAGTCAATAAACAGGATACTTACATAATAATAAAAATTATTTATTTTCACATATTATTATTTCAAATTAATAATATAAAATTATTATTCGGTATTATTTTATTTGTTCACTTATAAGTACATATTTATTTTTTTCTACTCCTCTACTTTAATCTGGCATTTAAATAACCAAAAAGTCTAATATAAGTACATACATAATTAAACTCTTTGAAAAAGTGTACGCTCTATGGCCTATAAAAGCATTGTTTACAAAGTGTAACTGTACTATAATGTCGCCAAAAAAGCATTGTTGTTGTTTTTTTTTTTTTTTGACCTGGAAACTGGCACCTTTACTTTGTTTGGTGCCATAGATATACTATAAAGAAAAGTATACATTTGCCGCCATTTTCCCGCGCGTTGGAAAATAAATTGGAAAATTTTTGTGTTTCGTTTCAAAACACTAAAAAGTATAAAATAAAAAGGAAAAATGGATGAAGAACTATTGAATTCTACACCAGAAGAAATTTCAACGTTAGCTCAAGATTTACATCTTCATTTTTATAAATAAAATTTTTCTTTGTATAATTTTTGTTTCATTTAAAATTACGTCGTCGTAGAAAAAGTATTGTATGCAACGTTGTATAACTAGGTCAAAAAATGCTCGTGGCGTCTCTTATTGCGATGTTCGCCAAGGCTCACATCGCAACTCACGCCACTCGCATTTTTTTAACCCTTCTTATACAACTGTTGCATAAAATACTATAATAATATTAATTATTTGTACTAGGTATTATTTTTAATTTTGTAATTATGGATTCGGAAAGTTCCGAAATAAATTATTGACTATAATTGAAGTGTCAGTAAAATATACAAGATACATATATTCTTGTATATATTCAGTGTTATTTATTTAGGGTTCCGTAGGTACTTCAAAAGAGATTAGCCTTCACATCACTTTCAGTTTCTATCAAGACCCTTTTGTTTTAAAATAAAGTTTATCAATACCCGCTCTCACGTCATCCTTGTCCGATCCGGTCCGATTCCGGCGGACAACTCAAACACAACTCGTGTCGATAACGCCGATCATCAGAAACACAAACAACATGTTATAATGAATTTATTCCCCAACTAAGAAGGCTGTCGATGCGGATTAAGGGCTTAATTTCAGTGAGAATATTAACTGTTCTATCTCTTATTAACTCGCCAATAAGAAGAGTTAAGAGAAATACCTATCCTTACATGGTATTATCAAGAAAATTTGTCCCTTAAAGAAATCACCACATACATACATAAACTCACGCCTATTTCCCACCGGGGTGAGCAGAGACTATAGAATTCCATTTTCTTCGATCCTGACACACTTCTCTTGCTTCCTCCACATTCATCAATCGCTTCATACACGCACGCTGGTTAAAGAAATCGAGTTGTTATTTTAATCTCAGATGCATATTTAATACACACATACATAAAATCACACCTATTTCCCGTTAGACCCTAAGGCAGAGATCATTAAAATAACAATAATTAAATTAATTATAATAAATTAATAATTAATTATTTAATGATTAAATTATTAAATTAATTATTATAATAAATAATTACTTATTTATAATTTTATGTAATTTTATCATTAAAATTATCCGTCATCGGTTGAAGTATAAAATCTACCCCTGGTGAGTCTACGCCAACTAAACATTACAGTACATTTAAACTTGTCATCAAAATTTACAAATAAATATAACGCTATATTTATAATTACGTACTAAACACAACAGGTTTACTTCGCAATAAAGCTGAACTAACACTGCCGTCGTTTCAACTAGTACTGAAGTAATAATGATATTTAAACAAATGATCTACACTGTCATACTTAATGTTTGTCTCAAATTCAAATTCAAAATCTTTATTCAGTAGGTAACATAGTTACACTTTGAATCGTCAATTTTTACATAACGAACGTCTCATCTGCCTAAAACTACTGCAGCTTCTCACAACCTGTATAGCCGGGGAAAAGAAGCTGCAAGAAAAACCTCGGCACAGGGCCCTAGACGTTCTTTAAAAAAATAAAAATAAACATAAAATATTGGTATACAATTGAGTAATGTAGCTGCCTAATATCAGTTCTCAGACAGTTAATCCCATGCATTCATATCTTCTAAATAATCACTAACTTTATAATAACCTTTTTTATAAAGTTTTTGTTCATATTTCAGCATGACTAATTACACGTTTTAAGTCTGTAACGGCCTCCGTGGTCCAGTGGTTAAGCGTTGGGCTCACGATCCGGAGGCCCCGGGTTCGAATCCCGGTGGGGACATATCACAAAATCACTTTGTGATCCCTAGTTTGGTTAGGACATTATAGGCTGATCACCTGATTGTCCGAAAGTAAGATGATCCGTGCTTCGGAAGGCACGTTAAGCCGTTGGTCCCGGTCACTACTTGCTGATTTAAGTATGTAGTCGTTACATGAGCCATGTCAGGAGCCTTTGGCGGCTCAATAATAACCCTGACACCAGAGCTGATGAGGTTGGTATTCCACCTCACAACCCACACGATAGAAGAAGAAGAAGTCTGTGACTATAGTTACATAATGGTGTTGATTCCAATACACACCATCTCACTTTATTTTAAATTGAGTATGTTACCTGTCATTTTCTTATTCACCGAAAAGAAAAGGGACGGGTAATCGACAGGCATAAAATTTATGGAACACAGGTCGACTATAGGCTGTGAAAACCCCTTCCAAAATTTTAAATTGGTCAATAACCCGACAGCATTAAGATGACAGCACACGTCAAACGGGTTGAATATCAGCGAGATGCATATTTTATTCGCCCGGATTATTCATCATTCACTTACTTATTTTAACAATAACAGTTATTATGTTGGAGGTCACATATGTCCTGATTAGACCAGTTAGGTGTTTGATATGTTTTTTTGAATGTTTTGTGGTAGGTAATAGAATAATTTTCTACTTTCTTCTTGTTTGTGCGTGATTGTTTTCTTGTTAATTTGCTGGCGGGTTTTCTATGTTGTGTGTAATAAGTTTAAGAAGGCGCGTTGAAGGTTACATAATACCCTAGCACTCCTGGCTGGATACACGGCATTATGTGACGTCTATTCGAATTAAGAATTATTGTACGGTTGATCTTTTGTACTGCTGTCCTGTGACTTGCAAAATATACCACGGTAAACTAGTAAAAACTAGTGCTAGTAAACTAGTGCTCTTACTATCCACTACTCTGCAGTTATTTTTATAATATGTTAATCATCCGTCCCTTTCATATTCGGCGAATACGAAAATGACGGGTATAACTTACCTTACCTGCAGGAATCGGGGCCATTATATATCAATGCTGTACCTAACTTACTGAATGTCCGGTGTTAAATAATTTGTTCCAGTTATCAAAACTGTCTCACTGTATACATAACATAATATAAGCTCATGACCACATCCCATTCGGGGTAGTCAGAGGTACGACCATTGCAAGATGATCATGATGCACGTTAAGCCATTGGTCCCGGTTACTACTTACTGATGTAA
The DNA here is from genome assembly GCF_024362695.1 of Pectinophora gossypiella. Lineage (NCBI taxonomy): Eukaryota > Metazoa > Arthropoda > Insecta > Lepidoptera > Gelechiidae > Pectinophora > Pectinophora gossypiella. Next base: position 2,639,041 of record NC_065422.1, read on the forward strand.
GTTAGTAGTCGTTACATGAGCCATGTCAGGGGCTTTTGGCGGCTCAATAGTAACCCTGACACCAAGGTTGATGAGGTTGGTAATCCACCTCACAACCCACACAATAGAAGAAGATGATGCTGATGATAATGGATGATGTTTGATGTACACGTAATTACAGAATACTTATAGTTTCAGTCCTTAATTCTGTTCAGGAATCATTGTTTTTTCTTTCTTTTCATTTTGAAATTACTTCATTTCATTTATTAATTAATTAAGTTTACAAAGAACATTGTACGTAGTCACAAAGCGACAATTTCTGAACACAAAATAACAATTGACTTACATCCTTAATCTAAGTATAATAAAAATATTATTACGTAAAATTATAACAATTAGATTAAACAACAAATCAAATTACAAGAATTGAAGCCAAATTACTGAATTGTATAACAATATTATATATAAGTACTCGTATTTTAAAAACGTCTATGGCCCTTGCAGCTTCTTTTCCCCTGCTATATAAATTGTGAGAAACTGCAGTGGTTTTCTTCTTAGATGAATTCTTAGATAAATTGCTTCGATGTGGCCATTTTAACCCCCCTAAGTACTCACACCTCACCGATCTTTCTGGACCAACGTGACGAATGCTGCTAAGTAATTTATAAGGAACATTATAAGTATATTATGATTTTTGTTTTTATTGCATTCACCCGTGCATAGTAAAACTCACAAATTGAAAATCAAATCGAATAAATTCCGTCCGAGTCATAAAAAATAATTTCGATTTAATTTCATTCTTCTCTTTGTAATCATAATTATACATAATGATTATTCTGTCAACAGATTAATAGAAAACTTTTGCCCTTTCGTAAGGAACCCTAACAAGGAAACATAATATATATTACGATGTAACTTTTGACGTAATAAGAACGTATTAAAGTCCTTTATGCTTCAACTCGACACACCTAAAAACTTAACACTTATCTGCTTAAAATACAAGTTGTCATATTATTTGACAGCACAGTGATGTTGGGAGGGGGGTTTAAAAAGGTCGTATCGAAATATTTGATCTAAAAAGCAATATTGCTACTTTTACAATCTACATCATGATAGTACCCTCTAGACTCCCGATATTCACTCCAATCTCATCATCCTGTGATCATGGCACTTGCAACAGTGTCGAAATATCGGGAGTCTCATATCCCTGATTTAAACGCGGTAAGAATTCGTTATTATGTGTTTTAACTATGATAATAACCGCGTAAACTTAAAATAATGTATTAGTATTACTCGTAGATGTTAATTTCAACTTGTTACCTCACGCGATCCCGAGGGAATAAGGGTCTTAACATACAAACGGACGGACAAAGTGATCCTATACCTTTAGCGTTACGGGTCCCTAATTTTAGGCACTTTATCCTTACGTACTTTTATTTATTTTACCAGAGTATAAAGTTTACACTGCAAGTGTACTTATAACTTTACTTTTACCATAGGCACAAAAAAATCCAAAATTATTCAATAAAGATTCTGTAATCCTTATTGAGTAATTGTGAGTTTATAAGTATTATGATAATAGGTAACAAATTATTCAGTACGAAGTAAAAAAAAAGTAAGTATAAAAAGTATGCAAGAAACTTCCCCCAACATTGTGGCAACGTATGCCATTAAAGAACATTAAATTCTTACAGTTGGCTCATGAATTTTCATCGGTTACAGAATTTGAACAAGTGTCGGAGTCGGCGCGAACTTTCCACAAAAACATATTTTTATAACCGCATGTACATTTTCGTTATTATTGTAACCTCTCACAGTAATGAGGCTGTCCAACAATGGAAGGACTATCCTCACAAAAAAAATAATTAACTAACTATTGAAAGCAACTGCGGGTTCAACTAAGTCCGGGTTCATTTATTCACTCATTCATTTTAAAATTAACGGCTTCTCAATCATCATTTCCTTTTCGGCTGATATAAAAATGACAGGTATAACTTAAAGTAAAAAAAAATACATGATGTCTACCATTGATGTATAATACATACATACATACGTAAACTCACGTGGGTTGGAGTAAGCAGAGACTATGGAATTCCATTTGCTTCGATCCTGACACACTTCTCTTGCTTACTTCACATTCATCAATCGTTTTATACACGCACACCGGTTCAGAGTACTTAGATCGTACTAAACCTTTTCTAAACCTTCTGACCAATTTGGTCAATGTACGTCCTTCTAAGTCTTCCTCTGCCAGCCCCCACCAACCTTCGCTTTATGTAATCATAATTATGATCCTTCTAGCGTTCTACGTGTCCAAACCGACTTAACATCTTCTTTTACACCACATCTCTCTCTTATCACACTGTTTTACTTTGCACCATAATTCTGCTAAAATGAATTCTCGTTTCATAGTGCTCGGCTCTAAACTCTGCAACAAAATAGCCACAAGCCACAAGTATAACATTCTCAAACAAGCAGCTTTAATATAAACAATAGTCTAAGTGCGTGCCAGCACCAACAGCATCCTGGCTGTAATAGCTGATAGGTGGAACAGCAGCTTTATAAAGCACCCATAAGCATTTAAGCGTGTGCCATTATGGTGTTTTATAGCTTTTAAGTATTTTCTTTCTTGTATTTTAGGTTAGTAGATATGGATGTAAATTTGTCCGAAATAAAGTATATTTAACTTACCTACCTCAAGGCGTGGGGCGTCACGACACCCTGCAACATTGATTCACTTCGATCGGCCCACATCACCCACATACAAACGTCCATCAACTGGCGTTCCCTACATAATTAAACTAATCGAATACTTTACAAACGGAAAAGAGGCTTTAGTATTTTAGGGCTATGGATTGTGTAACAATTATGTGCACGTAAAGTCCTATTTATTGAACTCTACAGTTGCCTGGAAGAATTGCAAATGGGAAATTTTGCAATAGGGCCGCCAATTGTAGGTATTACTGTTGTCAATTCTGTGAATATGTGCAATAAAGTGTTTGTATTGTATTGTAAAGTACAAATGGAATAAATAATTATTGATTCTATCATCTAACAAAACGTTATCTTCTGTTTCAGGTAAGTGCATCAACAAAATACAAGCGACTAGAGTATTTTTCAACGGCCACGAGACCACGAAAGGGTGAGCAGAACTGGACTACTTGATTAACTTCATATTATGACCCACCATACATCAATCCAGCAACTTATCGTAAGAAAAAATACATCCAGTCATCAAAAAATTACTCTACATTGCTTAACTAACACTTTGTTTTAGAAACCTTATTCGTTGTGGAGTGTTCAATTCATAGATGTTTTACAGACAAAAAAAAACAACCTAAAAATCTTAAAAAACGGAATAAAAGTAAAAAATACACAAACACAAACTTAGTACACTTACAAAATGTTTCAAATGTAATTTAGGTCTAACTTTCTCAATAAAATATCAACGCTAAATATTTATCTTACGCTCGACTAGCTACTTTATTACTGGCTTTAATTATTAGTTTTCGATCGGAATTTCACTACAAAGATAATATTTTGTGAGCTGTGTCTGAGATATAACTGATTTGGAATGGATTTCCTTTTATACTGTAAAATACTTCCTTCTACTACTCGTATCCGTATATGGTACAACTATTTAGGTTATTGCTTAATGAAACGTGTTTGCTTTCTATTAGCTATTTCCTTGGTTTACACAATCGTTGTTGTAAATACTTTATGATAAGGGCTGCCTCACACACACTACATTAATTTACAAAGTTAAAAGGTGGTTTTGCTGTGAAAGGCAGTGTTTATATTGATATCAAAAATAGTTTAGCGTATTGTTAAGTGTAAGGTGTTTCCACCTTGTTTATGTTATCTTCTTCTACTGTCCGATTTTTCGCTAAAATAACCATACAGTTCATGAATTTACAACACAAGATAAACAGCCTATATGTATATCGTGAACGTCTCACTGCTAGGCACAAGTTTCCTACCAATAAACTGGAGGAATTATAGAACATACTCCACCATGCTGCACCACAGTGGATATTCGCCAGAGTGCTTGATAAATAGCTCACAACTATACACCAATGGCGTAGTCAGAGGTACATCCAAGCAAGGTGAAGTAAGCACCTACACCTCACTGAGCAACGTGATAGGTGGTGAGCTGTATCGCCGTCTAAAATGATCGACCAATGCTTGATCACTAAAATAAAACTATAAATTCTCAATCAACTGTCCCAGTAGCAATATCTTTCAAACTTCACCAAGTTCGTGAATGCCAACAAACAACTTGCGCCGCGAGATGGCGCGCTGAGTTTTAATTAATTTCATTTGAAATCCTCGCTAATCGCCGCGCCGATAATCGGCCCTTTCGATCATTCCATTAGTACGCCATTACTTGCTAGAGTCCTATATTGAAATACGGGCAACAAATTAATGATAATTTGAATGAGATCGTAATTTCGTACTTAAGACGATTAGCTGTAGGATTGCTTCTGATTACGTAAATTAGTAAATTATGTACCTACTTGACGTAAAATAAGAGTTTTCGTGAAAGGCCACAGAGCAGAGAATGATGGTATTGTAAAAAAAATTCGCCCCGTGTCAAAGAGGCGATAGTGAAAGATTTTATACGAGTGTGTGGACTTAAAAGTACGCCGCGCCCGCTCACACTCATAGTAGATTATTACGTACAAACACGAAAATCATAAAACAATCTCAGCTCGGAACATTCCCGGTACTAAGGGCCGCCTCCTCTATACAGAGGGATAAAGCGACTATAAGATAGGATCTAGTAATAAAAGCAAAGTTTGCTGAAGCTGTACTCTTTTTCATTATCATGTCGAAGGCTTTGAAACGTTGTTTATGAAAGGGAATGCCAATGTTTTTCGCATATTGCCCAGGCTGCTCCAAACGCAATATGGCAGGCCTGTTCCTGAAACGTCACTCAGGAATACCTGGGGAATAATTAATTCATAATTAAAACCTTACACACATAAACAGCTTATATACGTCCCACTGCTAGGCACAAGCCTCTCCTCAATCAACCGGAGGGGGCTTACTATAGAGCTTACTCCACCACGCTGCTCCAATGCGAGTTGGTGGAGGTGTTTTTACGGCTAATAGCCGGGACCAACGATTTAACGTGCCCTCCGAAGCACGAAATCATCTTATTTTTCCGGACAATCAGGTGATTCAAGCCTGAGAAGTCCTTACCAAACAAAGGACAGTCTCACAAAGTGATTTCGACAATGTCCCCATCGGGAATCGAACCCAGACCTCCAGATCGTGAGCCTAATGCTCTAACCACTAGACGACGGAGGCTGTTAAAACAAACCTCTGCTGCTTCGGCTGTTAATTAAAACCTTAATGTAAAATATTTCGAAACGCCACCAATACAAAACAAAGCACAAATTCAATGGAATTATCAAAGATCAACTCGTCGAAGGTACATTTTGCATTGATTTTTATGAACGTCATTTTGAAAGATATTACAAAAGAACTTTCGTGGATTTTTGTACACCAATAATTATTAAAAAGCTCGCTTACGTCGCCAGATCTGGTGATCGATTCATTTCTAGCAATATTCCAGATCTATAATAGCAAGGTGAGGGAGAGAATACGAACATTGATCGACAGCATAGTTATCATCGCCAACCATCGCGGAAACCTTGTAAGCGTATTTTCGCAAAATCACATCCTGATGTATTTTTCTCCAACAAAACCTCACTATAGACGTGCCAAAGTCATTCACACACCACAATATTACGAGTGATTTGTATACATGGTGTTAGTGACATCGTAACGAAAACTTTGAGGGATTATTCAGACGATGATTCTGAGTTGATATCCAGTGGAATTTTCCATCGCAAAAGTATGAAACGGAAAATAATTTACAGAAACACAAAAAATTTCATTAATTTTTCGAGAAGAAATTCCGCTTGATATCAACGCAGAATCATAGTCTGAATTACCCCCCTTAATATTCGTTACGATGTCACCTTGTAGAGTTTTTCCGTGCTAGGCAGTGTCCATGATTAGATCAGAAATAGTGATATTGTTAATTGTAAGGTGTTATTTTCCTACCAGACTCTTAAATCTTCTTCTCCCTGATAGAGATATATTTTCTTTTGGGACACACCACTACCATTGATACCTACTCGTGTAATCACTGAGGCAAAATATTGCGACGTTGGAATGTATTCGCGCGTACAAACTAGGCCTGATACGTTATATACATACATTAGTAGTGTGTTTAGTTTTGTAAATGTCGATTTAATGAGGTCGTAATGACGACGTGTTTGTCAGGAGTACAAACATCTCAACCCGCCTTGTTTAAACCAGTATATCAAATCAAATATAAGCCCTTACTATGTATCCTTATGTTGTGTTTATACCACCAATCGGCATCAAACGTTTCGCCTCGTTTTGATGTGAACAGCGAAAAGGAACTGTCTGCCGTCGTCTGTTTTTCTAACTCGTTATGATCTGGGATTCTTCAAGGGCATTTGTTAGGTAAGCGTGATCCACTCTAGACCGTCTTACTTCCACCATCAGGTGAGATTATGGTCAAAGACGAGCCTATATTATTTATATACAGGGTGTTAGTGACATCGTAACGAATACTGAGGGGGATGATTCAGACCATGATTCTGAGTTGATATTAAGTGGAATTTCCTGTCGGAAAATTTATGTTTTTTTTTATGTTTTTTTAAATTATTTTCCGTTCCATACTTTTGCGACGGAAAATTACACTTGATATCAAGTTGTCATTACGTATGTGTGTGTGTGTGTGTGTACATATACTTCATTGCCAGCTTTAATAAATGAAGAGTCGATCTGACAGATGAGTAGTGTATCGAGCCGTGTAACCCCCGACGCGACGGGCGCTACCGTGCTCACTGTGGGGATTACCCCGACAACTGACGAGGGCATATCACAATCTGCCTAATTAAACAACACTACGCCGACGCTTCCAAGTTTTGATAGAGTTTTGATACTAAACTTGTTATTAATTTATCTAAAGCGCAGTTTTTCACTAACACACTTGGTTTGATCATTATAGACAGGGATTAGTTCGATTTACCACCTACGACCGACCTCCGTGGTACGTGGCTGAGCGTTGGCTCAGGATCTGGAGGTCTCGGGTTCGAATCACGGTGGGAACATATCCCAAAAATCATTTTGTGATCCCTAGTTTGGTTAGGACATTACAGGCTGATCACCTGATTGCCCAAAAAGTAAGATGATCCGTGCTTCGGAAGGCACGTTAAGCCGTTGGTCCCGGTTACTACTTACTGATGTAAATGAGTAGTCGTTACATGAGCCATATCGCCTTTCGCGGCTCAATAATAACCCTGACTCCAAGGTTGGTGAGGTTGGTAATTCACCGCACAACCCACACGAAGAAGTTCGATTTAGTTCATCTTGCGACGGATATATCTCTAACTGCCCCAATTGGGATATAGTCGTGAGCTTATGTACTTACGTTTAGTTAAGTAGGTATATGCGAACTGTCTAGCCATTTTGCCAGTTGGCAGTTCTATAACTGTCCAGATAAGTTATGTATATGCTAAAGGAGAAGTATCCTTTAGCATGATAAGCATAATAACTATCAACAAGTGGTAAAACAGTTTGGTTCTTAGAATTCTTTAGTACCTCCGCCCGCGTAGAATTACTGCGATTGCTTGTGACTTTACGGACCTCACTAGGGGTTTGCCAGAGTGAGGTCAAAATAATTCACAGTACAATAAGTTATGTGTCAATGTATGTGGGGCTGGATTTGTATAATTAAACAGTTTTCATGTGTTCTATTTTCACTCTCTCCATCGCTCTCTAACTCATTCAAATTACTTCACTCAATCTATCAATTGCCTATACATACATAAACTCACGCCTATTTCCCACCGGGGTAAGCAGAGACTATAGAATTCCATTTGCTTCGATCCTGACACACTTCTCTTGCTTCCTCCACATTCATCAATCGCTTCATACACGCACGCCGGTTCAGAGTAGATCGTATTAAACCTTTTCTAAGGACATCTCCAATTTGGCCAATGTAAGTCCTTCTCGGTCTTCCTCTGCCAGCCCTACCATCAACTTTCGCTTTTGCAATTCAATTATCCTTCATCCGCTCTACGTGTCCAAACCAACCTAACATTCCCTTCTCAATCTTAGTCACTATGTCGTCTTTTACACCACATCTCTGTCTTATCACACTGTTTCTCACTCCATCACTCAACTTCACACCGCAGATGCTACGCAAAGACCTCATTTCTACGGCATTAATCCTACTTTCATGCTTCTTCTGCCATATCTAACTACAATTGCCTATACCTTTTATACCGGTCCGCGGAGGACCGTATATCTCTATGCTTCTATGATGATGATGATGTCCTCCCAGACGTATTCGTCGACGGCGACACCCTTAGCTAGTGTTAGCCTGGGCTCTTGCATTGTCTATAACACTCTATACAAACTCTGTCATTTATTCGTAGTATACTACTCACTCTACATCTCACACAATCATCTAAACTCACCTATCACTCACTCAATCACATGCCGATATGTATTAACGTTTATCTTTGCCTGACCTAACATCTACATGAAAGTCACCAGGAAAACTCATAATGTAAAGCTAACCTTCAAAAGATATCATTCATTCGTTCATTCTACCTCTAGTCAAGCCCTAACATCACCCGGCAGTCAATTTTTAAATATATTTAATTTATCGAAAATGCGTTTTAATTCTGGCTGGTAAGGTGAGTGAGTGAGTAAATGAACGGAATGAGTGGCACACCGCCTGATACTCGAGTGAGTTGCGACAGTGACGTCACTTCCTGTGTGGGGAGTGAAGAGCCATCGATTCATGTCACAGCGAGTTATAAGTTATTTGTCTATATTTGGAAATGTATCCAATTTGGTCGATACAAACATACAAACCTACATAAAATAATATTCTTAACCGGACACAAATCCTGGAAACTACCTGATATTAATAATCTAATATCCAAACGTGACAATAAACATGTAACATTTTGTTTAAACAAAAGGATTTATGTACAAATCTCATAAAGTAACGTGATGTCTGTTTGACTTGGCTCCATCGCTAGAATCAAACCTATGACTTTCGAATGGCTTTAACCTCTTGCAGCCGAGACACAATAGCTAAACTATAGGGGTTTCGATTTTAAAAGGACATTTGGTCTTTAAAGTCGCTTTAATTGGAATAAATAATTTGAACGTTTAATCATACTTCAATTTATACCATAAAGACTTAGTAGTATGTAGCAATTAAATGTTGTCCGTAGTCGTCTGATTGAAGTTTAATGATAGATATTAATTTACTAATACATCAATCGTTGTCATTAACACAAATGAGAAATAACATTAACATTTTCTGTTATATTTTCAATAAAACGATGCTTACAAAGGAGATTGACCAAAGTTGACCAAAAAAAACTTGGTCCAAATGTCCACCATTAAAGAGACCTATTTACCGAAATTGACCATTAAATACTGAGTAATAAATGCCAAAATGCGGTTATTGGAAAGACAAACAGTATCAATTTCAGTGACATGGTGATACATAGCCATAAACATTTTTTTTTTCTTACGTATTTTTTTCTTCATGATAATTAATGAAAAGATAAATTAAGTTTTTTTTTATTATATTTTATTTTAAAATTAGTTTATACAGGCTGTTAGTGACATCGTAACGAATACTCAGGGGATGATTCAGCTGATTATTCTGAGTTAATATCAAGTAAAATTTTTCATCGCAAAAGTATAGAATTGAAAATAATTTAAAAAAACTAAAAAGAAAACATGAATTTTGCGACGGAAAATTCCACTTGATATTAACTCGGAATCATGATCTGAATCATCCCCCTGAGTATTCGTTACGATGTCAGTAACATCCTGTATAAACTAATTTTAAAATAAAGTTGCACAACATTGCTCATGAAACAAAAAAATGCCGGTTTATTATTCTTCTCGCCACTTCACAACCAGTCTTCTAGCATTATCATATAATTGTACTTACCTATTAGTTTTTAAGTTGTTTGGAACAATAAATACATTTTATTACTTATTATCAATAGCCATTCTTGTGATAAGTTGTTTTAAGACAAGGCTAAAGTAAGCTTATACTCACAATAATAACATAATACTGACTAAATAACAAGTCAATGGTCGGGTGAGTCGCCTCGATGGAGGTTTCATTCATCTTAGATTACGATATCAATTTACTTGAAAGAAATTTCTTTTATTCTTTATAATATCTAATTACACCACATTAGTACCATGTCACATTAACTTTTGTGACATATTGTACTGCAAAGGAACAGCCTCCGTGGTCTAGTGGTTAGAGCGTTAAGCTCACGATCTGGAGGTCCGGGTTCGATTCCCGAGACTGTTCCCGAGTCCAGAGTTGTTTAGTAAGGACTTTCAGGCTTGAATCACTTGATTGTCCGAAAAAGTAAGATGATTCCGTGCTTCGGACCACGTTAAGCCGTTGGCCCCGGCTATCAGCCGTAAAAAAAACACCTCCACCAACCCGCAGTGGAGCAGCGTGGTGGATTATGCTCCATACCCCCTCCGGTTGATTGAGGGGAGGCCTGTGCCCAGCAGTGGGACGTATATAGGCTATTTATGTTTGTGTACTGCAAGTCTCACTAAATATAGAGTTCAGAGTACAGAGTTGCCTTCATTTAACCTTCTAATTTCATGTATAACAGACATATGCATCTTTAATCTTTATTATTGTGTATAAATCAAATTAAAATCAAATCAAAAATCATTTATTTCAGACATGATGGTCCATATTACATTAATTAATTACACACTTAAAAAAAATAAAAAAAATAATAATAAATAAATAAATAAAATTAAGTTAAATTAAAATCAAAATTAAAACCAAAATAAAAATTAAAATACAATAAAATTAAAATTACAAAATTACTAGTAGTTTTTGTTTGTCAGTAAATGCATCATACAACAATGGCGCATGTACTGACAGTCAAATCTACTCGCAAACACGCTCAGGACGCTGCTGGGGCTGGCCCGCACCCTAAATGATGACCCTTTTCATCAAAATAAAGAGAAGCAATATAGGTAGCAACATAATTCTATGCATAATGTGATCCAAACATAAAGCAACAATTAATTTTATATATGATTCTGCCATTACATTGTACTTTGGGATAATTACGTACCCAAGTAATGAGAACATATGTAATTATATCACTTTAAAGCTGTACAACGCCATCTATCTTGTTTTTGGTGAACGTAGCCTGGAAAGTCCCTTATTCTTTAAACCTGTATATAAATCACTAGCTTTTGCCCGCGACTTCGTCCTCGTGGCGTGTTATAAAAGAGAGATCTTTGTGTGTGTGGGACTGCATATCAAATTTCAAGCATCTAACTTATGCAGTTTAGATTTTTTCATACAAATGTTTCTTCCCGCTTACTCCCGTTTCCTTGGGAATTTTTGAAATATCCTGTTGCAACTAAGCTTTAAGTTAACTAAGGTACCTGCATGCCAAATTTCAAGCGTCTAACTTAAGCGGTTTAGATTTTTCATACAAAAGGATTTTCCCGCTAATTCCCGTTCCCGTGAGAATTCCGAGAATTCCTTTATTAGTGCACCTCTGCGGTACCTAAGCTACGTCCCTTCCAAATTTCAAGTGCCTACGTTTAGCCGTTTAGGCTGTGCGTTGATATGTCAGTCAGTCAGTTTCTCCTTTTATATATTTAGATTTGATATTCATCTGAGAGAATCATCAGATTCAAATAACAAAAGCTAACAAAGGATTGAAGTGAATAAAGTACACCATTCGAATATTTCCTGTTCTCCGATGGATCAGGTGGGTTTCTTACAAAGGAATAACTTCAGAGGCTAAGGAAGTACTCTTATGTTATTATACAATACCATCCACTTTAATATACGACCAGTGATGTCCCGTCCCGAAAGTGGGAACATTCCCGACTGTTTTTTTTTTACGTAATTATTGTAGATTTTCCGCAGATGGCATTAACTACTTGGCCGGACAAATGGGGAGCGCTGTAAAAGGCACAAAAGTTACGTAAAAAGGGCTTTATCACCTAGCCTTTAGGCAGTTAGGATCAGCGCACAAGAAATAACAATTGGAAAAAAGTGGCCAATGTCCTCACTATTAAAAAGTTTTTACAACTGGAACATTTTTCGAAGAGAAAACATCAAAAATAAATAATAAATAAAAAAAAACAAAAGCAAAAACAAACAAAAGCAATTATTATAATAAATTGCTCTAGAGCAATAAGGCCGCCCAAATTGTTTGCTTGATTGTTGTCTGATTGTCTGAATGTCTGATTGTTTAAATGTAGTTCTGTGTAATAAAGTATATTTGATTTGATTTGATTTGAAAAATTTTCTGACTCGGACGGGATTTGAACCCGCGGCTCTTGTCAAGCCGTTACGAGCATGTTACACCACCGGGTCCACCTCCTGTCCGTGCGAAATTCTTATAATAATATGTTAAAGTACTATTAGTACTCAATGTTATAGATAGATTTTATTATTGGCGCCGGCGTCGGGCTGAAAACGGGACGGGAATGACTGTATTGGAGACTAGAGGCCTTTCACTTAGAAGGGTTATCTAATCTAGTGTTGTAATAAAACTATCAGTGGACTGTAAAACTGGTAATTATTAATTTGAGAAAATAAGAGAAAAGGGCGTTGTCAGCTGTTCCGCCGAGATCGTCGCAGTGAGCTCGTAGCGGCGCGCAGACCCGTTGCTGTAATGTTGAAAAGGCGCGCAGGCGCGTTGCACCTCTTATGCCGCTCGTAAGTCCGGGTGGGTTTAAATGTCACAACCAATGACGACACATATATCGAAAGAATTGCTTTTCACATAAATTTTGCGCCTTTTTACTGCCGAGAATGTTCCCAAAGTGGGAACATTCCCTCGACCGGCACATCACTAAACACAACTCTTGCTTCACGTCGATTCTTGTAAACTTACACGTATATGTTTATGTTTTCCAACTAAATATTAATGTTATGTGTGTATATTTTAATGTTGTAAATGTATATGTGTGTCGTAGATTTTACCTAAATAAACTTTTTTATTATTATTATTATTGTATGTCTTATTCATATCTCGGGCCTATGGAGGCCCGGACTTTTGGAAGGCATGCGTGGGGCCGAAGCCAACACGTAGAGGCCCCTTAAGACAGTTTAATCTAAATGTGGTGTGACACTATTATTATTGACACTATTGACATTATTATCATTATTATATTTGTATAGAAGGGTCGCTGCGAACGATTTGATAATTATTTTTTCCTTCATTTTGTATTTATTTGTTTTGGCCTATGTTGCATTGCACGTAGGTACGTACCTACGTACAGTCATGAGCAATATAATGTACCCACTTTAGGACTCTGTCGCACTAACATATTTGACATTTAGTGAGACTTACAGTTCAATTTGTCATAAAAGTTAATGTGACATGGTACCAAAGTGTATGTACATATTAATGCTCGTGACCGTACGTAGTCGAGCGACTGTTGTGTTGTTCAATTTACGAGTACTAATATGTGTACACTTTGATACCATGTCATATTAACTTTTTTGACAAATTAAACAGTAATTCTCATTAAATGACAAATGTGATAGTGCTACAGGGTTCTAAAGTGGGTACATAATATTGTTCATGACTGTACAGCAAAAATTTATTTCTTAATATAAAAAATCCGACAAGAAAAACAGTCACCATCGTTTTTGTACAATTCAGTAAATAATCTATTTTTTTTTTTTCATTACGGTGTCACTAACACCCTGTATTTTTGTCGATATTGTCAGTTTCCATCAGGTGGAATAGCAGTCGAGTTCGTTCATGAATAACCTGTAACCACGCCAAAACACATACACTGTCGACGATATGTTATTGACAACTCAGGTCAATATACATAAATTTATAGGTAGACAAATTGGGTCGTATTATACAGGTTCAAGAAAATTTATGAAATTCTGATTACTGAACAAAGACAGATCTAAAACTAACGAAATTGGGTCGTATTATACAGGTTCAAGAAAATTTATGAAATTCTGATTACTGAACAAAGACAGATCTAAAACTAACGAAAAACATATTCTCTTTTTTATTAACTTGTTTATGAATTTTAATCAAGAAAAACGTAATAAAAAGTCCGACAAATTGTCACGTTTTTCTATGACGTCACAGTGTGGTTTCATACAAAGTCCATAGTAATTTCGTATTTTGACGTTTAGTAAAAAGTAACTGATTTGACTACCTACCCTATTGTGTAGATAAATACACAAACGCCCATGTACTAGCTGATTACACGGCCGACTTGATGCTCTGTCTAGCCTGATAGGGATTACTGCCGCGAGTCTAATAGATATTAAAAATATGTACTCATCACCTCCCTAGCGTTATTCCGTTTTTCACGGGGTCCTCTGACCTAACATGAAGAAGTGATAGGTCCTATTTTTTACAGAAGCCACTGCCTGTCTGACCTTTCAACCCGCGAAGGGAAAACCAGCCCAATATAGGGTACAGGTTAAGTCATATACCTTAGAAACGCAACGACACTTAAATTGCACATAATTGACAATATGTACTATTATTATGTTAAGAATGTTACTAGAACACCATATATTTTAATGATTTTTGTTGAATTGCATTTTGACGATCTCTGGTAGCCCAATTGGCGGAACGCTTGCCTCTCACTTTGAAGTCGCAGGTTCGAATCCAGCAGACCTAACCTGTATTGGGCTTTTCCTTTCACGAATTGTAATGTCAGACTGTCCCTTCTGTAAAAAACCGAACCTGTCTAAATCTTCAGGTTAGTTAAGCGGACCCTGTAAAAACGGGATAATGAATTGAATTGCATACATTATGTATACAACCCTGATGGCAGTGCCTCTAACAAAACATAGGAACTTACTTATGCAGTTGTGTAAGTTTTTTTTCTGTTATGTTACAATGTATATTTTTCAAAATAAATAAATAAATTATACTGCAGCTATTACAAACTTAACAAGTAAATATTATTAATCTTAACATTAACAATAATTAAAACTATACTACTAAAACACAAAAAAAAACAAAAATAAACAAAAGTACACGTAAGTAACTATAAAAAAGCTCAATTAAAATGCTCCCTTACCACCTCTCGACCGAATGTGCCCATCACGCTCGCAGTGTTACCCCGTTGGATGGCGAGGGCAATATGCTGCGCTAGGTAATGTCAGGCTAGACAGTTGTGTAAGTTGTATATATTTATATATCATGGCTATATATCGTGTACGTGTATGTGTGAATATATATCATGTCTATATATATGTAATGATCCGATTATAACGCTCAGTTGACGACTGGCTGATCGATCGCGCCATTCATTACTTTGTCCGGAATATTTATATCTCACACGAGATTATGTATGTCTTTAAGGCACGGATTACGATATCTTTGAGCAGTCTCATAAAATATACCTAATAGAGATGATTAATTAATACATTCGTAAAGTAAAGCAATATCAGAGTGTTTGCATCACGCCTGTATCCCCGAAGGGGTAAGAGTGTGTGGAAGGTACGGTAACGAGTACTAATATATATACACTTTGAAACCATGTCACATTAACATTTTTGACAATTTAAACCGTAAGTCTCATTAAATGTCAAATATGACAGTGCGACAGGGTTCTAAAGTTATTGCTCATGACTGTACACTAGGTCTATAATTTCTTGAAGAAAAACCCCAAATAAACTTCCTAAAGTAAGGTACATTTCCAAACCACGCACACGTTCGCGCTGTCATTATTATAAGTTTCAAGTGAATAGAACCTCGATCGCTCCCAGTCTATTATGTACAACATTAAGTGCTTTCCAACTGTCCGAGATACCAAGTTTAGTTCACAACTAGAAATACACATTCAACAGCAAGTAGAGGTACTTTGGGACTCAATATGTCACGGCCTAGTTTAAATCCATTAGAAGAAAGCAGCTGGGTTAGCGGAAAAACACAGTTTGTCCTGTTTTTCCGATTCTGTGAGCATCAGTAACCGACTGGATACCCTGCTGTCTTAAATGTTCTACCGGGTGAGAGCCCATTTCAAATCAAACGCAAATCTACAATAATCGCACTTCAAAGCGATACAAACTGTGGAGTAATCATGGCATACAAAACCTGCGTCTCTACGTGGACCACAGACAACCACATAACAAAAGTTCACGATTATATCCCGATTGGTCTAGTCAGAGATACATCCATCGCAAGATGAGCTAAGTACCCACACCTCACCGAGCTTTCTCTTGGACCAACGTGATAGGTGGTGAGCCGTATCGCTGTCTATATTAAGTGTAAGTCCAGTACCAGGGTTCGAATCGGGGCTCCCCGTTTGAGAAGCCAGCCGGGAAACCACAGGACCACAGTGACTCACCGACTACTGAAAAGTATCGGCGTCCGAAGGACGTAATATACGATCCCGACGACCCGATTACTCTATTTATTACGATTACTTTATTTTTATTTTTTTAAAGAACGTCTAGGGCCCTGTGCCGAGGTTTTTCTTGCAGCTTCTTTGCCCCGGCTATACAGGTTGTGAGAAGCTGCAGTAGTTTTAGGCGGATGAGACGTTCGTTATGTAAAAATTGACGATTCAAAGTGTAACTATGTTACCTACTGAATAAAGATATTTTTGAATTTGAATTTGAATCTAGCCATAGAGGCAGCCAATCAGCTCGCGACACCAAACACTTCAGGACCCCGTTACCGACCCCGCCGGCGTGGTCGACGATTTCCCTCATTCAGCGCTTATCGCTATCGACCCCCTAGGGTCGATTAATTCTTTCAAATATTTTTCCTCTCAGACGACGCCCTGAGCCGAGGTTCGCGCCCAAATGGGCACCCTCAGGCCTGTCGTCTTTGTTTGTTGTACCGGGTGAGAGCCTTCAGCGCTCCCTATTTGTCCGGCCAAGTAGTTAATGCCATCAACATGACAACCATCAAAAGCATAGGCTTAAATTTCATTCGCGCTTCAAAAGACGTCCAAAGATGAAGTTTACTAGGAACTGAACTAGTGACCGACCATTATAAATCCATCAAGTTAGAGCGGACGGCACATGTCCGGGATGGAACAAAACATTCCCCGGCCATGCATTCAGTTTAATTTCGCCGGGGTAAATTAATTACGACCCGAAATACCTAAAATAACAATAACACATTATTCTACAAGGGTTGTTGAATCAAGCTCTCGACTGTATTTACATAGTAACTATTAGCCAATCAGAAAAAAAAAGGCTGAGCCAAGGGTTAGCCGACACAAAAGTGGTCCGTGACCTCCTGCCACAGGATACATCTGCAGAGCATGTGGTAGACCTTGCCGCTCTCGCATTGGCTTATATAGTCATGAAAAAGGTACCTTTTTTGACGTGACTTATTGTAGATTTGCCGCAGGTGACATTAACTACTTGGCTCTCACCCGGTACAACGTTTAAGACTACAGGCCTGAGGGGCGCGAACCTCGGCTCGTCTGAGAGGAAAACATATTTGAAAGAATTAATCGATTAGTGGGTCGATAGCGATAAGCGCTGAATGAGGGAAATCGTCGACCACGCCGGGGGGGTCGGTATCGGGGTCCGAAAAAAAGTGCCGAAACACAAATAAATCATCTGGAAAATATGTATGAGGCCTGATGATGATGATTACCCAAACTGTGACTATATTCCCTTATCACCATAAGGTTCATCATATCCATCTTTGGACTTCGTATCAACAGTGGCTGCAAGTTGTCTTTGATTACTTGTGGCTCTGCCCACCCCATTAGGGATTACGGGCGTGAGTTTATGTATGTATGTATGTGACTATATTCCCAATTGGGGTAAGTACATTCAATGCATGACGAACTAAGAACCCACACCTCACCGAGCTTTCTGTTAGACCAGCGTGATGGGTGAGCCGTACCGCCGTCTGTAATGGTCTAACAAACTGTATTAATAAAAACTGCACTTAATATAAATTAGTAGCCCAGTGTTGCCCTCTGGGTAAATTTTCACTGAACCCTGGCTTTTATTGGTGAACTGCGACTCCCATATACCCTTATGTATTTAAAAATATACTTAGTCAATGTAGAGGTATAGTGTCGAAGTTTTTAACTAAATAAAGCTGTTTTTATTTTTTTATAACTCTTTAGTGCAATTCCGGTACCGGGGTTGAACCTGCGCTCGCCGTTTGAGAAGTAAGCCCATCAAGAAATATAATCTTCTAAGTATAGTTCATTATTAAGTAAGAAAATTCTCACCACGAATTACCCTTTGTTCCCACTAGTTCGATTCATTAGTTCGATCGTCGGACTAGTGAGAATTTTTTTTCTCATTAGTTCGACCGTCGAACTAGTGAGCATTTCTTTTCTCATTTGTTCGACTGTCGAACCAATTTAAATTTAAAAATAGTTCTACCACATTTCAATGTTTTACTAATTTCGTAATAAAATTAAAAACGCTTGGTTCGTTATAAAATATATATTCGTGTACATCTATAGGATATCTTAGATCTTCTTTCTTATCGTGTGGGTTGTAAGATTGATGACCAATCTTACAGACCCTGGTGTCAGAGTTATAGAGCCGCCAAAGGCCTCTGACGTGGCTCGTAACGACTACCTCCATAGATAGTAACCGGGACCATCGGCTTAACGTGCCTTCCGAAGCACGGAATCGTCTTATTTTTCGGACAATCTGGTGGCCCGCAATGTCCTAACCAAACCGGGAAAGTCTCACGAAGTAGTTTTTAAAAAACTGTTTCCCACCCGGGAATCGAACCCAGGACCTCCGGATCGAGAGACCAATGCTCTAACCACTAGACCACGGAGGCTGTCTTAGATCGAATACATATTTAAAAAAACTTATAAATTATAAGCTGGCTTCCTAACTAAGTAAATAAACAATACATATAGATTACACAAATCATCGTCATATCACCCGGAAGTTGTCTACTGCACATTTCCTTAAATGCATCTATACCTACATCGCCTAGGTATGTGCATTATACATTATAAACATTTATTTATTTGGAACACCTACATATTTAACTGCAGAAGGAATTGAAATGTGGTAGAACTATTTTTAAATTTAAATTGGTTCGACGGTCGAACAAATGAGAAAAGAAATGCTCACTAGTTCGACGGTCGAACTAATGAGAAAAAAAAATCTCACTAGTCCGACGATCGAACTAATGAATCGAACTAGTGGGAACAAAGGCAAATTACCACGGCACCTCGTAGAACTAATATCATCATCAACATAAATTACAATAAAATACTTAATACTAATTAATACACCTGTAGCGATCCCGAGCTCATTTCTATGATAATGGTTGTATTAAAATACCAAAGTATGTTAATTAAATAATCCTGATTATAAGCAACAATATGATTTGCTCCGCTTTACATTTGCAAATGTCAGGTGTCTGGGCGGGTGCTGGGTGTATTTAAACCCGGGTGTTTCCAACAACCCGGGTTTATGCTCGGGAATATTTATATATTCCCGGTCATAATTGAAGGATTGTTCACAAACTGAATATATTCCCACTGAAACTGGAGACTACTGGAGGGGTTTGAGCGGAAGTGATCTTATTGTGAAAGGATTTTACTGTTACAGTTGTTTGTAAAAGAAATCTTTATTTATTACATACACCAGGGGAGCCTGCATCATTTGTAATTTGTCATTCTCTCTAACCCAATAAAAAACACGAAATCTTTAAAAAAATATTGAATTATAAAAATGTCTTCCACGAAGAGAAAAATCAATCAATAAAGTGTCACTCGGTTATGATCTTCCAAATAATCTTTATGTTAGTAATACTTATTATAATTTAAAAAACTTTAATCATCATGAAATTATTCCATGTATTCTCTCTCTTTATTTAAGAGCTGCGCTCTTGTCGGTGGAGTAATCGCCATTCCTCTCTTCTTCCCGGCAAAACCTTCACCTCCTGATACGACACGACCTGCACCTTCTCTTTTATTTGTTTCATAAATGTTCTCCTAGGTCTACCCCTTCCTCTCTTCCCTTAAATTTTTTCTTCTATGATGTTTGTTATCCCATGTATTAATCTTAGGATAAAAAGTTTTTTTTTTACTTTACGTCTGTAATTAATTATACACACATAATAATTCCCCCGCCTCCTCGCCATACTAAACTCCATCACTCCTCAGTCCGGATCCGAATATCCGATTATACATTCATCCGAAACTTATTATACTGACCCTCCCCGGACACATCTACATAATCTCATTCAGTCGTCGTTACGATCCATTCTTAATTGCATAATTCGCTAACCGTACCTACTAATATATATATGGTTTTGACAACACTTCAGTAAACAATTAACGGCCTCCGTGGTCTAGTGGTTTGAGTGTTGGGCTCACGATCCGGAGGTCCCGGGTTCAAATCCCGGTGGGGACACATCCCGAAAATCACTTTGTGATCCCTAGTTTGGTTATAGGACGTTACAGGCTGACCACCTGATTGTCCGAAAGAAAGATGATCCATGTTTCGGAAGGCACGTTAAGCCGTTGGTCCCGGTTACTACTTACTGATGTAAGTTAGTAGTCGTTACATGAGCCATGTCAGGGGCCTTTGGCGGCTCAATAGTAACCCTGACACCAGGGTTGATGGGGTTGGGAGCTACTTCACAACCCACACGATAGAAGAAGAAGTAAACAACTAATTATCAGCAAGGTTCCAATGTTTTATTTATTTATTATGGTGCATCAACAGCAGTACACGTAAAAGTTCCGATATGCCTGCAATTATGGGCGCACACAACACTGACTATAACAGTAGGTATAACCATAGTAAGGTTATAACCTGTATTGGTCTGGTTTTTCCCTTTGGAAGGTCAGACAGAGAGTTGTTTCTGTAAAATACCGGAGCTGTCAAATCTTAAGATTAGGTACGCGGCCCCTGTGAAAACGGGATGACGCTAGGGACATGTGGATACATTTTTTTCTCCAAACCGGTAACCGTTAAACCGTTCACCACTTCAGAACCTAATATAGCTGCAGGGTATCTGGTATTAGACCAGGTGTGTACTAAATATCGATTAAGGAGCTCGGTGGCGCAGCGGTAAACGCGCTCGGCCTGCGATTGTTGAAGTTAAGCAACTTTCGCAAAGGCCGGTCATTGAATGGGTGACCACAAAAATCAAAAAAAAAGTTTTCATCTCGAGCTCCTCCGTGCTTCGGAAGGGACGTTAAGCCGTTGGTCCCGGCTGCATTAGCAGTCGTTAATAACCATCAATCCGCACTGGGCCCGCGTGGTGGTTTAAGGCCCGCTCTCCCTATCCATCCATAGGGAAGGCCCGTGTCCCAGCAGTGGGGACGTTGATGGGCTGGTGATGATGATGTACTAAATATCGAGTGTATTGAAAATGTAAGTAGAAAAAAAGAAACTGCAAAAATACCTCGGCATTTCACCTCTACTCTGTCATGAGAGTTGTATTAAGTGACTTGCTCTATAGTTAAAGGTAAGGGGTTACGTATGTGGTTAAGTATGGGTCATCGCAGTCCTATTTATAGTTACGTATCGATCGTAGTTCATAGAATATCTGGTGCAGTCCTTACGATTGGTTCACATGGAATCAGTCCTTGACCAGTCTGAGCCGAGGCAACTTACAGATGGGGCTATTTGTACATTCGGTAACTTACCTAGATAACCAGCATTCTTTCTTTTTTTTTGTTTTAAATTCATAAGTTGTTAGGTTTGCTCTTGACACTAAACTCTCTCTTAACGAGGTTAAGACGGTGCCGACTGTATTTATAACGAGCTAACCTAGGACGATAAAAATAAAGAGTTTTTTTTGTAATAATAGTTACAGTTATAGTTGCAAATTACGTCCCACTATTTTTTTCCTTTAGCTAAAGCATATGCAAGCGTATATACGTGGCTATTCAGAACATCATCATCATCATCATCATCAGCCCATTAACGTCCCCACTGCTGGGGCACGGGATAGGGAGATCGGGCCTTAAACCATCACGCGGGCCCAGTGCGGATTGATGGTTATTAACGACTGCTAATGCAGCCGGGACCAACGGCTTAACGTGCCTTCCGAAGCACGGAGGAGCTCGAGATGAAAACTTTTTTTTTTGTGGTCACCCATCCTATGACCGGCCTTTGCGAAAGTTGCTTTACTTCAACAATCGCAGACCGAACGCGTTAACCGCTGCGCCACCGAGCTCCTCAGAACATCAATTCAATTCAATTGTGCATTATTTTGTGAAACCCATCTATGTACATTGTGGAGAACAAATAAAAAGATCTTTATTATTATTATTATTATCAGACTTACCTTGAAGAGTGAAAGGAATGTTTATTTCACAAAACTTAAAGGATCTCTTTGAAGCTATAGGATGAAGGGAACACTACAGGGAGTGCATTGCGTCAAGAAGAAAGCGAGAGGTGAGCTGGATTCGCACGGTTTTTAAGTTAGCGAGGGTAGAAATAAAAATATTTTGACGCTTGGCTATTATTCCCTCTGACCGCCTATGTGTAGTTAAGAAGTACTTAAGAAGTTGTATACCCACGATTATGGTGCTTTTATGAAAATGAAAATGTCGTCTTTTACCTATTTCAATATCGTATTCAAACTACAGAAATTAAGGAAAAACTAATTATCAGCACTAACTTGTGCGTATTTCCTCTTTCTGCGCATTTCGCTATAGACCCAGTTTAGGAGGATTCACCGCGACATAACTCTTTCAGTCAACGCCTGACCCAAGGTTCACCCAGGTAACATTCGGATTTCTATTAAAATTATGACCTGATAAAAGCTCTTCAGAGGGCAACAGTAACTGTAAGTACTATTCGGAGGCGGAGGGCAGGAGTCCTAGTACGCCTTTGTAATAGACTACTCTGGGCGCCATCCCACTTGCGTCAGACAGAGTACTGCGGGGCGGAAGGCAAGAGGGAAGCCACTGCCCTATTTTTACTTAAAAAAGTAGCATGGAAAATGCTGCACCGACAAGAGCGTGGCTCTTAAATTGATGATGATGAAAAGCTCTTTGCGCTCTCTATTCGTCCGGCTAAATAGAATATGTGGTTCGAGTAGTTCTGCCAATAAAACACGTACTTAAATAATTATGATTAACCAACTGGCGCGGTGTGAACCAACCATTACATTGGACACTTGGTAGGACGGATTATGATGTCACTGCATATGTCCCGCTCTATGGGAGTGAGCAGCTGTTTAGAAATTACACATAATGACCACCGTTAGTGTCATAAATAGGCTTTTTTCATACTTAAGTAAAAATGTGAAGGTTACATACCAACTGCTGTTAACCCACGCCGCCATTGAGTGCATTCACCTTAAATTATTTCTATAAAACCATTTGCAGCTTTATGTTAGTAACGCAATGAACACGAAATTGTCACAATTAAAACACATAATACCGGGTTCTTGCTGCGTTAAAATCAGGGATATGAGACTTCCGATATTTGTTGGTTTACGAAATTGTCATTGTAATTTACAATGGCAGTTTTATGAAACAGGCCCCTGGTGTCTGGTTGATTAGGTAGCGATCTTCATCTATCGTGTGGGTTGTGAGGTGAATTACCAACCTCATGAACCCTGGCGTCAGGGTTATTATTGAGCCGCCAAAGGCCCCTGACACGGCTCATGTAACGACTACTTACTCACATCAGTAAGTAGTAACCGGGACCAACGGCTTAACGTGCCTTCCGAACCACGTATCATTTTACTTTTTTGACAATCAGGTGATCAGCCTGTAATGTCTTTACCAAACTAGGGATCACAAACTGATTTTTGTGATATGTCCCCGGTGATTCGAACCCGGGACCTCGGGATCGTGAGCCCACCGCTCAACCACTGGATCATAGAGGCCGTTAGGTAGTGATTATACATTTTGTTGGCGACGCGACCACGATACTGTGTTGTCCAAGTGAGATAGGACCCTTAATGAAGCCTTATATTCACTGGTTAAGCAAAGAAATGAATCTTTCTTTATATTAGTCTGAAAAAGTGGTGATTTAATCCTTCTTTTACATTGTCGCATTACTTTCAACATAACATACACTCACGGCTATATCCCAATTGGTACACTCACTCTTCATCATCATCAATTTAAGATCCACGCTCTTGTCGGTGTAGCATTTTCCATTCCAGTCTATCAAAGGCCAATTCCTTGGCTTCCCTATAAGACACGACGCGACGTTAACCTTTTCTTTAATCTGTTCTTGTACGCTCTTCTTGGGCTTCCCCTTCTTCTCTTTCCTTCTAGCTTTCCTTCTATGATGTTTTTAATAAATTCGTCGTGTCTTATGAACTACATAACTACATTGATCTAAAAGAAAGCTCGGTGAGGCGTAGGTACTTTTATCTATCGTTTTGATATAGATACCTAACATTATCGCTCTCGTGTCGAGTGTCAATTATTATTGTATTTCTTTCTCCTCTTTGAATCCTATTATATTGGGGTGTAACTGTAGAGGTCGAATAACAGAAATAATTATCCAATATTGCTTTAGCAATTTTATTCTTTGTACATACGGTATACATATGTATATATACGTCCCACTGCTGAGATAGGTCTCTCGTCAAACTATTGGAAAGCGTATTGAGCTTCTCCACCACACTGCTCCACTAAGGTTTAGCAGAAATGTTTTACATCCAACTTTAAAAAATAACAATTAAGTAAAAAAATCAATTATTATTTCTAACAAAGGAACTATTTGAAACTCCGCTTCATAATACGTCTAGCAGAATGTTTTCACTGTCACCACCGTAGATCCCTTAAGAACGAAGGCTCGACATGGTCGATTGCGCAATCGACCGACAAACGAGAGTAATCGGCTTCGCTCGGAGGCGTCCGCTCCGTACGGCTTCGTTCAACTACGAGCGTCAATTTAAAAATACATCTTTCCCAGTCTGTTGGAAGATATTTCTAAATAAACAAATTAATATTTTATCCATAATTACATACAGAAACTCACGCCTATTTTCCGCCGGGGTAAGCAGAGACTATGGAATTCCATTTGCTTCGATCCTGACACACATCGTTTCTTACACGTACGCCGGTATTCATAATTACACATAGCAAATACAAGAGAAAATATTATTTAAGTAAAATGGGTTATCAGACCCACGACCCAGACTCATAATCACCATTCAGAGTTTTATACTGATAAAACTCTGAATGGTGATTTTAGGTGAACTCTAAAACAAATCTAAATAAAAACAATATAATCAACAACTTAGCAATTAATTAGTGATACTAGAAATAAGTTAAACGTTTTATAGTTACCTAACGTTTATTTCTTTCTTCTTTCTGTCTGTCTTGTAAGTAAGTAATATATTCATCTTTATTTATGTTCTGTCTCGTGTACAATAAGCTGCATATAATCTCCCTAGCGTTATACCGTTTTTCAAAAGGTCCGCTTGCCTCAATGTTCGAAAGATCCAATTTAAAAAAAAAACTAACAAGCAGAAGCGACTACCAACCTGAACTTCTAACCTGAAAGGTAAACCGGCCCAAACACATATTAACATATTTTCGAACATTTCATCACGATGACTTTTCAACTGAATTCGCCTTTGTGAGTTTGAATTCATATTTGGTTAATTGATATCACGTAGTTTCCAGGAGCTGTGCCCGGTTTATGGCAATAGGCTCACTCTTTATTGTATGGGACTTGAATATAGCTGGCGAAGAGTGGGTGTATATACGATACACCATAAATCTCTGTCTACCGCTTCGGGGATGTAGGCGTGATCAGTGATGTGTCATTCCCGGGAATACATTGTTTTAAGTTTACGCGGTTATTATCATAATTAAAACACATAATAACGGGTTCTTACCGCGTTTAAAGCAGGGATATGAGACTCCCGATATTTCGACACTGTTGCAAGTGCCATGATCACGGGATGACTGTGTCATGACTGTGTCCCGTGATCATGGCACTTGCAACAGTGGAATGTTCCCGGCAGTAAAAAGGCGCGACCAGAGTTCAAGAAAGAACAATTTGAAACAGAAAAGCAGACGGTGTCCTTACTGTTGAAGAGTTATTATTTCATCATCATCAATTTAAGAGCCCCACTCTTGTCGGTGTAGCATTTTTTTTAGTTATTATTTATTTATTTATTTATTAAGGTACATACAACATTACAGTATGGCCCAATGCGCTGTGTGACGATAAAACAATATACAAACTAATACAACAAAAATAAACATTGAATGAAAAAAGAAACAAAAAGAAAAATAAGACAATAAATAACATGAAAAACACTAAAGGAAATTACAATTTAAAAAAAAAAACAATTTTCAATTTTTTAGTTTTTGTAACGGGAACATTCCTACATTCCCGGGAACGGCACTCCACTGGGCGTGATGCTACGTTATGTCTTCCCTTCAACGTTAAGTACAATGAACTGAACTTCTTGGATGGTCTCCGATCGATGCAGCGCCCATCGCATCCATCACAACAACATGACAAGCGCCCGTCTCCGAGATTGTTATCCGCAGATTGAAGCCTCGAGACGTCAGTCGTGCGCTTTTTATAACTCGTTATCCGGATGATTTCTGGTTTTGTGGCGAACTTATTCTTATCAACGAATCGTGATGGGTAGACTCCGAAGATACTCATAAGTGCCTGCCTATTTGAAAATCACATTCTGATGTCATTTATGTATCTTCAAAAAAAAAGGCTCGATTTCCTCCAACTAATCAAATCAATTCTCAATTATTTATTGCATTTCATTTAGTACTTTGGGGTGTTACATAGGCATAGGAACTAAAACATGGACCCTGTAGGGCACAGCAACGTTGAAGGGAAGAGAGGAAGTGTGTATTAAATTTATCATTTAAAAATTCGTCTACAGTATAATAACTCTTTTTAATTAGCATTGTTATTAGATTTTTTATACATACATACACACATACATAAACTCATGCCTATTTCCCACCGGGGTAAGCAGAGACTATAGATTTTTTATAAATATATCAAATCAAATACACTTCATTGCACACAAAGAAAACATACAAACATATACAAATCACTTAGCAACAGTACAAATAGGCGACCTTATTGCTCTGAAGCAATTTCTTCCAGGCAACCACTACCAGGAATTAATTTAAATTCGGGTAAAAATTGAGACCACAATTTTTTACCTGGATTAGAACTAGCTTGTGTATTCCGAGATATTATTATCAAAAATGCCCGTTTAATGTCAATAGTGTAGGCTTGCCCGCTATTACATTGGACTTAAACATAGCATAGGAGTGGGCGTAATGTTGTAAATGTGTGTCGAAGGTTTTACTTGAATAAACTTTTTATTATTATTATAAATACCATACACCTCTGCCTACCCTTTCGGGGATATTAAGCAGTATATTAATGTTAGCAAACTCTACAATAAAACGTAAATATTAGTAACCTACCCAGTTTTTTAATAAGTAAATATTACATTAAATATTACCACAAATATCACTCATATAACGAATACCAAATATTATTACTACAAATCAGAGTAGTCAGAGTTATAGTCAGAGGGGGTGACCCTAGGTCTGCGTCTTACCTGGTCCAACGCCTGTCAGTGGCTATGCAACGGGGCAATGCCGCTAGTGTAATGAGTTCGTTTGGACCAGGTCAGAATCAGAACACTTAAACGCTTAGTTGGACGTGACGAAGTTACGTATGTTTCTGATTATGTTACTACAGGGAAGGCCCGTGCCCCAGCAGTGGGGACGTTAATGGGCTGGTGATGATGATGATGATGTGTTTTATGTATGTATATTAAACATGTTATATATTTTATTAACATTGTATTTAGTTTTATAATGTTACTACAAAGAAATGTTAATAATATCGAATGCAACAACTAGTCTTTCAGTGTTCGCTTCTGTCGACAATAATCGTCTTCACTTGTTTTCTTTCTTCGTAGTCCCAGACGGAACACCCGCCAAAACGTTTTTCTCTTAAAAAGTGACGTGACGTTCCTTTTTTGAAATTGCCAACAGTAACTACAAGTACGTTGACGACAGGTCGACATGGCAATCGGAGCATAAGGTGAGCCGCGGAGGCGGGAACGCCCCGCACACCCGCACAGTCCCCGCGGCGTCTTAGTCTTAGTGTCGCACGAGTCCGTATCGACCGCGTTTATCGATTATAATCTCGCTCACATAATTTATTGAATTTGAAATTAACATTAACACAAAAGAAAAACAGTAGATTTAAAAGAAATCTAATCTAAATATTTATGGTCAATCAAATTTATAAATATAGCAAGTATATGTAAAATATTATTGAAAACTAAGAATAATATTTTAGAAATAAAATTAACGTTAGATGATTAAATAAATAAATAAATATTAATATTTATTCATCTGAATCATCTAACGTTAAATATTATGAATTTACGTTTGAATTTACGTTTTCATTTACTTAAGTTAACGTAAGTAAATGAAAACGTGGTATTATTTTATTCACATTTTGTTACATACATGTAATAAAAATATATCGATATTGAAAACGTCACGTCACTAGAGAATTGCCATGTCGACCTGTCGTCTACATTAGTTATAAAATGATACCCAACAAACTACAATTGGAAAAAAAATTACATCCTCAGTTTATGTCCTTTAGAGGACGCCACATTGAATTTGGCGTGACGTCACATATCTTATAACCACCGGACGATCGAGACGCTTCTGACACCTTATTTGTTAAATTCTGACAGGTGGTTTAGAAGTTAGGTTGGAACAGACGTGCATACCACACACATACATACATAAAACACATCATCATCATCATCACCAGCCCATTAACGTCCCCACTGCTGGGGCACGGGCCTTCCCTATGGATGGATAGGGAGATCGGGCCTTAAACCATCACGCGGGCCCAGTGCGGATTGATGGTTATTAACAACTGCTAATGCAGCCGGGACCAACGACTTAACGTGCCTTCCGAAGCACGGAGGAGCTCGAGATGAAAACTTTTTTTTGTGGTCACTTTGCGAAAGTTGCTTAACTTCAACAATCGCAGACCGAGCGCGTTAACCGCTGCGCCACCGAGCTCCTCATAAAACACATAACCTTCCTTTTTGCTTCGCCTAAGTCGGGTAAAGAGAAACATTTCACTTACCTCCTCCTCGGTCCTTATGTCAAAAAGGTGGATTTTTATAAAATATTCCAGTATCCAGACGTCACGTATGTCTCAAGGAGCGACGCGGCGTCATGGTACGTAAGTGAAGCACTCTTCACGTGGTTTTATTAACTCTTCTTACTAATGTATAAATAGAAAAGTAAAGTGGGGGTACTTAATTCATCTTGCGATGGATGTAAAGGGGGTTAAATGGCCACATCGAAGCAATTCAACTAAGAAAGCAATATTGCTATTTCACATTTGTTTGCACTGCAATATTGCTTTCTTAGATGAATTGCTTCGATGTGACCATTTTAACTCCACAGAGGTACTTACAATGTTTTTTGACGTGACTTATTGTAGATTTGCCGCAAATGGCATCAACTACTTGGCCGGAACAGAGGTACAGTCGGACTCACGGAATGGAAAAAAGAGGTTGGAAGGGCCGAGTGAGCGCGAAACGCGCGCCATACAAGTATGAGCAAATATTTCATACTTCAACTTTGCACTCCACTCGTCCGCAAACTTTACGACACACAGAGCTCCGCGATAGTATATTAAAATGTCGTCTTGCGCATTATAACCTGCAGGGCAAAAAATCAAATATCGACTATCGTGCAATGAGATCCCTTCATCTTGTCTTTGATTACTTGTAGCTCTGCCCACCCCATTAGGGATTACGGGCGTGAGTTTATGTATGTATGTATGTATCCCTCCATATCACAGGTACTTTAGTATGATGGACTATTTATCAAAAAAAAAGCTTGTGTATACAGTAGAGCTATCGTAGTTATCTGTTTGCATGAGTAGTAGTAAAAGAGAGTTCAAATTCAAAAATATCTTTATTCAGTAAGTAACATAGTTACACTTTGAATCGACAATTTTTACATAACAAACGTCTCATCCGCCTAAAACTACTGCAGCTTCTCACAACCTGTATAGCCGGGGCAGAGAAGCAGCAAAGAAAAACCTCAGCACAGGGCCCTAGACGTTCTTTTTTAAAAAAAAAAACATAAAATATTTTTATACAATTGAGTAATTTAGCTGCCTAATATAAGTGGTCGGTGGTGTGGAACCCTCACGAAAATAAATATGCCCTAATTGTGGAGCAAGTTCAGAAGCAGTTCCTACGACATCTCTACAAAAGACAATACGGGTACTACCCGTTTATGTACCCTACATTATTTCTGCAAGGGCAACTGGGGTTTAACTCACTGCAACTGCGTAGGTACATGGCGCTAGCCAAATTTATTATAAATATCCTTAAAGGTAGGATAGACAGCCCTCCTCTAATCGAGCGTGTATTACGTCTGAATGTGCCAGATATAAATCGCCCAGGCCCGGTCCTGCGGCCACGGAAGCGCGCGCTGTTGGCCGCGCCGCTCGCGCCCGCGCACACGGTGGCGCACTCGCAATCCCCCGTGCCGCGCGCTGTCTCGCTGCTCACCTCCGTTCTTGAATCAGCGCCACATTGTGATTTGTTTGTTAGTTCGATAGCATGTTTGATGAAAGAATGTGAGAAGACTTTTGAAAGCATGATGCCTGTAAGCACCATTCGGGAATAATTTTTATTTTAATTTTATTTTGTGTGTCATGTATGTTAAGTAACTTTTAAGAGAAACTTTGTAACAGCTGTGGAATGTATATTTTTTTCTAAATAAATAAATAAATAAATAAATAAGTGGAGTTGAACCGCCTACAGCAGTTCTTATTCGAAAAACGCGTTAGGGCCTTTCCAACCACTTCCTTCTATTCCGTAGTAGTGAACTTATAAAGATGTAATGTTACGTGGCAGATTTGCTACAGACAGCGTTATATTCACGAGCATATCTAATCTCTGTACACGCTACTACAACGGAGGATGTAGAAAGAAAGTATTTATTTATGAGACTTTTTGGACGGATTGGACACCTCAGTAACAATACAAAAACAGTAGGGAATAAAATAAACCTACACGAAATTATATATTAACAGAAATGTAAAAAGAACAGAAAAATAATAATTTTATTATCATAGGTACAAAATGTTGGTGGATATATTTTACGTTGTCACCCCCGGATTTCTCACTAAACGTTGCGTAGGAGTTTCTTTATGACAGCCTGTGAAAGTATACAATTGCTAAATTAAAAATAGAATCCTATATTTTTGCAATGTAAGGTCTAGAAATAGCGAAAAGAAAGAAAAAGAAAATATATTAATGTATATTATTATAATATATAACTACTTCCTATTTGCGACAAATGTACAATAACTCACGTCAATAAAATGGTCCCATTTGTGTAATGGATAAATATTACGATTCGTTATTGTCTATCTTGAAACTTCGCACCAAAGACGCAAAGTGTCTTTGATTGCTTGTGACTCTGCCCACCCCATTAGGGATTACGGGCGTGAGTTTATTTACGAATGTATGTAAGCCAATATAAAAAAACCGCTGTAGATTATTCTCTAGAGATTAACAGATGTAACTATAGGTACTGAGAGGCGTTAAAAGGTAGCTGCCTATTCGGATTAAAAATTAAAATTCAACGGTTGCGCCGGTTATAAATATAAAAAATATAATTTGTAAGAATAGAAATGTAAATTGTTTGGTGAAGGAATTAAAGGATTGGAGTAATCTCACCGTAACCCACTTAGCAGCAGTTGGGATTAGCGAGCAGCATACCGATGAGATCCTTGTTAATTAGGTTCTTTTTAATTAATTATCATTATATCTACCACCTTATGTTTGGATCATAAATTATTATCAGGTGAAGGAAAACATCGCGAGGAAACCCACATTCCCGAGAAATGCATTTTCGAAGCTATGCAACCTAACCTGTATTGGGCTGGTTTTCCCTTCGCGGGTTGGAAGGTCAGACAAGCAGTCACTTCTGTACAAAACCGGACCTTACAAATCTTCAAGTTAGGTAAGCGGATCCAGGGAATAACGGGATAGTGCTAAGTAGATGATGATGATTATCTATTATTATTATTATTTTATTATTATTTATTTTGCGAGCATGTACATTTTACATAAAGTTCTTAAAAAATAATACAACATTAAGTCATTGTACATGCACCCTTTTATAGGGCGTTGCAAAGGAGTCATGCTTGATATTTTATACAATACAATCTAATCTGAATAATAATCTGTTTTCTACATGTTAAATTCTAATAAAATATTTACAATAAACAAAAAAATATTTTAAATTAATACAAAATTCCTAATAATAATGTCGCACTATAGTTTGTCATTATAGTACTCATTGGTCGAATAATAGTATTTAGTCAATAAGAATAATTTTAGCTGCTTATGAAAAGATTTGTCGTTTGTTTCCTGCTTTAACGTTTTGGGTAGTTTGTTATATATAGAAATTGCTGTGTAGTGTGGACCTTTTCTAAATATTGTCATGTCTCCCTCAGGCAAATTTATCATGTGTCTTCTTCTAGCTCTTTCGCAGAACTTAAACAGGTTTAGGTTTTTTCTTACCCAGACGGACGCTTCTAATATTACGATGCATGGAAGAGGTAATATTTTTTCTTTTAGAAAGTGTGGTCTACAACTTTCTCGAGGTTTGATGTTGAACATTCTTCGTATACACTTCTTTTGTAGGATAAAAACGTCATGTGCCTGCGAACTGTCTCCCCACAAGAGTATACCGTAGTGCATCCATGCATAGGCATACGCGTAGTAGGCAGCTAATGTTGCCTCCCGGTGGGTGTTCTTTTTAAGTACCGATAACGCGTAGGTAAATTGGTGCAATTTTGATTTAATTATGTCAATATGTCCATTCCATGTCAAGTGTGTGTCGATTGTGATTCCTAACAATTTATATTCCGTTGTTTCGTCGATGTTAAGAGTGTCTAAGACTGAGTCCAAATTTAATTTTTGTTTTTGACGAGGTCTAAATTGTATAATTTTTGTTTTGTTTAGGTTAGCTTCCAAATTGTTTTCATATAACCATTTGTTTATCGCATTGAAACTAGTAACTATTTTATTCCGGTCTTCCGTGTCATCTTTACATTTGAATAATATCGATACATCGTCCGCGAACAATATACAGGGTGAATCAATTATGTCAGGCAGATCATTAATATAGACCAGAAAGAGGATATTTGATATTGCGCTTCCTTGTGGTATAGACCAATTAGTGCATATTGTATCTGATGTAGGTTTTATAATTTCACGTTTGTCTTTATCGAAAGATTCTAATTCAACGTATTGCAGTCTGTTTTTTAGGTAGGATTGTAACCAACCATACGCCTACCTACCACCTTATAATTGTGGTAATAAGTGGCATATTCCTGACTTAAAACGGCAAGAAGCTGGTATTATGTGTTCTAATAATAAGCTGCTTTAAATATTCAAAACATATCTTAATTATGTTTCCTATAAACGAAAGCGACAAATCAAATATCGTTTGCGACGATGGAGTTTACTCGGTATCTAAATCAAATTCCAAATATATAAAATAACTTAAGTAACGAACAGAATTCTGCCGACCTTCAAAGGTTGTCACAGGAATTTCATTTGGAAAGATTCCGTTGTCGTCCGCCACGTTAATGAAATCGACACTCAATTGGTAGAACAGCAGTTCTCAAAGTAGCTTCCGGGAAGGCTCCGCTGAGAGTCATAATATACATACAGCCTATATACGTCCCACTGTTGGGCATAAGCCAACCTTTGATCTACCAATGGGAATATGGAGCGTACTCCACCACGCTGCGCTTCTCCAGTGCGGCGTAGTGGAGGATTTAGTGGAGTGAGAGTGGAAGAAGCGAATGAGAATGGATAGTATTTAGTTTCAAAAGTTTTCCATTGGATAAACAAGATTGAGAATCACTGTAATAGATGCTTTGTAATATTATCGCAGCTTTATCTCGGCCAGGGGCCCATTGACATAGTCCACAGTCCACAAACTTGTTGTGGCAGCTAATGAACGACAAACAACACAACACCTCAACATCGCCGACAAGTTTCGATTGAACAAACAAATATCTAAGTAACCGCAAGGTACAAAGGAAACTTCCAGAATAGAAGGTTGGGAAAGTTAGTTTTTAGATGTAAAGCATTGGAAAGCCACCAACTGTAAGAGCTATACACTTACCTATTGGTTTACTTGTGATCTTTGTAAGTTATTTTAGTAAATTAGATTACTTTATCATTGTTAAGATAGAGATGGTGTTGTATTTGTGTCAAAAGAAAAGTTGGTTTGTCGACTCTGTAGGTATTGTGCGGGCAGGTAACTGTTATTGAGGTATTTTAATTTGGAAAATGATAGAAATGTTGAGTCGCGTTTAGTATACTTTGTAGGATTATCTATGGATTTATAAAAGCCTACCTATGCCCAGCAGTGGGACGTGGTTATGTACGTTTAAGTAACGTAATGGTGCTAATTCCTGTAAATACCATCTAATTTAATTTTAGGTTATATCTGTCATTTTCTTATCCGCCGAAAAGGAAAGGGACGGGTAATCGACAAGCATAAAATTTATGGAACACACGTCAATTTTAAGCACAAATCTAAAACAACCGTCTAAAAATTCGCCCGGGTTGTTCATTTATTTACTCATTCTTCCTAAAATTAAGAGCTGTCAATCATCCGTCCCTTTCCTTTTCGGCGGATAAGAAAATGACAGGTATAACTTAAAGTAAAATTAAGAGATGTCTGCAGGAATCGGGGCCAATATTATACTTAACGATAAAGCCATGCAAAGCAAATTCGTGTGTACTCGTATATGAGAGCCTACTGCTATAGTTAAACAATGAGCTTTACATTATTTATTTCTTTATTTATTCACTAAGATCACAAACACATTTTCATTACAGGTAAAGTCCCAAGTCGATAATGCTTGAAACATGTCATGCCATTCATATAAAACAATGTCAAATCCTTAAATTATTGTAAATTAATCTTACAAATTAAATTAGATATAATAAAATTAGATACAATTTTCTTTTATTACAACTATCAAAGACTTTTACATAAATAGGATATTGTGGTTTCTGCGAATCTCGTGGACGAGCAATCAAACAAATCAATCTCCCTAGAGACCCCGTTGAGTATTCTCAGCGCCGTCGTCAGTGGGGCATATTTCAATATATCCGTCCTACACTTGGGCAACGCGAGCACATCCTCGCCTGATTCGCACATTCGGAACAGTTACACCTATTGCAGCCAGCACTTGCGGGTTGTGTAACTTGCCAAGAAGCACTTTGTGTATTATATGTATAACAGGCATGAAGTTACTAAAGACAACATGACACGAGTTTAAGTAGTTGAACACACAGTAAAGTAGAACTATGTGATGTAATTAACACCCGCCCCTGCTCTCCCGGCAAGGAGGGCAGGCGAGAGGACGCCACTTGTTGTACTCTGTATCACCACTTGTTACGTCACTAGTTACGAGTTGGCACAACTTTGTCTTACGTAGCGACAGGGTGGGTTTCCGCACTTTCAGCAGTTTAATAGACTCAATGCAGAATGTCATTTTGAATAATCTTCTTCTATCGTGTAGGTTGTGAGGTATTACCAACCCCATCAACTCTGGTGCCAGAGTTACTATTGAACCGCCAAAGACCCCTGACATGGCTCATGTAACTACTACTTGCATCAGTAAGTAGTAACCGGGACCAACAGCTTAACGTGCCTTCCGAAGCACTGATCTTACTTTCGGACAATCGCGTGATCAGCTTGTAACGTTATAACTAAACTAGGGATCACAAAGTGATTTTCGGGATATGTCCCCACCGGGATTTGAACCCGTGACCTCCGGATCGTGAGTCGAACGCTCAAACCACTGGACCACGAAGGCCGTTTTGAGTAATCTAGACTCTAATTAATACTGGATCAAAAGATCAGACACAGTCTGTGATGTATTACCTAAACTGCTTCAACACCATCATCTCCCGTTTACCCTGTAGCCACACGGTCCGCTTACCTAACCTGATGATTTGACACGTCCGGTTTTATACAAAAGCGCCTGCATGTCTGACCTTCTACCCCAAAGGGAAAACCAGCCCAATACAGGTTATGTCGCATACCTCCGACACGCATTTCTCGGGAATTTCCACAGGAAGTTTTACTTCACCTGTGACGACGTGATAATCATTTGTGATCCAAACATAAATTCCGTCCAAACTTGGATTCGAACCCGGGTCAAGCGTGCAACTGGAATGCCGCGACTCCTTCACTACCGAATAAAAGAAATTAACTTTCTGTTAAGTGTCCCTCTCCACCAACTAACCGGGAGCCCAGTAGGCGCATACCACCTATCGATTGGAGAAAGCCTGCATCCTGTATTAAAATTATATATAAGTAAATAATTAAAGCACATAATAACGGGTTCTTAACAGATTTCAACATTTTCGAAATATCGGGAGTCTCATATCCCCATTTAAACGCGGTAAGAACCCGTTATTATGTGCTTTAATTATGATAATAACCGCGTAAGCTTAAAACAATATATAAGTAAATATATTATAATTAAACCAACAATCCGCACTGGGCCCGCGTGATGGTTTAAGGCCCGATCTCCCTATCCATCCATAGGGAAGGCCCGTGCCCCAGCAGTGGGGACGTTAATGGGCTGATGATGATTATAACTAAACACACAATTTCCACCGGGAGCCCCACTCCATCCCACTCTTAAGAAAACTTATTTCAAGCGCGAATCACATAGCGTAAAAGGAAAACCAGACCTTTCAAAGCAAGTTGCAACCACGCGGGCCTGGTCCCGGGCGGCTGAAATCAAATTACTTACAGGTAAACTACTCCTGGAACAAACTTCTTCCCGGGTAAACTAATCCTAAGGTAAACTACTCTTCAACTATGTGGACTCGGGACGCCGACACCTCGCCTCGAGTTTGTACCAGTTCTTATCATGTATCGCGCGAACTCTTGCGTCTACAGTGCAGTGGTTACCTTCGAAAGGTGAGGATTTCGATTCCTTTCAACTGTTGCCAAGAAAACTTTATTAATTTTGTTACTACTTCCGAACTCTCACACATTTAACGCCACATGAAGCATGGCGTTTTAATTAAAGAACAAAGTAATAACTTTTGTTATAATTCTGTCAACTATAGACAATGTTGGTTTCTAAAGTTTATTTCCGAGGCGGGAAACAACAAAAATACAATTTTGAATCGGTCAAGATTCTCAAAATACAGGTCATAAAAGAAGACCGCAAAACCGCCTTTGCCCACTTAAATTAAATTAAAGTAGCGGTTGCGTATTAAGACAAAACATTCTTCATTCACAACTAGTTGCCAACAAAGAAGTATAATTCTTCCTTTGCAACTGGTTGTGAAACGTGGCTGCGATGGCGGCCGAAGGGAGTTAAACACGGTTTGGATTATAAAATGACATTTGGCCTACCCATCATCACTAATTTAAGAGCCACGCTCTTGTCGGTGTAGCATTCTCCATTCTGCCTTATAAGAAGGAATTGGTCTTTGATAGACAAATGTCATTTTATAATCCAAACCGTGTTTAACTATTGTCTCTGGAAATCTCTGCCTTAGGAGTTGTTTCCATCTAAATGTGTGTGCATTCATTTATGTATTCTTAAATTACACAACTTTCCCGTGCAGTGTTTATAACTTCTCTGCCTAACTCCCGATGATGCATACAACTTCTGCATTAAGTATAAGATCAAGCCATATTTGCAGAGATATTCACAGAGCAGGTCGTATCGAGTGATCTCTGTGTCGCGACTGTCGTAACTAGTTGCCGAGTGTCGCGGTGCGCGGCGCGTGATGCCGCTTCCGGCACGTGGCACACA
Source organism: Pectinophora gossypiella (assembly GCF_024362695.1). Lineage (NCBI taxonomy): Eukaryota > Metazoa > Arthropoda > Insecta > Lepidoptera > Gelechiidae > Pectinophora > Pectinophora gossypiella. The sequence goes on from NC_065422.1 coordinate 2,676,941, forward strand.
CAACACTACAGGGTTGACAGAGGGCTGGGAAACTCTGGAAGCTTCTAGTATCAAAGAGTTTTCAATGTTAAGGACGCATCGTCCCTTAGCATCTTTTTAGTATACTATAGAGAACGCCAATGCAATGGACTTTATATTTAAAAAAAAATGTCTGATCCCTCGTCCTGTGATCTACATCTATTGGTGTTGATTGAGAATTGAGAATTATTGGATTATGTTTTATAATAATTATCCGTGGTTAGGGAAACTCACAAAGAGAAAATTAAATCGAAAAAGGCTGACTCGAACTGGGCTTGAACCCGCAGCTCTTGTCTAACCGGGACGAGTGTGTTAATAATCTGTACCTAACTACTAACATTATTTGAATCTATTATTTTACTATGGACATATAACCCAAGATTTGAGAATAAAAGTTCATGATCATCATAAATTTAAGGGCATTCTTGTTGGAGCATTAGTAGCGTTCTCCATGTTACTTTTTAGGAAAAAATAGGGCAGTGGTTTCCCACTTGACTTCCGCCAAAAAGGTAATCGATTTAATATTAATATATTTCGATTCTTAATTACACCACTGGCTCCTCATCCTGTACATGCCGCACGCTGGGCTGTGGGTTCAACTCCAGTCCCAGTCAAACTTAACCGATTGAATTTCCTATTTACTTACACTTACTGTTTTTTTTTATCAAATGATGACGGTAGCAATCACACCGGCAGAAGATAAGCAAATGTGATCAGCCTATCGCCTATATAATAATCTCGTTGTGTTAGACTGGAAACAATTATTTAGATTTAAACGATAACTTCGTCGGGATACCAGGGATGTCTGAAAAAACAAGCCTTAATCTGACAACCCTAGCTCTACTACAACAGTGCACAAAACCGGCGGTCGCACTCCAAACTTGCACCGACAGTTGCCAACTTACACAGAGCTGCATCCGCGAACCCCGCGCACGTCACATACACTCGACAACTTGCACGCGGCACGACTCGCCACTTTCGATTCGAAGATAAATAATATGTAGACCTAATAAGTTGGTGTTAGCCGAGAACTATAGTACGATATTGTGTGTAATATATTTGACTTGCTGATTGAGGAGCTCGTTGGCGAAGCGGTAAACGCGCTCGGTCTGCGATTGTTGAAGTTAAGCAACTTTCGCAAAGGCCGGTCATAGGATGGGTGACCACAAAAAGGCACGTTAAGCCATTGGTCCCGACTGCATTAGCAGTCGTTAATAACCATCAATCCGCACTAGGCCCGCGTGATGGTTTAAGGCCCGATCTGCCTATCCATCCATAGGAAAGGCCCGTGCCCCAACAGTGGGGACGTTAATGGGCTGATGATGATGATGATCAATATATTAGACAGACAACTATAACAACGTATGACCAGTCAGACGTATGACGTGAGCCATGTCAAGGACCTTTGGCGGCTCAATAGTAACCCTGACACCAGGGTTGATGGAGTTGGTACTCCACCTCACAACCCACACGATAGAAGAAGAGAGACTAGTCTTATCGTTATGTACCAAAGTAGATACTATAAACATATGTCATAGATATTGAAAAGAGAGAATTAAAACTATATTAATTTCCTCAGCAGAAAGTATTAACAGCGAAAAGCTTCGAAAATTACTTTAAATTTCGTATAAAATAAATAAGTCTACATACACATAAACCATCAATTTATTAAAACCAATTTGATTTAGATGTTTCTAAGCACTCGATAAAAATATGAATTAATGAACAAACACTATATTGCACAGACAAACACAGAACAGGTACAAGGAAAAACTAAAAAGTAATAGTGGGCAGGAGAACCTTATCGCTAAAAGCGATCTCTTCCAGACAACCTTCGATAAAGGATAAATATACAGACAGCAGTGTAGCGCTCAAACAGATATATTTTACACACATAAATATATGTGCTTTAAAACCAATTAAATTCTGAGATGGAAATGGCGGCCAATAGTCCTACTAACAACGGAAGGCACACGGGAAATACGGTTACCTGTGTCTTGGCTAACGAGTTTACCCCGGAGTAACCCGGTATTACGTCTCGCCGGCAGATTGGAGAGGCCGAGCCGAGGTTTTGTTCAAGACGACCCTTTGATGCCTCGCACCGAGGGTTCATGTGACTTCCGAACAGGGGGATGTTACTAGTACGATTGCTAATAGTGTTAGTTAGGTTAGGTCATAGTGTAAAGAATACTGAGGGGGATGATTCAGACCATGATTCTAAGTTGATATCAAGTGGAATTTCCTGTCGGAATTCATACTTTTATTTTGTTTTTCTTTTTAATATTTTTTTCTGTTCCATACTTTTACGAAAATTCCACTTGATATCAGAATCATGGTCTGAATCATTCCTCAAAGTTTCCGTTACGGTGTCACTAACACCCTGTATGTATAGAGTATTTATTACATTAACTTTAGTTTACTTTTATTTATTTCTTGTTGCACCATCCGCAGCCATGGTTGCCAGGAAGAAATTGCTCTAGAGCAGTAAGGCCGCCCAAGTTGTACTGTATTCGTGTGTTATGTCTGATTGTCAAAATTAAGTTCTGTGCAATAAAGTGTATTTGATTTGATTCAGGTCACGTGAAAAAGAAACAATAAAAGGTCTAAAAGTTAGTTAAACAATCTCAGTGTTGTCAGTGGATGAATGACCGCTTAGTTATTCTCGTTGTCTGCTGCTCCACAGGGAACATGAAGCCGTTGGTTTGTGCCTGTGACATTCTATCAGCCAGTAGTTCAAAGGCTTTCAAACAGTCATCATCTCCCTAGCTATTCCCGGCGTCCGTAGCTAACTCCATCGGCGGTAAAGGAAATAATTAAACAAGATAAATATAAAAACGTAATATAAGCTCACGAGTTATCCCAATTGCGATAGTCAGAAGTACATCCATCGCAAGATAAACTAAGTGTAACCTAACCGAGCTTTAAAAACATAAAAATGAAAAACATACACAGCCTACATACGTCCCACTGTTGCGCACAGGCCTCCCCTCAATCAACCGAACGGGGTATGGAGCCTACTCCACTACGGGTTGGTAGAGCTGTACGGTCTAGTAGACAAATGACTTAACGTACCTTCAGAAGCACGGAATTATCTTATTTTTTAGGACAATCAGGTGGAACAACCTGCAATGTGCCAGCCAAACAAAGGACAGTCTCACAAAGTGATTTCGCCAATAACCCCGTCGGGAATCGAACCCGGACCTGATAGTGAACAAAAGCAAAAATGTTTTATTGGTCAATTCGACGTTGGATTAGCGACTTTTATTATACCCCACTTTAAAAACTGTTCAAAGCGATCAAAGCATTATATTCAGACTAATTCTTTGATCAGACGAGATGAGGGCCTTAACACTCCCCACTCTTCAGCCAAGTGGTTGAGAAATGTCTATAAATGTACATCATATTCACTATAGGACTTCATATCAAAAGTGGTTGCAAGCTGTCTTCTGCGGCTGCCGACGACATTAGCAACGGGGGTCAGTTTATGTAGGTATTGTGATGTGTGTCTGGCTAATATGTGATCTATTGTGGTGTTATTTGATACGTCACTGTCCTGTAATCCACCAGCTTGCTTCTCAAACGGGGAGCGCTGGTTCTAACCTTGATACCGAAGTTGCACCAATGAGTTATTGATTAATCTTAAGTGAAGTTTCACAGTTGGCTCACCTAGCACATTGGTCTAACAGAAAGCTCGAGGTGTGAGTACTTAGTCCATCTTGAAATTGACGTACCTTTGACTACCCCAATGGGGATTACATAACATAATATAAGTTCACGTAGTCGTGAATTTATGTTTTATTTGAATTTGTATTATTTTTTTCTTTTGGAAGACGTCGGCGGTCTTCGAGCTGATTGATTACGCAACTTGTTCGATCCTTCTTAAGAATAAATAATACAAATTCAAATAACACAAACATGGATCACACAGTGGCCAGCAATACACATAATATGTTACGGCAAAAGTGAAGTGATCGACTGAATATTTATGAGCGTGTCTGTTTAAGGAAAATTTTACAAAATTAGAAATACGTAGAAAGAGTATTTCTATTTCTAAAGCCTATATATTTATTTTCGTAGTTTATCTAACATGTCTTTGATGAGAGTGGAATAAGCGAATGTTCCGGGGTCTCTACCTACGGAAAAAAGCCGTGATCTATGTGTGTTTATCGAACATAATTTGAATAAGCAGATTATTTGGAAGAACTCAACTTTACAAATACACCATGCGCTGTGTTTTATTCATAAAAAAGCACTTTTACTTATCTAAACATTGTTGTATATTGTTCGGGGCTTGTTTCTTTCAATGTTTATGATGGTTCTGATTCCAGCAGTTACTTCCTATTATTTTAAGTTATACCTGTCATTTTCTTATCCGCTGAAAAGGAAAGGGACGGATGACAGACACTTGTTAGTTTTAAAATGAACTGGTGAATGAAACAATAACCCGAACGAATCAATTGACATTGTAATTGTATTGAAATGGTATGCAGCCTGTGAGACGTGTGGCGTCAACTTTATTCTGTTCTGACTACTCACAAACAGAAGAGAAGAATTAAAGTTATTTTGAGGTCAAATTCTATATTTCTTACTAATATTATCGCTACTGGTTGTTTGCTATATTCATAACCAGTAAATTACCTCTATAATTCCCGACATTTTCTTATTAACAGCTGCTACAGTAATAGCAATTTAAGCGATCTAGCATCATCCAATTATTTTCTCGAAAAGCGCAAGCTCTTTGTCTACACTTGAGCCACTTCGAGAAAGCTGAATTTAAAAAAAAGTTTAAAGCATCAAACAATAGTTTAGTGGGAACAAAGGAGCTGTTATTGTGTTGCTGTTTGAAAGAATGCTTTGTATAACAAGGAGAGTATTGTGAGGAAACTAGTTATAGTTTGGATGGAGCTCTGTGTTACCCACTGTTACACGGACTGTAAGAAAAGCGAAGTTTTGTTCATTATGCCAGCGACTGGCAGCGAAACCTGTTGGCTGTGAAGGTTACGTGTTATTGAAGTTTAGTTTCGATTGTACAAATCTACTTGCTTGTTAAAGCTTGACTAAAACAACAGAAAGACACAACCCACGCCCTTATAGACCCTATCACAAGTCACATTACTGCAGATCACTAAAACGTGCGTGCGTGAACGCTCTTGTATATTGCCGCAGGATTGAATTAACCGGTCGACCCGCCGCGTCTCTGTAAACGAGGCATGAAGAAAATTTTTCACGGCAACTCTTGTCTTTATTTATTACATAGTGGTAGTAAACGAAGGTTCAGACATAAAAATACGCTGTTGTATAAATAGACGCATCGGTCATTGACCCGCGCCGGCCGCGTTACTCAGACTACTGACATTATGATCAGCTGGCTATTATTATACTGTGGAGCCAGCATTGTGGATAACATGGGGTAGGTCTAACGAACACGTGGGGATAATCATGTATATTTTTTTAAATATATCAGGTTAGTGTGGCTGTTCTGTTATTTATTTATTTATTTGGAGAACAAACAGATATAGACTTAAAAGCTAGATACAATTATTTGCGTTGTAATGTTTAGAGTATGAAGCCTACATCCTTAACATTCTCACTGAGACACTTATAATCGAATATAACAACTGCTCCTCAATTTACGGACGGACCACTTGGTGACAGGCCATTAGCCTATCGCTCAAGCACCCAATAAAAGAAAAAAATAAAATAAAAATAAAGTAATAAAGTAATAGAATATAAACTAAAATTTTGTTGATGTGTGTGTGTGTGTGTGTGTGCGCATATGTGTGCATTGGTGCGGCTGTCAGCCCTGCGATGCAACAGCATCTTGGGATCGGAAACTGCCGCCCGTGACGGTAGCTTTCACTGACAGCCACACATGTGTATGTGTTTGTGTGTGTGCGAACATTTTCCCAATGTATAGCTAATTATCTAACTTCTCTAGCAGGTTGGTGAGTTCACGTCTAAATGCCGTGGCTGACACGCCTAGTAGATTTAGTGAGTGTAGACAATCGTTATAATGTCCACATATCCTACGTGTTGGATGGGTGTTTCCCTCTTTCGGAACCAAGATGTATTAAATGTGTTTTTAAACATCCCGCCCTTTTCCCAGTTTAGCTTCAGGTCGGCTCATACGTTACGCGTTAGTACTAAGTTGTTGTATAATAATAATAATTGGATTCGGTCGTTCACCTCGCAGCCCACGCAAGAAAAGTATGTGTTTGTTCTTCTAACCTTTTCCCGTTTTAGCTGTTAAGGTGATCGCATTATGGGTGCATTTTTGTACAAATTAATCTCGTGTGTGAGCAATACCAAACTTATAAGAACCATGGGAGCGTCGTCGATCAGTATTCATTAGGTTACGTATGTTGCAAATTCGTATTCGAAGTGCCTGCTCGATCGAATCAGAAATGAGGAGAACTAAAGTCACCGACATAGCTCGGAGAATTGCCACGCTGAAGTGGCAGTGGGCAGGACACATAGAGGGGAGAACCGATGGCCGCTGGGGCGGAAATGTTCTCGAATGGCGACCACGTGTCGGACGACGCTCAGTGGGAAGGCCCGCTACAAGGTGGACCGACGATCTGGTGAAGGTCGCGGGAAGCCGCTGGATGCGGGCAGCGCAGGGCCGAACGTCGTGGAGATCCTTGGGGGAGGCCTATGCCCAGCAGCGGGCGTCTTACGGCTGATGATGGTGATGACATAACGATCGTCTCATCCGTCTGCTTCTCACAACCTGTATAGCCGGGGAAAAGAAGCTGCGAGAAAAACCTCAAATAAACGTAATTTGGCTGCCTGATATCGGTTCCCAGACAGCTAATCTCATGCATTCATATCTTCTAAATTGTCACTAATCTTATCATATGTTTTGCATGTTGCAGATGCGATGCTGCGTAGCTGCTCTGTGGGTGTCGGCGCTGACCACGCTGGCGGTGGCGGCGGCCGACGACGCGCGCCACGACGCACCAGCACCCCAGGTACACCACCATCACGCCCTGGACTCCTTATGCAAGCTCACGACTATACCCCAATTGGGGTAGCCAGGGGAACAGCCACGCAGCCACGCCACCTATCCCGTCTTGAGGCAAACAATGCGTGACAACCTGCTCCCAAGATTATTATAATCTTGCTATTTTATTAAAAATCAACCTCGACCAATATAGACGGCGATACGGCTCACCTATCACGTTGGTCTAACAGAAAGCTCGGTGAGGTGTGGGTACTTAGTTCATCTTGCGATGGATGTACCTCTGACTACCCCAATTAGGATATAGTGAGCTTATGCTATGTTATATTTAAGTTATTTTATCCGGATCTTTACTCTTTTAAAAGAGCAATTATTTACTCCAATGAGCAACGCGTCCGATCATAATTGTATATCTCTTATTTGATACAATTCTAGGATAACTTTCATTGGGGACCACGAAAGCATCTACAAAAAGCAACGTCAAAAGAAAGGAAAAAATACCGCCTGTCATTTGTTTATTTATCCGCCGCACGCCATTGTTTATCCAAGATCCACCGATAGTGGCGCGCGTCCAATTCTTTTGGGTTTCCGCTAAATCTATTTTTGTGTTTTATCTTTTTCTCATCAATACACAATTTAGTGCCGCTTCGGTGATGTAAGTGGGCACCCTGCGTGGATACGACGTGCACTACACAGGCAGAAGGCCACTCCACCCACCCTTAATGATTCCATCCTCAAGTCCATTCAATAAACGTTTTTAGGCATTATAATTATACTAACCATCCATCTTACCTTAAAGATCGTTTCTCTTTTAAATCCTCTGTCCTTGATCGTACCTTGCGATCGTCCCATACCTTATCCCTTAACGTCCCTGTCCATTCCACTGACTTTTATTCTTATTCTTTCACGCTGCGGGCTGTCCGGTTGTGGAACTCTCTGCCTGAGTCTGTCAGGAGGGCTCCTTCTCTGGACTGTTTCAGGGCGAGAGTGAAGGCGCTTTTCCTGCAGGCATAACTTGGAAGTGGTTTTCTTTTTCTCCTTATATGTATTATATTGTATAGGCTATTTGTATGTATGTTTATGTATGCGTGTATATATGTGTGTATGTTTATATATATATATATATATTGTATTTTTATATTATTTCTTTAGATAAGTATATATTATTTATTATTCATATTTTTTTTTGTTATGTATCATTATATGTTTATTGCACCAGCCCGTGCTCCAATGAATAATCTTCTTTCACCCTAAGGTTGCCTGGCAGAAATTGCTGTTTAGCAATAAGGCCGCCTATTGTGCTTATGTTTTATTCGTATGTTTATGTCCTTTATATATGTTGTTGTGCAATAAAGTATTATTGATTGATTGATTGATTGATTGACTAAGTACACTATTCAATTAAATTAAAAATTGTTTATTGTCTTAGAAAAAGATCGACACAACAATAGATACTATAGCTAGGACACACAAATGCTACAAAAGTATAACCCTGCATCTCAGGAGACCTGTATCTCAGGGAGCAGTGTTCAGCAATTACATCTTTTATAACGTCAGTTGAGGTAGACCATTGTTAAACTGAATTTATTTGACAATAAACTGTGGTTAAATAAGAAGAGATCAATATTCTTCATTTGCCCCTTCGGCCGCCATCGCAGCCAGGTTTCGCAACCAGTTGCAAAGGGAGAATTTTACTTCTTAGTTGGCAACTGGTTGCGTATTAAGACAAAACATTCTTCCTCATTTGCATACTATGATGGTGTACCAGTTACATGCGAGTTTCATATTACAGACCCTTTCGGGCACAGCAAAATACAAATTTAAAAGTGTACTACCTATAATATATGTATAACGATTTTATAGCACTTACTCGTGCTTAAAGAAACTCAATATTCTAGAATTTCAACAATATCACATACGGGACAAATTTACGATCATCATCAACATCTCCCTAGCATTATCCCATTTTCCACAGAATCCGCTTACCTAACCTGAAGATTTGACAGGTCCGGTTTTTACAGAAGCGACTGCCCATCTGACCTTTCAACCCGCGAAGGGAAAACCAGCCTAATACAGGTTAGGTCTCATACCTCCGATAATGCATTTCTCTGGAATGTGGGTTTCCTCGCGATGTTTCAGTTGTTGATGTTGAAGGACGTAATATACCATCCCGAGGACCTGATTGCTCCAGCCGACCAGCTCGCGTCAACAAACATTTTAGAACCCCGATATCGAACCCGCCGGCGTGGTCGACAATTTACCTCATTCAGCGCCTATCACTATCGACCCACTAGAGTTGATTCAATCTTTCAAATATAACCCTCTCAGACGACGCCCTGGAACCCTCAGGCCTGTTGTCTTAAATTTTGTAATGGGTGAGAGCCTTCAGCGCTTCCCATTTGTCCGGCCAAGTATGCCATTTGCGACAAATCTACAAAAGTCACGTCAAGGAAAATGTCAAAGTAATAATCTGCATTCTTTTTTGAAGTCGGTTAAAAAGCAATCATAAATCTGCTAAAATGAAGTTGTTTCCTCCCCTTTAACGTCTCATGTAGCAGAGAGTATATACAATGTAATGAGCTTATTGTTACGACATATTTGGAGCTTTTCTTGCGATTTGTTATTGTTTCAACACAAATATCGTTTATAAATTAGATACCTTTAATACTCTTACCGAATAATAACGGTATCAATGTCGTAATGGAAATCTTCAAAAGCATAGGGTTTACAGTATTCAAAGAAAAAGAAAAAATACGACATGTTTATTGATCATATTAACATTCATTCTAAGTCCTAAACACATAAAAAAGATGTACCCTTCTACGTATATATGAAGGGCAGTGGGGTATTTTCCATGAAGAGCTTATTTCAAGATCTTTTACGTTATATAACTATGAATATGAATTAAATGAGTAAGTAACTTTATCAGTTTGAATCCATGTCCGGTTCACACATAAATGATATCACGTCCAGGATTTCTGCCCGGATAATGGCGATAGGCTCGCCTCCTATTACACGGGACTTAAACATAGCTGGCGAGGAATGTGTGTATACTATAGACCTCTGCCTACCCCTGAGGATAGATACCAGCGTGCTACTACATATCCATGCTACTTTTTTAGGGAAAAATAGGGCAGTGGTTTCCCTCTTGCCTTCCACCCCGCAGTACTCTGTCTGACGCAAATGGGATGGCGCCCAGAGTAGTCGATTTCAAAGCCGTACTAGGACTCCTGTCCTCCGCCTCTGAATAGTACTGACAGTTACTGCTGCCCCGTTGCTGCTACATTGCGTTGCTGCTACGTTATGTTAGGTTATTCATACATTCATAGAAATCCGCTATGCAGCGCGAGAAAACCTAAACTACGCAATGGAGAAGACAAGTCAAGTCGTGAAAGCGGGTGTCCAGTCCAACAAGTTTGCAGCGGCCGCGAACTAGCACTGAAGCGGGGGCAAGTTAGCCAACCGCAGGCTGTGGCGGCAGTGCGGGCGCGCGGGGGCACGGGGGAGCGAAGTTTTCACAGTGAAATTCAGAAGACGGTCAGGGAAAAGAATAAATCAGAACAGTTTCTAAATAATATTAATGGGATTAAATAAATCAAATCAATAATAATTAAAACACATAATAACGGGTTCTTACCGCGTTCAAAGCAGGGATATGAGACTCCCGATATTTCTTTCTTTCTTTAAACGCGCTCGGTCTGCGATTGTTGAAGTTAAGCAACTTTCGCAAAGGCCGGTGATAGGATGGGTGACCACAAAAAAAAATTCATCTCGAGCTCCTCCGTGCTTCGGAAGGCACGTTAAGCCGTTGGTCCCGGCTACATTAGCAGTCGTTAATAACCATCAATCCGCACTGGGCCCGCGTGGTGGTTTAAGGCCCGATCTTCCTATCCATCCATAGGGAAGGCCCGTGCCCCAGCAGTGGGGACGTTAATGGGCTGGTGATGATTATATAATATCTAGTCTATATTATATTTACTAGTCTACATTATATATCTAGTCTTCGTTATATATACTAGTCTACATTGTATATAAATACAAGGCCACTGACTGACCCCCTCATCACAAAAACTCAGAAACTACAAGTGAGTCTCAATTTTTTCATGGGGGTTCCATTTAGGAGCTCACTAAGACTGGACTTAGTGTAATTCAACCCGTAAGGGGAGTTCAACCCTTAAAGTAAAAATGGGGAAGCAAAGTTTGTGTGAAAATATCTAAACTTTATCTAGAAAAAAATCCCACAGAAGTACATCTAATTACTCATGTCATCCTGTTAACAAGTTCTCCAACACACTTGGCCCCACCGCCCGCTGCCGCCAGCACCTCACTCGCAATAACAACACAATTAACACGCCGAGACACTACTTGATAGAACAATAAAACACCTCTTATCCCCACCCGCATTACCGTAGCCTTCCCCCTCCACTATATCAGGGCTGCCACATGTCCGGAAATAACAGATTAATGGACGCAAACTCACAACCGTTATACTAATAAATCAGAAAACAACTTGCAGTAACCGTGATAGCCATGAAAGCCCTTTTCGGGGTACACGTGAGTTACATCTAAACCACTGAATTCGACTTCGTGGTCTTGAATTAGATAGATAGATAGATAAAATCTTCTTTAAAAAAAATTAATAAAAAGAAAATAATAATAAATATATTTTTTTTATTAATACATTTTCTTCTTCTTTTCTTTTCTTTTTTTTTGAATTCAGGTTTACATCAATTAATAACCAATTAGTTTTTTTTGTCATTTGGATTCCAAGATTTGCGCCCGATTAATAGTAATAGATTCGCCCTCTGTTACATGGGACCTAGCTGGCGAGTGGGTGTACGATAAGCTATACAAATCTGCCGCCCCCTTCGGCAACACAGGCCTGATGCTATGTCATGTTACAACTTGCAGGCACCTCTGACACGAAGTCCCAAGCGGGATGTGATAAAACTAGTATACAGGTGGTCAGCCCATCGCTCGTGTAATAGAGCAACATGTTAAAAAGGTACTCTGTCGCCTTACAGTCGTCTCCCCATGTCACTCAATTACTCTCAGGGTTTGATAAGAACTACAAAACACGCTCAAATTATCTACTCTGTCTGAACTTTGCTATTATTTCTATAAAGCAACAAAACAAATAATACTATTTTGAAAGAATTATCAAAACACTTTTCCGTTGTGGATGTCTTAGGCTACAGTTTGACACCCCTACACTATCCCCACTTGTTCCCAGTATCCCACTTGTCCGGGTAATGCGCGTGATATTTCTCGCTCGATGTCGTCTGGACTGACACGGCTGGTAGAAAAATGCCCCTTGGTAGATATTGGCCATGTTGGAGGTACTTAGTGTAATGGATGTGACAACTGTTGTTTATAAGAGCTTGTAACTGAAGACAATTATAATATTGCTGATACTTTTCTGTCCTTTATTTTGGGCATCATCATCATCATCAGCCCATTAACGTCCCCAATGCTGGGGCACAAGCCTTCCCTATGGATGGATAGGGAGATCGGGCCTTAAACCATCACGCGGGCCCTGTGCGGATTGATGGTTATTAACGACTGCTAATGCAGCCGGGACCAACGGCTTAACGTGCCTTCCAAAGCACGGAGAAGCTCGAGATGAAAACTTTTTTTTGTGGTCACCCATCCTATGACCGGCCTTTGCGAAAGTTGCTTAACTTCAACAATCGCAGACCGAGCGCGTTTACCGCTGCGCCACCGAGCTCCTCAATCAGTTATTTTGGGCAAAAAGCTACAAAGATCAAGTTTTAGTTTCACCAACCATATATTCCGCACAGATACACACAGAGGTGGTGCCGCGAGCGCGCTGCCGTATAGAATAAAGAATAAATCTACGTATAGCACGGCCACTCTTCGCCCCGCACCAATACGAATCGGTGCCGAGATGGATACAATACAATACAATACATCATCATCATCAGCCGCACGACGCCCACTGCTGGGCATAGGCCTCCCCCAAGGATCTCCACGACGATCGGTCCTGCGCTGCCCGCATCCAGCGGCTTCCCGCGACCTTCACAAGATCGTCGATCCACCTTGCCTTGCTTGCTTGGTCGCCATTCTAGAACCTTTCCGCCCCAGCGGCCATCGGTTCTCCTCGCTATGTGTGTCCTGCCCACTGCCACTTCAGCTTTGCAATTCTCCGAGCTATGTCGGTGACTATAGTTCTCCTGCGGATCTCCTCATTTTTGATTCCATCGAGCAGGGTAATACCGAGCATAGCTCTCTCCATACAATACAAATACACTTTATTGCACCAAAATAAAAAGAAATAATTACAAAAAGACTCTTAACTAAGTACATAGATTTACCTCACGAAGTAAGACGGCGTATGGTAAGAACGCAAATTTTGTATGGTGTGCCCGGGCTGTGACTGCCGACAAATTCGAAAATCAAAAATATATTCCCGGCCTTCAACGCCCCGGCTTCTACGTGTAGCGAGCTTTATTGGCTTATACCAATCCTACTGGTAATTTTAGCCGATCTCCTCGTCATGACAAACAACATATAGGTAACAAAAAGTACACCGAAAATGTCTTGTTACAGACTGACAACGAAGTAGAACTAACAGAAGAAGAAAAACGGGCCTGGACGAATCTGCACGGCGGGTGGGGCAAGAGGGGGTGGCAGGACATGAGTTCGGCTTGGGGCAAGCGCGCCTGGCAGGACCTCAACGCGGCCTGGGGGAAGCGGGGCTGGCAGGTATTATCTTCAATATGTACAAATTTATGAAATATTGTATGTTTAGATCTATTTATAAGTCTTTCAATATATTGCATCGATGTCTCGGACGATCCGAGGGCCTGGCAGCAATTTTCGTCGAAGAGTTAGTTTCGCAAAGCAAAGAAAAGAGTAAATGTTTCTACCTTGAATACCTTACCCTACTTTACTTTACACGATGCGACACATTGAAAGAGGTGTTGTATTCAAAGTCAGGGTATGTTGTATTCAAATTATTTTTTTTTTTTTGCTTGTTAATTAATATTTGATAAAATAAATAAATGATTTTTAATTAATTAAGGACCTCAACTCCGCCTGGGGAAAGAGAGGCTGGCAAGACCTCAACAACGCTTGGGGCAAGAGAGGCTGGCAGGACCTTAATAACGCTTGGGGCAAAAGGGGTTGGCAAGACATGAGTTCGGCGTGGGGCAAACGCGCTTGGAACGACCTGTCGCATGCGCCGTGGGGGAAGAGGGGGTGGCAGGATATGAGCTCGGCTTGGGGCAAGCGGGGATGGCAAGACATGAGTTCCGCGTGGGGCAAAAGGGGCTGGCAAGACATGAGCTCGGCTTGGGGCAAGCGAGCACCACAGGTAACTTTTTATTCCGTTTGAGATAATTTATATATTGCAAAACTTTGTTGGGTGTAAGATGTCGCCTTCGAAACAATTATTCCAGTCTAAAGCCAATATGATTTCAAATTGGTTCTGACTAGGTATTTATTAATGAAGTTCTCATGTGTGTTTAGGAGAAATGGTCTCAATTCCACGGCTCCTGGGGCAAGCGGGCAGCGGAACCTACTGACTATGAGGACTATGAAGCGGCTATCGAAGAACTCATCCCTCTACAACAGGTGAGGTTTTGATCAGATACTCCTCGTTGTTGATGTGCAGACTTCACAATTTAGAGAATACATTGCTTATTCTACTGAGGTTATAGAAACCCACCAAAGACCATAAGTCGCGCGTAAAGAAAGGGGTTTATGTGGTAACCGATTCATTCAAGGATTTTCTGAGTCGTCGCCGTATTGATGCCATGCTGATATCCTTTAAATTTTGCTGACCACCTTAGAAAAATGATGTCAGCTTAAGTACTTACTTTTTAAATACCCTGAACGTGCTTGACTAGATAGAATGGTTCAATACCTACCCGCACAGGCTGCTTTCTTTGCACCATAAGACCTTCAGAATCCTTCAGAATCCAAATATTTGGAATATTCTCTGATTAAAACCAATTCTTAGTTTAGGTGACCACCGTCTTTTTCAGGCAGTCACTTCCGTAAAAAACCTGACCTGTCAAATTGGGTAAAATCAGTTGAACCCGTTAAATCAGAATAACGCTAAGATGATGAGTATAGGTCACCCGTAACCTTACGTTTAACTTTAAGATCTTGTTCACCTTCAAGCAGATGCCCGAGGTATCCGAGCAGGTGTCGTCTCCGGAGAAGAAGGCGTGGTCGGCACTCCACGGCGCGTGGGGCAAGCGCCCCGCCAAGCCGCAGCACTTCAACAACGGTAACACTCTCTCTTACACTGTCTTCTCTTCTCTAGTCTTCTCTCTCACACACACCGGCTTCCTTCTAGTCGTTTCAGTAGTTTATTCTATTGACACTTATAATACCATTATTGTCAGGTGATATTTCAGAAGGACATGTCTTGATAATGCGATAAATGCTAGCAGGCACTTGAAACTTATAAAAGCTTATGTCGAAAAACGTTAAAATATGTTTGGGTAAAATGACACCTTTAAATGAGTCGTGCGACTATCGCGTCACTGAAGGCGCTCTACGAATTTTCTAACTTAAACTAACTTTAACTTTTTTTCTCTCCTCTAATAAAAATATTAGATTTCAGGATGAAAATGTTACTTATCAGAGATAAGTATATCTATACGTATTACGATATATGCTGGTACTATGTAGCTATAAAAGGTATGCGTTTATCGACTTTTTACTTGACTGAGAAAACTGTGAATATTTCTGTGCGGTAACTTGAGACAAATATTGACTTCATGTTAATTCACTCATTAAACAAACAAGTCGGAGTTCCAAAAACACGTTCCGCGTGATGTAGCGATAACGAAAGAGACAACATTTTGGCCTTCTAGAAACAGTGAGATAAAGAGGGATGCAAGATATTAAGATATATTTTAATAGTTTAGTTTTGAACTGTTGCCTTTGCCATATAAACTTTAGCGGCAGCCTGTCGCGGCGATGTAACATTATTTACGGCCACGAGATACATATTATTCATGAGGATGTATTACCACAAGTTAATGGAAAGAGCGGCCTTAATGTGAGAACATCAAATGTTGTACATTTGTTACTCTAAGCCGGAGATAAATTCGCGACGGTATTATCAGCCACATATCTGAAAAAAGAACCCTGTCGCACTAACATAATTTGACATTTAGTGAGACTTATACTTTCAATGTGTCGAAAAAGTTATTGAGACATAGTACCAAAATGTATAAACACGTACATATTAATTATCGTGACCGTACAGGAAACTCTTTATAGTTATATTAACACTTATCATCAATTTGCTTCTTACATACTTACTTATGCTATAAACATTATAAAATTTAAAGAATACCACCCCTTATCACCATAAGGTTCATCATATCCATCTTTGGACTTCGTATCAACAGTGGCTGCAAGTTGTCTTTGATTACTTGTGGCTCTGCCCACCCCATTAGGGATTACGGGCGTGAGTTTATGTATGTATGTATGTAAAGAATACCAAGGATAGGCAATTTTAAAACATTTATCACGAAATTAGCAAATCCATTCCGCAAATTATAACAATAGCTTAAAGAACGATTCGCCTGACTTTTATATTTGTATTAATAATGTGGAGGTTAACATTAACAATTCGGGTTTTATTTACACTTTAGGAATTGTTTCACGGAAAATAATAGCAGCAGGTTTAAATTTGATTTAAACAAATTTTGTTCAAGTTTAAAACTCACATTTATTACAATAACCCGTAGCTAACAAACAATTGGAGTTTGTTATAAATAGCTCTTCTTTAGATTACTCTCCTTTATAAACCGTGTCGATCCTGACGAAATGATTGAAACGACTCATTGATTCCATTCATCCTTCTGGCTCCAATGTTGGCAATAAGAAAGTTGCGTACTTACTTCTATTTGAAATTGTATTTATAAAATCTTACTACTTGGCTGTCTATTGACTTAAAAATATATATTATGAGAGCAAATTATTTTCTCCAAAGTAAATAATTATTATTATTTGTTAATTTTTTTATGAACATGACATAATTTTATCTAATTTGTATAGTAGTGTAGCTACACAAAGGCATTTCAGGTTCATTACTCATCACATGTAGAATTTATGAATTATTAAACCATAATGTTATTTAAAATTCTGTACTTAATTCCGACGTGAATATATTTAATAAACAAGCAAGTACATTCATAAGTCTAAATTGTAACGTTTTTCTTTTGAATCGGCTGCGCTGTGACTCATTACATTTGGACGCGCGTATAGCCACCTGCCAATAAACTCGACACGGCAGCCGCTTTTATGAAATATCACATATCGCGAATAGAAAATCGAGATATTTAAAAAAAGTAATAACTGCACGGATCGTTGTAAACATACGGGCACCCATTTTAAACATGACAGTGTGTTATTGATCATCATCTCGATTTAATAGTGATTGGCATCATTAATAAAGTCCATACCGTGAATTTGCCTTTTATTCTTTCACGTGGTTCTGTAGCTTTGAACAAATAGTAGTAATTACAAGGCGAGTCGGATGAAAGATATTACAGCGAGGTACCTAAGAGGTAAGGTCTAGGTAATCCGACACCCTAATACGAGCCCATTTCTTATTTCCATTCCGCATTACAAATCGCGATTTGTCGTCCCGATGTTCAGCGTATCAGCGAAAGAAGGAATATTCCAGTTCCCTGCAATAGAATCAACCTCAACTAGCATAAGGAGATATCTCGAGATGGAATTACCCTGCGCCGGGCCGCATTAGTCACAAATTGACCGCACTGACGACTCGCCACGAATTAAATATGCCAATTGCCGCCGGCGCCATTACGGCAAATTTTAAACCGACCCGCAAGATGGCGGGTGACGCCATATTTACAAAATTTCCCGCTCAAATGAGTAGACCGACAAGATAATATTGTGATAAAGAGCGACAGGAAAAAACTGTTTTCTTTTTCACTTTCTAAGCTGCTGTAAACTAAATCAGTTCTAAAGTTCTTTAAATTTAGGATGAGAAGGCATTTAGTAAGTAAACTTTATTTACATACTATTTGGTGAGATTGTGATCAAATGCAATACTATCTTTCATAAAAAAATTTCTTCTCGCCATAGGGTCACATCATGAAGAAACCGTCATCAACGACAAAGAAAGTCGTTACTGTCGTGAAGTTTAAAAAAAACGCTTATTTTTTATTTTACGCAGCAGATCTGTAAATAGTTATGAATTAGACATCATTGTATGTCTAATTTAAAAATGTAAATAATAAATGAAACCTGATTTCAACTTTTTTAATGTAATTGTTTCGATCGAGTTTATAACTGACGGGCAATAATATAAATTAGAAGATATAATAAAATCAAATATAGACAATTAGTAAATCTCTGTTAGGTGCAATTAGTCAAATACGCTTAACTAGTCAAACTGATAGTCAAAAATATCTTCATTCATTTGCACTCACAACCTGTATAGCTTGTGTATGATATATACAATTTGGGTTATTTAATAAAATGGTAAAACCCTTCCCCACACATTTTCCAGGCAAATTCTAGTTTTAGTCGTAAGTAGACTCAGCGCCCCGCATATTCTACATTCCTTCTTTCTATCCACCCTCCCGCCATTTCTAGAAGAGAAAACAGAACATTCGGGCGCGTGATGTACACCAACTAGGTTAGACTACAAAGATCATGTGCCCTACAGGAGCGTATTACTGGAAGCGCGAGCCGGGCTGGACGAATTTAAGAGGCATGTGGGGCAAGCGAGCGTACTGGGAGCCCGGCCTACCGCTGCCCGATGACAACGGTAACCGACGACGACGAATAGCCCGCTCTTGTACACGCACCTTGCGTGACGATTTACTCTGTTACATGAAAAAAAAAATTCAAACATGTGTAAACATTTTACATAAAATACGCCAATGAAGTTAATTTACAAACCAAGCTGATGTAATTTTTGTCACATGCGTGTAACAATAATTCCTCAAGCAACTGGTGCACTTTTGTACAAGAGACGTGCGTGTTTCGTGTTCAACCACGCTCGGGACTGCACCGCGTCGCTTCTAGCACACTTAACTCCGTGTTCCGAGACGTCGCGCATCTCTCTCGCACTCGTAGTCATCTCTATCTTCTATCTCGCTCTAGAACTCTTCTGTAGATTGTGTTGTTAACTGTTTAGAAGTAGAGCTTGATCTTCTTCTCTTCTCTGCTTGACCTCCTTTCTCTCACTCACTACATGTTCATCATTAAACTTGTAAATGTTCTGCATTTGAATCTGTGTTGGTAGATGATTGATGTACGTTAATGTAAGAAGATGTTATTTTTTATGAGTTTCTATTGTATATTATTTTATCCAGGAAATAAGGTGAAGCCAGTATATACAGACAACGCAGATCTACCGATAAAAAGTATATCTAATAAAATTCCTTGAAAATCAAACTCCACCGAAGTGAAAGATATTCCGAATGAAAACAGCCACAACCCGTACGAGTTTTCACTTGTATTGCAGCGCTCGTGTTTCCGCTTGACTGCGCCTGCGCCAGTCGACGATAGCGATCACATTCAAACGGCTGTCTTTCACTCGATCTGCTTACAAAACAACTACCCATTTAAAACCAATCGAGCCATCCGAGTGGATTCTGGAAACAGTTTATTTATACCACTGAGATAAATTGAAAAACAGCACTTTTAGTTAATATTAATAAAAAAGTTTAGTTAATCATTATTAAGATCTGTGACCATCAATCAGTATGCGATGGAAACAGAGTCATATTTTGTTATCGACGCGCTGAATATAGTTTAAGACATACTGCATCTACGTGTAGTAATAACGTGCTTAGGTTGGCTGGTAGAAGAACATAAGATTAGGCCGAGTGTCGCGCGATTATTATTATTATTATTAAGTACGTAGTCGTTACATGAGCCAGGTCAGGGGCCTTTGGCGGCTCAACAATAACACACCAGGGTTGATGAGGTTGGTAATCCACTTCATAACCAACGCGATAGAAATAGAAAATGTCCAGCAGTGGTCTAGTCAATTTGATTACACAGGCACAACTTGTAACCACAAGTTACGAGTCATAATATTATCATCATAGTACTAAAAGAAACATTTTCTTAAAGGCTAATTAATTGGAAATGTCAGCAATGGAATGGAAGAAACCTTGGCAGTAACATTATACCGCTGAGAAGGTTCTGATGGGGATTACTACATCGATTGTACCTGAGCGTCTAGCTGAGTTGCAATTGTTTATACTCATATCTGTGTAGGTACTCGCTAAAGTATAATCCGTCCGAATTAAATAGCATGTTACGAGTTAGCGACATTATAAAACGGAACATTTCGCAAATTGGCAAAGCTTTCTGTAGTCTTTGGTCTTGTACAACCAATAAAATTTAACAAATCTGTAAGACGGTCGAGACACGTCAGCTGCAATTATCGGGCCGCGTCACCTGTGTACAACACACCATCCATAAATATTATTAACCCACGCCGACGCTGCCGACCTTTTAAGTATGTTGATAAAAAGGTTCGACCAATTATCTCATATTTTATCGTTTTATCAACAACGTTTTATCCTGACATAAAATAATGACATATTGGAGAACAATAATTTGATTGTCCCTTTTTCCAAACCCGTTTCACATTGAACGTAGGCATTGAAAGCGAAACAATCAAACGCCCGCAATAATTTGAACTTGTACTTTTGAGAGACTTTGTTAACTTTATTGAAATAATTGCCGAAGCTGGTAAATTGGCGCTACAGCCGTAAGCCCGCGCACCCCCGCACGGCACGGGCGCGGCTTAGCCGTCTTGAGCCAGAAATACAAATACAATTCAAAAGTTTGACGCTCAAAGTTGCCGGTTAATCGCGAAGACGGCTAAGCTGAGCAATTAATATTCTACTTAATGAATCTCGACTCATTTCTTTCAGCATTAAAGGCTTGAGTTGAGATCTAATTAGTGCTATAAATGTCACCTATTGAAACAGAGAGCAAAGTGATGGAACTTTATCCTGTGATTAAGTAGGTCTTTTAACAAATTATGCCAAACATTGTTCAATCGGAGGAAGTAGTTCCAATTTATAAGTGACGTTCCTATTTATAATAAAATAGAGAAAAGTGATTAATGTTCAGATTAAATGCGAATAATTATACTTGTCACATGTCTAAGGTATCATGCAAATATTATGTTCAAATTGTTAATATTGGCAAACTAGACTACTTATACTTATACAACGTATAACTCATTAAAATGTCTGTCCTTGAAGAACAACTTATCTTAGAGTAATATACGTAAGGTAATGTAAATACAAGTCTTCGATGTTATTCTGAGTACAAATTACTCGCTATGACAAGTTTGGGGTTACGCCAGCGAGTATGAGGGTAGATATTGTTCACTGGATGGATTTACGCATGACGAATAGTGAACGAATGTTGAATTGAATGCTGTAGAAAGGCTATCATTGTGTTGTTGTTTGACTCAGGCTCAGAAACCGAACTCTCCAATACTAACAAAATGTAGTTATGTTTCTTTTACAAATTAGTTCTTGCAAAAAAACTGATGAATGCAAGCAATTCTAACATCAATTTCAAAACACACTACAGTTCTATTCATTTTAGAGAATTCTGTTTCTAAGCCTACTTATGTACCTACAAGTGTCATCTGCAAAGCCTCTGGCTGTATAACAGTGCACATGTTGATTAATCATTGTTTCCCTCCGCAGAGGACGCAGCGAAGGACGAAGCCTAGACTCCCGGCCATGTACCATAACATACCATAGCTACCGTCATATCTCTCCGTGACTGTCGCGACCACATCGGCATTTAGTTATCTGTTCTTCACTGCTCTGTGTCATCAATGTCCTAGTATAACTCTGCTCACTCCCAACCAGTGAGCAGAGTTATCGTGTTCGGTATCAGTTCCTGTGGTTTCGTCTTTCAACTATATCTTATCGGAACTGTATATGCTTCTTAGTGCAAATATAGCTCCTACGTCACCTTCTAGATTTAATATTAAAGTTAACATGTAATAAATATATTTATTTTTACGATCTTTAGCTAGTGTTAGTCGTTTGGGACGGTGTAACTGTATGAGGCTAGTTAGTTCATATAATTACAATTAATTGTGGGTTAATTAATGTATTTTACTAGTAAAGTTGATGTAAAGGTTGGCTTCGCCGAAGTTAACATTTGTCCAATAAAAGTTTATTCCCAAGCCGATTTCGTTTTATTTTGTTCCACCAACATTATAATCATCTTCTCTACCTCCAGTAGCAGCAGCTTTCTGTAACCTGTTTATGAAGATCAGTATATATTGATTATATCGGGGAGATTAAAAAGGCCACAAGCAATTCATCTAAAAAAAATATTGCAATTTGACATTTGTGCATATAAAAGTAAAATGTCAAATAGAAATATTGCTTTTTAGATGAATTGCTTCGATGTGGCCATTTTAACCCCCCTGATCATCAGCATCGTCGTCTTAAACATTCTGATGAGGAGCAGGAATATATATTATGTACACCTCTGCCTACCCCTTCGGAGACACAAGCGTGATGTTACTTTATGTTAATTGTCGTGTTCTGCCGCTCTGTATGACCGAACATTCGGCCAGGTTGTAACGGCAAGATGATCAACCCAACCAATATTATAGTGCATCATACTCGTAATAGAATACATATATTAATATAATATATTTATTTATTTAATATTATTAGCGAAGAAAAAATCTCCCGGTAACGGACATGCACCAACGAGATATTAATTTCACTAACACAGTAATAACCCTGACATCAGGGTTGATGAGGTTGGTAATCCACCTCACAATCCACACGATAGAAGAGAAAACTAACAAAGTTCGTTCGACCTTTATAGACGGCGATACGGCTCACCACCTATCACGTTGGTCTAACAGTAAGCTCGGTGAGGTGTGGATACTTAGTTCATCTTGTAATGGATGTAGAATAAGGTGCAAAAGTCTAATCAGAGTTTCTTGCATATGAATAAATTAACTGGTTGCACTGAAGACCTCCTGGTTACATGTAAATAAATAAATAAATAAATAAATAATAAATAATGTCGTTTCTGTAATAGACCAAAACACCTACAAAAACATAAATTTTATAATTATGACAGCTAATGGTTCATAATTTCACCACTGTTTACAAATAATTTGATGGGCTCAGTGACTGCACTTTTGTTCTACCTCTGAATACCTCAATTGAGATATAAAAAAAAATCGTGAGCTTATGTTTTTTTTATAAATTCCCAATAGGTTTCTTAAGCAACTGCTGCTTTTTCCTTCTAGTCCAGAATGCAACAAAGACAAGGAGGTCTTATATTGCAGCTACCTCAATAACCAACAGATCTGGACGTCCGCCCCCTCTCATCCGCTACTCATGTCACTTAGTTAGAACAAAGTGCTCATTAACACAGCGACGTATTAATTAATTGCTCTCCATAATGAGGTTGACATTCAAGGAATTCCACAGCAATGGGAAACTATTATGCATTGCAGTCCTACACGCCTTCCAGGGTAGGCAGAGCCTAAAGACGCCACGCAGAAGACAAACCTGCTACTTAACCCCTCATGTGCCGAGATACCACACACAATAGACTTTACATTGTGTCTGGTTGAGATCTGCGTTCCAGCGTTCGGAAAGTTAATCAAAATATATGTAAAAACTAGCTTTTTCCCGCGGCTTCGCTCGCGGTTCCTCTTTCCTAAAGTACTTACTAAAATTTACTAATTTAATTTCCTACCTTGAAAACTGCGCAAATTCCCAAATAAAGTTTCACTGCCTCTTTGAAGGAGTTGGGGGCCGAATTTTACAAAAAAATGTGTAATTTTTATTAATCGCAAATAGTCCGCATAGCAATTTTAAGCTTTCTACCTTGAAAATTGCGGAATGCTCCATACAAACTTCCAGTCCCCACTTTAGGGAAGTGGAGGGTTAGAAAGAGACGAAATATAGCCTATGTCACTCTCCATCCCTTCAACTATATCCACTTAAAAAATCGTGATTAACATAAGCTCACGACTACATTGCCAATTGGGGTGGGTAAGTAGATTACACGCATAACGTAATGCAAACGGAATTCAATGGGATCAGATATACTTAATAACATAGCATAACATAAATAGCCTATATACGTCCCACTGCTGGGCACAGGCCTCCCCTCAATCAACCGGAGGGGGTATGGAGCATACTCCACCACGCTGCTCCACTGCGGGTTGGTGGAGGTGATTTTACGGCTAATAGCCGGGACCAACGGCTTAACGTGCCCTCCGAAGCACGGAATCATCTTACTTTTTCGGACAATCAGGTGATTCAAGCCTGAAAAGTCCTTACCAAACAAAGGACAGTCTCACAAAGTGATTTCGACAATGTCCCCATCGGGAATCGAACCCGGACCTCCAGATCGTGAGCCTAACGCTCTAACCACTAGACCACGGAAGCTGTTATACTTAATACTCTAACAATATAACCCACCAATAAACTAACTCGCAGCACTCTTTTTTTGTATTTGTCCTAATTGTTATGTTTGTCTTCGTGCATTATATCAAAATCAAATCAAATATTTTTACTGCATACACAAACCAGCACAGGCCTAAACCAATGTAAGTATGTCAAATTTGTTTTCGAATTCATGTTTGGATCATAAATGATTATCACGTGCTCAACGGTAAAGGAAAACATCGTAAGGAAATCCACAATCCCGAGAAATGTATTTTCGGAGGTTTAGGAGTTTTACTTAGCCTGTATTGGGCTGGCTTTCCCTTCGCGAATTGGAAGGTCCGACAGGCACTCGCTTTTGTAAAAAATCAGACCTGTCAAATCTTTAGGTAAGCGGACCCTGTGAAAAAGGAGATAATGATACGGAGATGATAATGATGATTATAATAATAATAATAAGTTTATTTCCAAAAAATAATTGTTACAATGAAAATTACAATGGTTGTACTTAAAATACAAGGATTTGATTCGCTGTCCCCTAAACTAGGTAAAAACCTGTATCTTAGGGGTCAGTGAGTCTGGCAAAGCGTTGGAGTAATGTACAGACCAGAGTTATGTTAATCCATATGCGCAGTGGAAAATTATAATGTTATGATAATATTAATGTTATGTGTGTATATTTTAATGTTGTAAATGTATATGTGTGTCGTAGATTTTACCTAAATAAACTTTTTTATTATTATTTTTATTATTTTATTATGAACACACATACACGCGACATTATTGCAGTATTTTGTATTGTATTGCTCCTGATGTTGAGAGGTCATAGCTGGCAAGAAGTGGGTGTAACTGTATACATATACACATAGAGTACAAATAGAGTACATGACTTGAGGCTCTGCCCACCCTGATAGGCATAAGGACGCCCTTAACACTTGCAAGGACAGAACGTCTAATGACGTTCCGATTTCAAGGTAACATACTACCTATTATGAACCATCAATGGCCCATAGCCTCTGTCCATGAAAGGGTTAAGCCTTTAATATTGAGTTACATTTTATTTGAAGCCACTCACACGCATTTATATACACGTAGTTTATCAACTAACCACATCGGGTGTTAGATCAATTGGCAATCAGCGGCGACAGTCGCGTGATGTATTGCCTGTCACGTCGCCGTCACCGCGACACACGGGGACTTGTGACGCAACAAGCGAGCTGATCATGTTAATCTACTGGGTGGAGTTGTATACAGTTACTAAAATAGAATTTTGAATCATAATAAACGATTTATTGATTTTGATACCTATACAGGGTTTAAGTTTACGCGGTTATTATCATATCTCATATCCCCATTTAAACGCGGTAAGAACCCGTTATTATGTGCTTTAATTACCTATACAGGGTGCTAGTGACATCGTAACAAAAACTTTGAGGTATTCAGACCATGATTCTGAGTTGATATCAAGTGGAATTTTCCGTCTCAAAGGTATGGTACTGAAAAATAATTAAAAAAACACTAAAATTTTCATGAATTTTTTCGACAGGAAAATCCACTTGATATCAACTCAGAATCATGGTCTGAATCATCCCCCTCAGTATTTGTTACGATATCACCAACATTCTGTATATAAAATACAGGTAAGGAATAGTGCTAAGGTGCAAGAAAATGTAGTGACGAGAATCGAGAAAAGGACGCTTCGATATTTTGAACATGTAAAGAGACTGAATGAAAGCCACATAACATAAGCTCACAACTATATCTCAATTGGGGTAGTCAGAGGAAAGAAGGTTAGGTTAAAGAAAGCCTTCTATATCATAAGTGGAATTCCGTGGTTCCTGCATACCCCGTAGGGACATAGGCGTGATCTCACATATATACTATATGTATAGGTACTGCCGTCGTAAACAGATGAAAAAGAGAAATGTGTGAATCTGGCGGGTTTTGTTTATGGTACAGTTCTTAGTTGATCGGAGATATTGTGATCTAAACTCGAAGAAATATAAAGAATATCGAGAGAAGTCAACTGTTTTATTATAGTACGTTGGCCAAATAGGGACGTAGACCCTCAAAAAGGTCTAGCACGCATTACCCTTAACCTTTCTTAAGACGAACGAAACAAGAGATGTACTTATGTCAAGAGCAAGGCAAATTGAAGTCTTTAGGTCTCTATTAACCCCAACAGGAAATATGTCAGAGTACATGTTGTTATTATAAGTATATTAAGAACTTTTTCTCCCGCGTACATTAAAATCATACGTAGTATTATGTACGTAAATTACATTCTGTCGAAACACTAACGGCCTTCGTGGTCCAGTAGTTGAGCGTTGGGCTCACGATCCGAAGGCCCCGGGTTCGAATCCCGGTGGGGACATATCACAAAAATCACGTTGTGATCCCTAGTTTGGCTAGGACATTACAGGCTGATCACCCGCTTGTCTGAAAGGAAGATGATCCGTGCTTCGGAAGGCACGTTAAGCCGTTGGTCCCGGTTACTACTCACTGATGTAATTATGTAGTCGTTACATGAGCCATGTCAGGGGCCTTCGGTGGCTCAGTAATAACTCTGACACCAGGGTTGATGAGGTTGTTATTCCACCTCACAACCCACACGATAAGAAGAATAAGATTAACATCATACGCACACATATTTCTCACTTCATTACTCGAGTTAATAGTGAGGTTTATTTAGTCTCTTTAACAAATATCCTGTAGGTATTTATTTAATTTTTATGCTTGGTTTTTTTTTTCGATTGAAAAAAAATGTTTTTGTTAGTAGGGTGGGTACATTAAAAATATAGACATAATATATAATACAAAGACATAAAAGTGATTTCGTAGCATCACAGTTAAGGGACTTTAACCATGTTGTAATTGAGAGTTTTGCAGCCCTAACAGAACTAAGTCAGATGTCACAGTGGTTAGCAACTGTATTATAGACTTTGAATAGCAACTGTAGTGTCGCAGCCGTTAAACTTGTATTTACCAAAGGGACTTTTATATTGTAAACCCGTTTAGCAATGAGAGAGGAATAATCTGTTGAGCTCAGTGTAGATTTCCTCTTCTTCTATCGTGTGGATTATGAGGTGGATTACTAACCTCATCAACCCTGGTGTCAGGGTTATTATTGAGCCGCCAAAGGCCCTTGACATGGCTCATGTAACGATTACGTACTTATATCACTGAGTAGTAACCGGGACCAACTAAAAAGTAACTGATTTGACTAGTTGGAAATTAGCCTATTCATCTGACAAACGCAAACAAATAGATTATTATTTTACTTATACTAGATGTTGCACTGTCCCGCACTTAATTGTAATAATGTTTCCTATCCACTGGTTGCCTGGAAGAAATTGCTGCTTAGCAATAAGGCCGCCAGATTGTACTGTATCTATCATTATCTGTGTTAATTTGTTTTGTATGTTGTGTGCAATAAAGTATATTTGATTTGATTTGATTTGAAATAGTCTCGGTCACACGGTAAGCTCACCCAGCGCCAAACCTGGTTCAATAAGTATATTCCAGCCTGCCGGTCACCTCGCCCGTCTAGTGCACTACAACAGACATCTAAGTGTACTATACCTAGTGGTCCCAGGTCACCGTCCATCCAATCCGCGAGGAGTGCCACCAGTCACCCGGAACCCCACTCTAAGCGATTTGTATACCCAAGCTCGGTTACCAACACTCAAACACTGATTGTGTGCTCGCTATATTGACTGACTACCCCGCTGTGGAGCGGGCGAGAACACCTGCGCTGTGACGACACCGCGTGTTTGCTAATCTGCCAAATAGCCCGGCTGTGGAATGTACTGGGTGTATCTATCGATGCTAATACAATTTGACGAAGATGTGTGTGTTCGTCGATGTTTGTCTTGAAGTCATCATCATCAATTTAAGAGCCACGCTCTTGTCGGTGTAGCATTTTCCATTCCAGTCTATCAAAGGCCAATTCCTTGACTTCCCTATAAGACACGACGTTAACCTTTTCTTTAATCTGTTCCATGTAAGCTCTTCTTGGTCAACCCAAGAAGAGCTTAATTCTTGTCTTGAAGTAATTGTCATATATTCATAGTTTATATGTGTTCTAAATAAACACAATTGAATAAAATATAAAACAAATTATGGATGATAATTTCAATTATTTTACATTATTTAATACTACACATCAATAAACAAAATTATTGTTTTACATTTTTAAGCAAACGAAATCCGAAGTAAAAAATATCTACAAATTGACGAAAAATTCCTCATAATTATTAGTAGGAATTGAGCCATTAATTTAACAATTATAAACAGGAATGAAAATAAAGTGAAGCCTAGGTAGTGCTACGTCGTAGCGTCTAGCTACGAATATGTAACGAGCCGTTACGACGACAACGGTGTTATTCATATTATAATATTATTCTAAGTGATTGTAATAATTATAACGCCTCCGCTGTCTAGTGAATAGAGTGTTGAGCTTACGATCTGGATAACCGGGTTCGACTTCCGATTGCGACATTGTCGAAACCACTTTATAAGACTATCATTTGACTGGACTGTTCATGACTGGACAGAGATCCTGTCATCAGACGATGTTAATATCGACGTCAGTATTTTTTATGCTCAGCTTAATAATATAATTCGCGAACACACGCCCTTGAAGTGTGACGACTCTCATGAATTTCCATTCTGGTACTCTTACGGGTTAAGACGCTGTATTGCCGAAAAACTTAAATTTCACAAATTATATAAACGAAAGCACAACCCTAGAGACTATGATACTTTTTCATTGTTACGTACCCGTAGCAAGAATCTTATTTCTACATGTTATAATAACTTTGTGAGCTCCGTAGAAGATTCTCTGCACAGTAACATTAAAAGTTTCTGGAGGTTTGTCAATAGCAAGAAATCATCATCTAACTTTATCCCACAAACCATGAAGTATGGAAACTTAACTTCGTCGGACAGAAGGGGAGTGTGTGAGCTCTTTTCAAATTATTTTAGTTCAGTTTATGAAAAGCCCAGCGATAATCGCTCTACTGATACGACTGGTAGCAGTTTATATTCTTACCAGAATCAAGTTTTATACACATTAAAAGTTTCAGAGGATAAAATTTATGAAAAAATTAAAAAACTAGATATAAATAAAGGTTGCGGGCCGGATGGAATTCCTCCTCTCTTCATTAAGCATTGTGGAAGGGAAATATGCGTTCCATTGGCACTTATATTTAATAAATCGCTGCAATCAGGCACCTTCCCTACAATGTGGAAAACCGCTCATATAATTCCCATTTTTAAGTCTGGAGACAAATCATGTTGCGAGAATTACCGCCCAATAAGCATACTATCTTGTATTGCTAAAATATTTGAATCCATTGTATACGACACTCTTTATTACCACTTAAAGCCTTTCATTTCACCACAGCAACATGGTTTCATAAAGTTCAAATCAACTACCACAAATCTTTTGGAATTCAAAAATGACCTATGTAACGCGTTTGCCAAAAATATACAAGTCGATGCTGTTTATACAGACTTTTCTAAAGCATTCGACAAAGTTAATCATTCCATACTTTGCCACAAGCTCAGTTCTCTGGGAATTCACGGAAACCTATTTCGCTGGATAGAATCATATTTGTCTAGGAGAAGCCAATTGGTTGCATTAAAAGGTGACTTCTCCTCCTCCGTTTTAGTCACCTCTGGGGTCCCACAAGGCTCTCATCTAGGGCCACTATTTTTTGTCATTTTCATAAATGATCTCGTCGGTAAGTTGTCTTGCTCCTCTCTACTATACGCGGACGATCTCAAGGTTTACGCCCCTATTACATCAACGAATGATGCACTAAAACTACAAAATGATTTGAACATTATTGTTGAGTGGTGTGCATCGAACCAGATGTTTTTAAACGTCAACAAGTGCTTTGTTATCACTTTCACCAGTAAAATTAATAAAATTTCTTTTAACTATTCTATAAATAGTCACATTTTGGGTCGGAAGACAGTAGCAAAGGACTTGGGAGTATACTTTGATGACAAGCTAACCTTCAGGGATCATTATGAAGCCATAATTACTCGTAGTTCGCGTCTGCTTGGTTTTATTTTTAGAATATCTAAACATTTTAAGAAACCCGCTAGTTTTATACATCTCTTCAACTGCTTAATTCGCAACATACTAGAGTTTAACTCTATTATTTGGTCACCATATTATGCAGTACACACTGATCGTATTGAGCGTATACAGAGGAGATTCTTAAAATTGGTATCTTTCCGTCTTCACTTAAATCGCAGTCTCAATTCCTACAATTCATTGCTCAACAAATTCCATCTAGCCTCATTGGAGAACCGTCGCCAGATTAACAGCTTAACCACTCTTTACAAAATTATTCACTCGAAGGTTGACTCTCCTAAACTTCTTTCCCTTATTAATTTTAATACATACTGTCGTTCCCGGAATCCTAGACCATTTAATCTGTGCGTGTATCGTAATAACACCTCATTTTACAACCCTATCACCCGTATGTGTCGTCAGTACAACGACCTTGTCGTTAATGACAAGGATATTGATATTTTTAATAATATTTTTTCTGCCTTCATTCGTTTTCTTGTTAGAAACATAATGCTCACCTGAAGATTTGGCCGTAGATCCATGAATCGTAGTTGTTACCATGTTGTTGCGGAGCTGAGTATATTTTATTGTAATATCTTTTAATTTGCGTCGTGTTTTCTCACCATAGTATTGTATAACTTGCATACGTTTAGTTGGGCTACAGTCTGAACCTCAAAAAGTGTATTATTTCATAAGATTTGTGTCTGTAACCTGTTACGTGTGTTTATTAAATAAATAAATAAATAAAATTTGTTTGGTTAGGTCATTCCAGGCTAAATCGCCTGTTTATCCGACAAATTAAAATGATCCGTTGGTCTGGGCTAGTAGCCCAAACACCTCCACTAACCCGCAGTGGAGCATTGCGGTGCAGTACATTCCGGTTGACTCACACACAGGCGGTCTGTATCCAGCAGTAGAACATTGAAATAAAATGATTTTTTTTTTAGTTAATGTGGTCATATATTGTGATGGAAGCAAATATTATGGCTCAGCACATTGTCATATTCTGACATACAATAATTATTATAAATCTTACTCTGAATTAATTTTAAAAAGTTACCTATATTTACATTGGCAGGCAGTCGCTTCTGTAAAAAACCGGACCTGTCAAACCTTCAGGTTAAGTAAGCGGACCCTGTGAAAAACGGGATAATGCTAGGGGGATGACCTATATTTACATCGAATTTACATTAATATTAGGATGCAATAACTCACTCAAAGAATAAAAAACCATTTCACTCAGCCACAGCTTTAGCTGAACGCGGAAATTATTTAAAGGAACTTATCTTAAACGGCTGGAGAAGGCGTTATACGATGTATGTATGGTTATAATGATATACAATATTTTCCACATTATCCAAGCGGTCTAAATATCCAGCCTTTGGTGAAGTGGTAACATCAAACTACGGCTTATTTCCACGGTAAGTAAATGCATGTTATACTGTGAAAGTATCGCTGGTACTCCTGATTTAAGGATCAAAGTTGTAGGCAACATAATCACATTGATGCCCGGACTTGCCTGTTTATTTTCCTCACGCGGTTTGATGTAAACTTTAGAATGCAAAGCGATTGGTCGTACAAAGAGAACGTGTTTTGTTTTCATCACTATTGAAATTACTCGTATTACTATACACAGATAGACGTTTATAATACTCACCCAAAATCCTTATCGCGAGTAAGAGGCACGAGTTGATGAATGGTAATTTGCAGCTACACCGTTGATGATAAATTTACAATAAGGCACAAAAGCAGGGGCGGGGGGGGAGTGTCCACTATACGTAGTATTATTGTTTATTCTATGGCTAAGGAGGTATATTTAAGTCAAAACATGGATTTTAATTACTTACTTATCTTATGTCATAGAATAAGGAATAATACCACGTATAGAACGGAAACTCCCCGCTCCCCACCTGCGTCTGAGCTAGGTTTATTTCACCCCCTCTCTAACATAGTTTAGTCTTCAATGATATGGAGTCAGACGTCACACACACAGATATGGGGGGTTAAAAGACCCACATCGAAGCAATGCATCTAAAAAAGCAATATTGCTACTTGACATTTGTTTGTACTGCGCAGTTAATTTTATATGCGCACAAATTACAATATTGATTTTTTAGATGATTTGCTTCGATGTGCCGTTTTTTGATAATATTGATTTAATATAAAGCAATGTGTTCGGACATAAACGTGAACTCAATGAAACATCATTTTCATTTCCACTGAACAAAGTCTCAAGTGGAACTATCTGGCATTCATATTAATATTATTTTAATGAATATGAAGTGTGATCCCACACTCGGCGCCCGCCACGGCGGGACTCGAGGATTATGTCATTTGAATAATATAGACGAAGACTTAATTTCAACTAATGTACGTTTAAACACACAGAATTATGTACTTACACACACATACATATACATAAACTCCCTAATAAGGTGGGCTAAGGAAAACCTAGATGGACATTAACCAAATTAGGATGGCCTTAAAAAAGTTTGGTACGATCTACTCTGAACCAGCGTGGGTGTATGAAACGATTGATGAATGTTGAGGAAGCAAGAGAAATATTTCGGGATTGAAATAAATGTATGGCTTTGTAATAGACTTCTCTGGGCGCCATCACACTCGCGTTAGACAGAGTACTGCGGGGCGGAAACCACTGCCCTATTTTTCCCTAAAAAAGTAGCATGGAAAATGCTGCACCGACAAGAGCGTGGCTCTTAAATTGATGATGATGTGAAATAAATGTACTTACCCGAAATGAACCCGATGTTAAATAGGCGTGTGTGTACGTAATATAAGTCAACTTATAACCACTGCGGATACAAAGCCCTGATGAACCTTATGATGACTAGGAATCCGCTTACCGCCCGTAATATTCGTCCACCATATATTATGTTAGAAATAATACGATCTCTCTGTCGGATTATCGGACACGCCGGCCGGTAAAGACAAGCAGCTGAGTGTGGGGTCTATGTTTTTTATTCGCCCTCAGTCCAGCATAGACGCTGATCGCCGAATTACGTAAAGAAAATATGTAAGATAGTCAATTAAAAAAATACCTGTAATGTATTCTATACGTAATTACATGTTCTGCCCATCCCATTCAAATTCAAATTCAAAAATATCTTTATTCAGTAGGTATCATAGTTACACTTTGAATCGTCAATTTTTACATAACGAACGTCTCATCCGCCTTAAACTACTGCAGCTTCTCACAACCTGTATAACCGGGGAAAAGAAGCTGCAAGAAAAACCTCGGCACAGGGCCTTAGACGTTTTTTTTTTTAAAAAAAACATTCGATAATATGGGCGTGAAACATGAAAATAATAGACCGTACAATAAGCTAGTGCTTATTGTATGGAAAATCCCGGCCAATCCGTTTCTCAACACACAATACTTTATTTTCATTCCACAAATAGAATTATTTATTTTCCATCATAGATATTTGTTTTCTACAGTTTTCTATTTTTTCAAAGCTAGGAGCGTGATGCTAACTTTATCACATATATTATGCTCAATCCACGCTTATTATAATTTTATCATATACGTCATTTGAAATTGTGGGCATTCATTGTCATCATTTATTACTTTGTAACATAAAAATGCTGTATTATGACTGTCTGTTGTCCAAAATCAAATAAAAAAATTGTGGTGAAAACAATAAGTTAGAAACTTTTTTTGTCGAACTACCGTCACTAGAGATCTGACGGTCAGTTCATAGTCGGACGCGCTAGAGGATGGACTGTTTTGTCTCCTGTGCTCGCTACGTTCGTGTTTTATTGTGAACTTTACTACCATGTCTCGTTACCTTTATATAAAACACCCTGAACTGTAAATCTTTAGATCTTCTTTTTCTTCTAATCATTTTTATCGCCCGCGATCTTTTGCAGCCTCTTTTGAACTCTGTGATAATCAAAAAACAATCTGTCAACCGAATTGTAGTGTAGGACTTTATGGATACCAGCAGCCGGCGCGCCGGCCGTGTGACCGCGTGGAGCTGGTCCGCTACCCGTGGGTGGATGGATGGTAAAGGTTAGTGGAGACTATCTTATTCAAATGATTCTTATTTTAAAATCGACTTTATACAGAAAACTTTATTTAAACGACCCTATTATTATTATTCTCTTTATTTGAATCGATTTTATTTTCTGGCTTTTATTATTTTTTTAATAAATAATTCGATAACATTTGAATTCATGTTTGACACATATTTTTGTAATATTTGTTTATATATTTTTTTATTACATAATTAGTACTCTAAACCTACGACCATCAAGGTTTTCAAACCTTTTTTTTAACATGATAAATAGCATAAACAAACCGCTTCACCGCTTCATACCCTCAGGGTTTGTATGAGAGTGACGTTTCGCAAGTTTATCCATGATAATTACGTTCCAGTTGACCTCCGTGGTCCAGTGGTTGAGCGTTGGGCTCACGATCCGGAGGTCCCGGGTTCGAATCCCGGTGGGGACATATCACAAAAATCACTTTGTGATCCCTAGTTTGGTTAGGACATTACAGGCTGATCACCTGATTGTCCAAAAAGTAAGATGATCCGTGCTTCGGAAGGCACGTTAAGCCGTTGGTCCCGGTTACTACTTAATGATGTAAGTAAGTAGTCGTTACATGAGCCATGTCAGGGGCCTTTGGCGGCTCAATAATAACCCTGACACCAGGGTCGATGAGGTTGGTAATGTACCTCTCAATCCACACGATAGAAGAAGATTACGTTGATTAAAGGATTCTGAGAACAGTAAAAGAAGCGATAGTGTTGTGTCATGATGTAGCAGGTGGAATGAAAGGCTCTGCTTACCACGGAGGGAAATATTGTTGATCTTAATAAGATAAACGTATGGCTTATGTGACATGTTATGTAATTGGAATAAAGCGTGGTCTTATCTATACTTATAATAAATCTGTAGAGAGGTCAATTCTGTACATTAAATATTTTTTCAAAATAACTATCAGGGGGTGATAACTGGTCGATACTGATGCCAAAAATGCAATCAGTAAAATTTTTGTCTGTCTGTCTGTCTGTCTGTCTGTCTGTCTGTCTGTCTGTCTGTCTGTCTGTCTGTATGTTCCTTATAGAAACAAAAACTACTGGACGGATTTTAATGAAACTTGGTACAATTATTCTTCACACTCCTGGACAGGTTATAGTATACTTTTCATCACGCTACAATCAATAGGAGCAGAGTAGTGAAGGGAAATCCTTTTGTATGAAAAATCTAAACCGCTCAAGTTAGACGTTTGAAATTTGGCATGCAGGTACCTTAGATACCGTAGAGGTGCACTAAGAAAGGAATTCCCGAAATTCCTACGGGAACGGGAATTAGCGGGAAAATCCTTTTGTATGAAAAATCTAAACCGCTCAAGTTAGACGTTTGAAATTTGGCATGCAGGTACCTTAGATACCGTAGAGGTGCACTAAGAAAGGAATTCCCGAAATTCTTACGGGAACGGGAATTAGCGGGAAAATCCTTTTGTATGAAAAATCTAAACCACTCAAGTTAGACGTTTGAAATTTGGCATGCAGGTACCTTAGATACCGTAGAGGTGCACTAAGAAAGGAATTCCCGAAATTCCCACGGGAACGGGAATTAGCGGGAAAATCCTTTTGTATGAAAAATCTAAACCACTCAAGTTAGACGTTTGAAATTTGGCATGCAGATACCTTAGATACCGTAGAGGTGCACTAAGAAAGGAATTCCCGAAATTCCCACGAGAACGGGAATTAGCGGGAAAATCCTTTTGTATGAAAAATCTAAACCACTCAAGTTAGACGTTTGAAATTTGTCATGCAGGTACCTTAGATACCGTAGAGATGTACTAAGAAAGGAATTCCCGAAATTCCCACGGGAACGGCAATTAGCGGGAAAATCCTTTTGTATGAAAAATCTAAACCACTCAAGTTAGACGTTTGAAATTTGGCATGCAGGTACCATAGGTACCGTAGAGGTGCACTAAGAAAGGAATTCCCGAAATTCCCACGGAAACGGGAATTAGCGGGAAAATCCTTTTGTATGAAAAATCTAAACCACTCAAGTTAGACGTTTGAAATTTGGCATGCAGGTACCATAGGTACCGTAGAGGTGCACTAAGAAAGGAATTCCCGAAATTCCCACGGGAACGGGAATTAGCGGGAAAATCCTTTTGTATGAAAAATCTAAACCACTCAAGTTAGACGTTTGAAATTTGGCATGCAGGTACTTTAGTAAACTTAAAGCTTAGTTGCAACAGGATATTACAAAATTCCCACGGGAACGGTAGTTAGCGGGAAAAACATTTGTATGAAAAAATCAAATCTAAATAAAAG
Organism: Pectinophora gossypiella; assembly: GCF_024362695.1. Lineage (NCBI taxonomy): Eukaryota > Metazoa > Arthropoda > Insecta > Lepidoptera > Gelechiidae > Pectinophora > Pectinophora gossypiella. The sequence goes on from NC_065422.1 coordinate 2,713,769, forward strand.
GAGAAACTGACTGACTCAGTGACTGACATATCAACGCATAGCCTGAACGGCTAAACGTAGGCATTTGAAATTTGGAAGGGACATAGCTTAGGTACCGTAGAGGTGCACTAAGAAAGGAATTCCCGGAATTCCCACGGAAACGGAAATTTGCGGGAAAATCCTTTTGTATGAAAAATCTAAACCGCTTAAGTTAGACGCTTGAAATTTGGCATGCAGGTACCTTAGTTAACTTAAAGCTTAGTTGCAACAGGATATTGCAAAATTCCCACGGAAACGGGAGTAAGCGGGAAAAAAACATTTGTATGAAAAAATCGAAACCGCGTAAGATAGATGTTTTCAATTCAATTCAATTAAATTATTTATTGCATTCCATGTAGTACAATGGGGTGTTACATAGGCATAGGAACTAAAACATGGACCCTGTAGGGCACAGCAACGTTGAAGGGAAGAGAGGAAGTGTGTATTAAAATTAAAACTCAATGAACAATCAATTAAAAAAAAATCAATTCAATCAATTGATTCAATCTAGCATGCATGCATACCTTAGTAAATATAAAGTTTATTTTTGGCTGTATTTTGAAAAATGGGAGTTATTGGGAAAAAAAAATTATGAAAAAATCTAAACTGCATAAGTATGCACTCCCACACACACAAAGATCTCTCTCTTATATAACACGCCACGCGGACGAAGTCGCGGGCAAAAGCTAGTATAGAATAATAGTACTTAATAAATAATTATGTTTATTTATTTATACTTATATCTAATAGTACAAACACATCACCATTACAGGCAAGCCCAATGCGATGATGGAAAAATGATGAAATGTACCTTTAAGAAACCAAATAAACATTCATACAAAATTAACAAAAATGAATAAAAACTATATGACAGAAAATAACAACTTTACAAACAATATTAATAAAAAAACATATACCATTAACTATTATTAAAAATTATTTAAAGTAGAATTAAGATAAATCAAAGTGGTACGGTCTAAAATCTTAATAACAGCAGTAATTCCACCATTTTAATTATATGCATATGACTACATATCAAGTGTTAGGCCATCCCAATACTATTAAATAACAAAACTTACAACTAAGAATTATTAACAACAATAACAATAAATTAAAGGATGTCAAATATTATGTCAATGAATCTAGATATCTTAATGTTGTGGCTGTGAATTTCGACAACGGACAATGCAATAGGTCAATATGTTTGGAAGTTATATGTTTGGAATGTTATATTAGAGGTAGTTTAGTTTCGTCACATTATTTGTTACGTAAGTATCTATGTTAAAACAAAAGATCTGCCCACACCGATGGCAACGCGGGCGCGGCTATATGTATGGTTTTGTTTAGAGTCTGAAAGCGTCGATCGAGAATGCTCGATGCACTTTAGCAGTAACGTTACACTGGTTGGCATTCTTTGGAACGTTGGTGTAACTGTAAGTGCGATATAGCTACCGCATTGTTGTCGACAACGAACTGCACTCAGCCGCTGCGGCTGCGGCCCGGTCGACACCCGCATATAATACGTACTCAAGAAATGCGGTAAAAAAAAGTTCAGATTGACAGTAGCTCCTATAAAAACTGATTTAAAACCTCCTTCTTTTTTGAAGTCAGTTAAAAACGTGATCCTTGGGGCACAGAGCGTCGAAAGACTACCATAAAAGTCGAATTTGATGTCACACAATATATTTTGTCGAAGACAGGGTTACATCTTGAATATACGCCACAGTCTGGTATTGTAGAATATTGGAGCCAAGTAGTCTTCTTCTATCGTGTGGGTCTTCTACCTTATCAACCCTGGTGTCAGGGTTACTATTGAGCCGCCAAAGGCCCCTGACGTGGCTCATCTAACGAGTACTTACTTACATCCATAATTAGTAACCGGGACCAACTCTAAGTTCAACAACGAGATATAGAGACGACATAACATAAGTTTACGACTATATCCCAATTGGGGTAGTCAGAGGCACATCCATCGCAAGATAAACTATATACCCACTATCTACAATAAACTAGATTAGCTTACTGATGAGCTAGAGAGGTGATATACGAACTGAAGCCCATAATACACAGTTAAGTTGGTTAGTGTTGTATATGTACTTATGTATGGAAGTGTGAAGTACCTCGACCACTCGGCATTACGAGCAGCAACCACGATCGCCGCGGTAATGGAGGCGCCGCATTCCGCGGCTCATTACGCCGTATTGGGTCACCCAGGGTCACGGTGCGCACACACCATCAGCCAGCCAATTGTAACAGCTTCATATAGTACATGCTCGAACGACTTGGGCATGTGTTACTATGCAAGTGTTCTGATTGAACCTTAAGGGCCTTATGCAGGGCCGACTTTAAATAATACATATAAGTATACTGATTGTACTGAACTAAGTTTATTATGACACATTTATTAACGTTACAAATGTATAATTATCGGGCGTGCGCTGGGAGCGCGAGGTGGAGAACAAGAACAAGGGTGCAAAAACTGCTAAAGTGCAAGTTTGTATTTCTGAGAACTGTTTCCCCACAAGGAATAAATAGCCTAGCCATAGCTACATAGCGCGCCATGTTAGGCATCCACCTGGTAGATCGTATACCAAACGTCGAAATTCGGCAACGCACTAAAGTCGAAGATGTAAGTATACGAATCGCCAGGCTTAAGTGGAGATGGGCAGGACACTAGACAAGATGGGAAGACAACAGATAGACTAATGTTACTGAATGGTGGCCACCAGCCTGGTGGTCGCATGACATTGTGAAGTACGTCGGAAAGCAATGGATAAGACTTCCACAGGACTGGATAGGATGGCGTGAAAGAGAGGAGGCCTGTACCCAGCAGTGGGTGGATACAGGCTGAGTAGATAGATAGCTAAGCATGCACGAGAACGCAATTCTTATCTTCTAAATGCTACGAGAAATAAATAAAGGACAAAAAAATATGCAAAAGTGTGTCAGAATCGTAGTGAGTAGAACTCCGTAGTCTCTGCCTACTCCAACAGGAAATAGGCGTGATCTTATGTACCTATGTATATGTAAATGCTACGAGAATCCTTACCCGCCGCCGATGTGGCTGGACACCAGAGTAATAGAAGGTGTTTTATTTATTTATTTATTTATTAATGTTCTAGAACTATCTTTACAAGACTTTTACTTTACGTGCATAGCACGTACCTCGCCGCGAATACGAAGGTACACACACTGCAAAGCGTGCAGCGCATGACGTGCGGGGTTCATGCCTCGCAATGTCTGTATAATAGTTACCTTAAAATAATGGGTGCGCTGGATGACACGGTAATATCTTACCCACAATGCAGACAATTATCACGATCCATAGCGGCGAATTTAAACTCAGCTCTATCCTTCCACTTACCTAGCAACTACAGTCCTTTGCTGTTCGCATTAAGGCCTTATTACATTACGCGATCCATCGAGCCCGATGCCGTACAAGGAATAATACTACGTATAGAACGGCAACTATCCGCTCCCCACCAGCGGCTGAGCTAGGTTTACCTCACCCCCTCGGTCTTACTTTACTCTTCAATCGTATGGCGTCAGACGTCACACACACAGATGTGCGTATACGATAACGTCAATGTGTATTGTCTGTGTAAAATAATTTGTATGAAGAGTGCGGGGTGTGCCGATGCATCGAGATCGGGAAAAAAAGAAGACGCGAAGCGTTTGGTGTCAAACGGATCTTGAGTTTCTTAATTATTTTTTATTTGCTTTCTTTTTTTCGGAAGTAATCTGCCGTGTGCATTATACTAAAATTATTAGTACAGACCAAGTGCCGTCTATACGGTTATAATAAGTAAGTTGTTAAATAACACAATAGCACCGGCGTGATGCGCGACGTACGGCGCACACAACGCGTAAAAATGACGTAAACGGTATATCCAATAACCGTTCGGCTATTTGTGAAATGACTAGTGAAAATATCAGCTTCTTTATAGGTAATTTAGACCGTCGCGTCGAAATTGGATGAGAAAGCCATCTTAGTACTTTATAGTAGAATATAGAAGCTCTGATGAAATATTTGAAGGCGATGGGTTGGTAAATCTGTCATCAACTGTAGTCATCATTTATCGAACAAAAGCCATGAGACACGCAATTTTTGATATAACACACTGACTTTATTAATATTTTATGACTGACATAAATTTTATTTATTTATTTATTAGTCCTTGTGTATGGAAACGCGACACGTTATTCAAGACGTTATTGTGCAGCATTATCATTCATCGCGTCACTTCTTCGCTTCTATGTGAACGCTCCTATACATTACACTATGTTTGAATTTACCGCTCTTAAGAGAACTGTGCGTAACGCACATCAGGTAGCTACGTTTTTTTAACGTGTAGATTTGCATGACAACAGGCCTGAAGGAAGGGGGACAGTTGGGCGCGAACCTCATCGCGGCCATAAGCGCTGAAAGAGGGATATCGTCCAACACGCCGGAATGAAATTCTTCTTCTTATCGTGTGGGTTGTGAGGTGGATTACCAACCCCATTAACCCTGGTGTCGGGGTTATTATTGAGCCGCCATAGGCCCCTGACTAGACTCATGCAACGACTACGTACTTACAATAGTAAGTAGTAACCAGGACCAACGGCTTAACGTACCTTCCGAAGCTCGGATTACCTTACTTTTTGGACAATCAGGTGATCAGCCTGTAATGTAGGGATCAAAAAGTGATTTTTGTGATTTGTCCCCACTGGAAATCGAATCCGGGGCCTGTGGATCGCGAGCACATCGCTCAACCACTGGACCACATGGACAATAAAATCAAAGAGTGAACGACAAAAGCACAATAAAGTTAAGAAAAGGACCCGTGTTGTCCAGTCAAACAGTGTTTAAGGAAACAGGCCGTGTCTTCAGCCGACCGCTGCGTCAATATTTACCACCATTACACCGTCCTGGCGACACCTGTTGCGCCCCCAGACCCGCCCGCTTGAGACCCCCCTGGCGACCTCTACCTTCACCTCGATTACTTGACCTTGATTCGCGATTTGTGTCGCGACGTTTATATCATATTTCTTTGAGGGATTTGTACGTCACTATTGTTTTAAAACGATAAAAGCAAAACACAGACTTTTAAAACTTCAGACTCTATTGTCACGGATAAGGGCGAAGACACTTCAGCTGTATCCAGCCAAACCATTTGATACGCACCGCAAAACGATGTTTTAAATACACGCAGCATATCTAAGTCACTCGTACAATATTAGTGAAGTAACTAGCCGGCATAACATAGAAGAACTTAGAACTTTAGCTATACACTGATTCCACACTTTTACATTGTTTTAAGTTTACGCGGTTATTATCATAACACACTCCACACTTTTGCTATTCAAATAGGTATAATCCTATTATGAGAAAATTTAAATCGAAAAAATCTGACTCGGCCGGATTGAGCCCGCAGCTCTTGCCAACCCGGGACGTGCCTGTTAACCATTACACCAACGGGTCCTCCTATCAATGTGAAATTCTTTCGATCTATGTATCGTCATTAAGCCGACGCCGGCGACATCTATCTATAATCATCACCATCAATTTAAGAGCCACGCTCTTGTCGGTGTAGCATTTTCCATTCCAGTCTATCAAAGGCCAATTCCTTGACTTCCCTATAAGAGACGACGTTAACCTTTTCTTTAATCTGTTCCATGTAAGCTCTTCTTGGTCTATCTATAATATTTAATGCTAATATTACTTTAGACCGACAAGTATATACATAGATATACATGCAGGGTGTAAGTGACATCGTAACAAATACTAAGGGGATGATTCAAACCATGATTCTTAGTTAATATCAAGTGGAATTTTCCGTCGCAAAATTCATGAAAATGTTTGTGTTTTTACCGACTTCAAAAAAGGAGGAGGTTCTCAATTCGACCGTATATTTTTTTTTTAATTATTTTCAGTTCCATACTTTTGCGACGGAATATTCCACTTGATATCAACTCAGAATCATGGTCTGAATCATCCCTCTAAGTTTTCGTTACGATGTCACTTACACCGTGTATATACGTATACTCGTACATGTTATTACTAGATACTCTTTCCTGCAGACAAACTGTTTAAACAGTTTTGCAGGGCATTGATAAATTGTATATTAAATATTAAGTTTTAATAAAATAAATAACTAAAAAAGTCTGCAGTTACAGAGTTCTTTGTGAGTTTCCCTAAGCACGGCTAAGTGCTATAAAAACAAAAATCATTTATAAGTAATTCTATTGTCACTGAACAATTTTCGTCGTCAAAGAAGTCAATGTCAATACCCAGCTGAATATTAACAAGTACTTAATCCTAAAATACGTGATCCGAGCGTGGTCGTGCGCCGCACAACAAGCCTTCGTTCACCCATGCCGTAGTTCGTGGAACAAACTTGCTTATGAATCTAATTGTGGAGTTCAATAGAGTTTATGGAGCGAACCAAGCGAGAGACTTACAAGAGCAACTTTACTCTGAGACGCTGTATGTTAACTTTTCAATTTTTACTTTTTGTGACTTTCTGCTTGGCTGACAAAAGTATCACCAGCGAGGTCTGTACGTCGTACAGATTAAAAATTGTTTAAGTAAGTTTTATTTAGACCAAGAAGAGCTTACATGGAACAGATTAAATTGTACTGTATTCATGTGTTATGTCTGATTGTTGAAATTTTAGTTCTGTGCAATAAAGTATAATTGATTTGATTTGATTAAAGAAAAGGTTAACGTCGTGTCTTATAGGGATGTCAAGGAATTGGCCTTTCATAGACTGGAATGGAAAATGCTACACCGACAAGAGCGTGGCTCTTAAATTGATGATGATGAAGTTTTATTTATTAGTTTATTTTATTGAGCTTCGAATAAAAGCATAAAATATACAGGGTGTTAGTGACATCGTAACGAAAACTTTGGGGGATGATTCAGACCATGATTCTGAGTTGATATCAAGTGGAATTTTCCGTCGCAAAAGTATGGAACGGAAAATAATTTAAAAAAACATAAATTTTCCGACAGGAAATTCCACTTAATATCAACTCAGAATCATGGTCTGAATCCACCCCATTCAGTATTCGTTAGATATCACTAATACCCTGTATCATGTACTGAACGACATAGGAATTATTATAATTTATCTTTATATATTTATAATTCTCACCGAAGAGGTTCAAGTGGTACGCGCCGTAGCCAAGTGCTTTTATTGTCTCAGAGATAAGAACTTCCTGACGATGCGGCATGTATTTAGAATTACTGGTTTTTGAATAATCACGGGTGACCATTCTAGTACTTAAAGAAAAACAAGGACGCTGCTATGCGTCAGAAAAGAGAAAGAAGGATTCCGGTGACAGGTTTTAGAAATCTTTGACTCACAGGTATTAGAGACTATCTACCTTTAGTTGATCGAAGGGAGGTAGGCCATAGCACTGTGTTATTATGTGTTTATACATGGGTATAGGTAAGTTATTAAATTACCAATAATTTGGTATTATCTTGGTTGCGAGTCAGCTTCAATCATCCTCCATTTATCCTGGCGACGGCGGCCAACAGGACTTAGTGGGCGAGAGTCGCTGTTGTGGAACCTGGTGGGTTGCGTGCATCAGGTTCCTTATGTTGTTTATGTATTTTTACATAAAGTAAAATATTTATTTCATTATAATTTCGACTCGACTTTATGAATTTGAATTCATGTTTTGATCATAAATAACTCATATCACGTGGTTTATCAGGATTTGTGCAAAGTTGATGGCAATAGGCTCGCCTTTATTACTTGGGACTTAAACATAGATTGAGAAGAGTGGCTGTGAATGCTATACCTCTGCCTACCCCTTCGGCAATACAGGCGTGATGATATGTTTATATGTAAGTTTTGTTACTAACCAATGCGAGTCTGTAATACTTGAATAAAAAAATATATTATTAAATTGCGCGCAGATGTTGCCCTGGTTGGTTGAAATAAATGCACTATCAGGATAGCGGGACGCAAGTATATAAACAGTCATTGAATTGTTTATACTCCACTTTCATCCTAGCACAACTTAGCTTTTCATTTAGCTAAAACCGCTGGCAAACATTGAACGGTCAATAATCGTCCCATTCCGGTGGACCTGCGGAGTGTGGTTGGTTTTATGGTATTTTAGTGATGTTGTAATGTGGAGTGTAGGGTTTAGAGTTGCACAGCTCCGGGGTTGAACATTAAATCACAGTTACAGTTTACCTACTGTCGCCGCAGAATACTTTAAAGTGGGTGAAGGAAATGGGTGGAAAACGGCAACAGAATTTATCAATATTAAACGTGTTGTATTCAAAAGGCCAAGTTCAATAATTCACGCCGAAAGGCCAAAATCTTTATAAAACCTACCTATTTGGGCGATGAGCTGATATCCTGGCGCCATGTTCTTCGGCTTGTGTTAACAACTACCCTGCCTACCTCCCACGTAAAAGGGGGCGTGCCTATTGCCATTACCCGAACACAAATCCTGAAATCACGTGATATCAATTATTATTATCTATGATCCAAACATGACTTCATCATTATCTCCCTAACATTATTGTCCGGTTAATTACAGAAGCGACTGCCTGTCTGACCTTCCAACCCGCGAAGGGATAACCAGCCCAATACTGGTTAGGTCACATACCGCCGAAAATGCATTTTCGGGAATGTGAGTTTCCTCACGATGTTTTCCTTCACCGCTGAGCACGGGATGGTCATTTATGAACCAAACATGAATTCAAACTTACATAATCGAATTCAGTATTTTAGAGCCCGTGACGATAAGATTTAAGTTACGCTTTGTCCAAACAGGTCGGTCACGGATTTAAAATAGAATTATATAAAGTGCATGAATCTTAAAAATAATAAACTATTATGATTATGAAAGAGACTATCTAATAATAATTTTATATGGAGTAAAATCGATCGCAGTGGAGCAGCGTGGTGAAGTATGCTACATACCCCTCCAGTTGATTGACGAGAGGCCTATGCCCAGCAGTGGGAGTAGTGGGACGAATATACTTAGGCTATTTATGTATGTATGAAATCGATCGCGCATTGCACTGAACTGTATGTTCTAAATACTTTTTAGTAATTGTAGTATGGAGTGTAGTGTTTAGAGTGGACATCTCCAAGATTGATCATAAACCCGGCCGCGGTTTACTGCCGGCGCAGACCCTGCTGGCTGTGTCAATTTGCTTTATGGCGCACTCTCAAATAGATAATGCAATATTTTAAAGCGGATAGAGGAAAGTGGGAGGGAAGCGGCAGCAATTTTAAAACAATTTAAATTGTGTTGCTTTAAAAATAAGAGTCAACTGAAGATCCCGCATGCCTTTATAAATTTCATTGTGTTCTCCTGAAACCCGAACTTACAGTGTATATCCCAATGTGGGTAGTGGGCACCCAAGGTGAACTGTTTACCCACACCTTACCGAGCTGCCTGTATCTTTTTTTGTTTCTTTTGTAAGTTCTATCGCTCTACATAACTCTACGCTACTATAGTCACATTAGGTGACAACACAAAGTATATATACATGTTATCATTAATTTTAATTGATACCTTTTTCGTTTTGTTTTTTTATGCTTTATTTATAAATAGTTGTAGAAATGTAGAAATAGTTGACATGCAAATGTCAACTATTTAGTGTTTACAACTAGGGTAAGAGCGAGACATCCCCAACCCAAGCATTAACCTTACTTCCTGGGGTTGCTTCATAACTTTATATTGTTCAAAACAAGAAATAAATACTTTTTTATTATTTTTATTTTATTATTATATAATTACTATGTATATACATAACCCAAGCTTATATCCCACCGGGGTAAGCAGAGACTATGAAGTTCCATTTTCTTCGATCCTGGCATACGTCTATTGCTTCCTCGACATTCATCAAACGTTTCATATTCCTACTTACCACACACACCCTTCACTCTAATACTTAGATGTAAGTAAGTTTAACTTTAAGTTTCCTTTGGCAAACTATGCGCCAACATTACATGTACCAAAGCAAAAAAAGTAAATGGAATTCTGTAGTCTCTGTTTGCCCCGGTGGGAAATAGGCGTGAGTTTATGTATGTATGTGTATGTATTACATATACCCCATTTTTTACGGTTTGCCAAGAAACAGGCTCCGCCTGGTTTGGTTACCTGTGCTCATTACATTTTATCTGATACACGCGCGCTGGTGCACAGTCGATCGTACTAAACCACATACCATAATTACTATTGTGTTTCTAACATGTAAGTACGTGTAATAGTGAATTCCTCCGAGCGTTGTAAGTGAGGATTACCCGCAGCAGTATGTGCGCCGAGGGGTCTCCCGGGCCGGGGTGGCGCTGCCATTACATATGACGAGCATTAAGCCGTACATCCCTGTTCCAATTATCCCCTTCCCGCGTGTGCAATAGGCATTGTTCATTGACCATTTAAATAGTCACGAAGTTGCATACGTTGCGAAAACAAAGTGATTCATGACAACTATTGTAGGAAGACCGTAGAGGTTGATAAAGAGACGAAACCCCAGACTTGCGAGCCGGGAATTGTAGTAACATAATACAAATCATTAACGGCCGGGAGGCGGTATTGTAAGAAATGTTGCAGAGCTAAGTATATTTTATTGTAATATCTTTTAGTTTGTTTTAATTATTCGTAATTTTAAGTGACAAATTGTATAAATTATATATTTTAGTTTTACGTCATCTTTTCTCACCATAGTATTGTATAACTTGCATACGTTTAGTTGGGTTACAGTCTGAACCTTAAAAAGAGTATTATTTCATAAGATTTATGTCTGTAACCTGTTACGTGTGTTTATTAAATAAATAAATAAAATAAACCGCGCGGCGCATTTCTGTGTGATAAACTATCGCTGTCTAACTCCATGTGCAGCCTTTAAAAATAACGTACTTATTGCGTAACAACGACTGTTTCTTAAGACTTATATTTTTATTTTTTTACGTGACTTATCCCACACTTCGAAGAGTTGCGTGGGCGACAGCTTTGTTCTTTGGCAGTTTCATCGGATTAGACATTTATTTTCAATAGCGTAACAAAACATAACGTGTACATACGTCTCACTGCTGGGAACAGGCCTTGTATCTGCTCCATTACAGCTAGGTGGATTCAATAGAATGGTAAATTGTCATTTATCGAAGGCATTAATAAAGTTGCGATCTGAGGATATTAGTGCACTAATGCCGGGTATAAGTTGCGAACGCACTAGTACAGCGCTGAGCAGGGACGGATCGACAAGGATCTGAACTGGTCAAAGACATTTTTTTCAAATGGTCATACTCGTATTACGACTTATCTGACGTCATGCCTTGTTTAGATGGATATTTCGAATATATCGCTATTTTAGGTTACACACAATGTACTCAGGAGGCACTCTAAAGTGGCGAGTTTGTGATGAGAAAGGAAGAAGCGATTGTTTATCAGGATTGTAGTAAGTAGAATTCCGTGGCGGTTGCCTACCCCAATAAGAAATAGGCGTGATATTTTGTGTGCTACCCTCCAGGTCCGCGCCCATCGTCTCATGTGTTGCGGTAATTTGGTCTCGCAACGGCTATTGATATCCGCACATTAACTACAAACAACTGGTTACGTCCACACAATTACATTCGCCTTCAAGGTTATAAGCTAAGTATTCCGTTAAGGCGTTATGGTGGTCTCCGCAGAATTGAGTCGTTGCCAGTTTTTGACATCATAACGCGTTTATATTCTAAACCTTTAAGTAAAGATATCCAAAATATTCATCTGCTGTAAATAATTATACTGTCAAAAATTCCATAAGAGCAAGAAATAATTGTACGTACCTTCCTACATTCAATTCCAGACCCTATTTCGCGAGCATTAAGTTTACTTTTGCTTCTTTCATTACCGAATATTTGGAGTAGTAAGGTAGAGCAACTTCAGGTATACTGACGTCAGCGGGGGTGCTCCCCGAGAGGGGTAAAAATATTCTAATTCTGAATTCTGCAACCGGAGACGGAGCCTTTAATAATTTCTCTACGAGTACCTATATATCATTTGTCATATTATTTTGAGTTTGTCTTGCAATCGGCATTGCGGTAAAACGACTGGCCTATTTTCGCGGTTTTTTTTTTTTAAATATAAGTACTTACTTTGTGACTCACCAAGTAACACTTAAGGACACGATAAAGTTGAACATGGTATACTTAGTTAGCTTCAGAACCCCTGGACCAAGTGCGATATTTTATGTTTGGAGGCTATCAAAGTGCAATACCTTTTTGATACTATTTGGTACCTACATTAAATTATCTACTACCTCAACGAACAGTGAAAAAACATAAGAAAGTGGCCAGACATTCTGACGTCAGGTTGTATGGACCATATTTCTACATTAGCGTATGTACACGTTATGTTTTGTTACGCTATTGAAAATAAATGTCTAATCCGATGAAACTCCCAAAGAACAAAGCTGTCGCCCACGCTGTAAGCTCCCCAAACAAAATAAAATAAATAAATAAATAAAATAAAATTGGTTCGTTGAGGTACTAGATACTTTAATGTAGGTACCAAATAGTATCAAAAAGGTATTGCACTTTGATAGCCTCCAACCATAAAATATCGCACTTGGTCCAGGGGTTCTGACGCTAACGTACACTTAGTGTTAAAGTAAATTGTAAAACCAATGCTGTGAAACAAATAACGCAACAATCAGCAATCGATCAGCTGGCGGGTCACGTCCGTGTTTAATGTGACCGTTGACATTGTAATTGTGTTTAATTGCTGCGAGGTGACAGCCCTCGTGGCTTCCTCTCGGAGGGATTATACCTCCTGAAATAGCTGCCACAGCTATTTCAGACACAGAAGCTGAAAAACTAAAAAAAACTTCTTGTGAATGTTTGTAACGTCACTGACGGCCTGTGCTGTGGTATACCGGCTTGCTTTTCAATCGTGGAGCGCCAATGAGTAACTTATTCTTCTTCTTCTCATCGTGTGGGTCGTGAGGTAGAATACCAACCTCATCAACCCTGGTGTCAGGGTTATAAGTGAGCCGCCAAAAGCCCCTGACATGGCTCATGTAACGATTACTCACTTACATCAGTAAATAGTAACCGGGACCAACGGCTTAACGTGCCTTCCGAAGCACAGATCATCTTAAGTGATTTTTGTGATGGGACATATCACAAAAATCACTTTGTGATCCCTAGTTTGGTTAGGACATTACAGGATGATCGATATCCTGATTGTACGAAAGTAAGATGATTCGAACCCGGGGCCTCCGGATCGTGAGTCCAACGCTCAACCACTGGACCACATAGGCCGTTACTTATTAATTTATTTTAAGTGCAGTTTCACAGTTGGCTCGACGATAATGAATAGTGAAGTGTTCTGATCTAGTTCTTATTAAATATTAACTACTTATTGTTACACAAAATATCTTGAATTAAGTATATAATTTAAATTGTTTTTTTTTATAAAATAATGATGTTCAACTAAACTTAATGTTAATAATGTATGAAAGATAAATAATGACAATGTATGATAAATACAAATAAATATATGAAATATATGAAAAAATATATGATACGGCCCACCACCTATCACGTTGGTCTAACAGAAAGCTCGATGAGGCATGGGTGCTTAGTTCATGTTGCGATGGATGTATTTACCTCCGACTACCCCAATTATCGTGAAGTAATCAGAACTAGTCGTGAGTTTATGATATGGGGGGTTAAAAAGGCCACATCGAAGCAATTCATCTAAAAAATCAATATTGCAATTTGACATTTGCGCATATAAAAGTAAGTGCGCAATGCAAACAAATGTCAAATAGGAATATTTCTTTCTTAGATGAATTGCTTCGATGTGGCCATTTAACCCTCCAACACAGCACATGTAAAAGGGAACAAAACATTTGCCCGCCATTTTGAAAGTTATGAAACAGAAAATATTGAATAAAATATAGTAGACATACTATATAGGTGCCATCGGTTGCGATTTTAAAAACAGAGTTTTATTGTCGGATAACTAATTGTTCGCACAGTCAAATTAATCTTGTGTTAAATCAACATTCAATGTTCGTTCTTTTTTAGTTCTCTCTTCATGTCACGCCGCCATCACGTAAACATTGTCGTGTGTAAATAAATTATTTTGTAAGTAAATTAATTTAACGTGTTTCAACTACGAATTACCGCAGCCCTGAACACCGGGAACCGAATCCCGAATAACCCGCTGGTTGATAGTCTTTGAGATAGCACCCTTTCTGTTCTGTGCCGCGTCTAATGCAAGTTGGCTTGTAACCAGAGAGCACAGAGAGTAGTGGTGTCAACAACACTTGCTAACTCTCTGGAACACATGTCGTTTTAGGTGACTCTCAGCTTCATATTTAAATGCATTATAATGGTCCAGTGAGAGAGGATGTATGTAAATTTTGTGTTGACGATGTTTTTTTTTATCAAGTAGAGAAAAGTAATTTTAGATGTTGTATTTTTGCTGTCGCCTCCGGGCTGTTACAATCAACAAAAGATATAAATGACGCGTTATTTAGGTTTCACTAACACAGTTGGCTCGACCTTTACACGGCTATATTCAACTCACCGCCAATCACGTTAGTCTAACAGAAAGCTCCGCGAAGTGTCAGTACTTGGTTCATCTTACTTACGATGGATGTGCCTCTGACTATCCCAAATGGGGATATATAGTCATGAGATTATGTTATGTGGATTATAAATGCACACTCATTTTTGACGGGCGGTAAAGGACCGCTCGTTGGATGAATTAGCATCGTAGCATTCGTAGCCTATTTTGTGTAGGCGGAACAAATAAGTTTTTCAAGTAAAGTCGCGAGTGTTCCCTAGTTAATATAATACGTTAAAGTTCAGACGAGTGCAACACAGCTTGCACTTTGTATAATACTACTTATGTACATTCTTACATGTCATGTTGAATATGTCGGGAATGTTGGCCATCATGGTAGCGATGTGCAGATTTTAGAGCGGTGCAGACTGGTCGCGTAATTTATTCGACAAAACAACTAGATTTTGAAATGAAAATATTTGCAGAAATTATAGTAGATGGAAGAATTAATGCATTTTTCTACTGAGACATAACTTATACATGGGAAAGATTAAAAAATCTGCATTAGCGCGGTTCAATTATTAAGATTTGCTGTTTTCGTATAGCGACTACGAGTTCATGTGCATTCCAATTATGGCCTACGTGGTCCAGTAGTTGACCTGGGTTCGAATCCCAGAGGGGACATAGTATAAACAAAAACAAACCTACTTACTGGGTTAACGCGCCTTCCGAGCACGGATCATCTTACTTTCGGACAATCAGGTGATCAGCCTGTAATGTCCTAACTAAACTAGGGATCACAAAGTAATTTTTGTGATATTTTCCCACCGGGATTCGAACTCGGGACCTCCGGATCGCGAGCCTAACGCTCAACCACTGGGCCACGGAGGCCGTTACGTCAGCGTGCGCGATGTCGTGTAAGAATTACTTTAGATTATAACAGTAATTGCAGGCTCTAAGCACTTTGGAAGCGTCCGTGGGCGGTTATCGGTGGTCTATTTTTACCTATACACTTCCCATCCCAATAGTTTAGCCTCATTACCCAGCAAACCACACGGTAAAATACATATTACGAAACTATTTTTGTTGTCTTCTTGTTGCGTGGGGGTTGTAAGGTCGATGGCCGACCTCACCAGCCCTCACGGGTGCCGGGTCGTCCGGGCCAGGACGGTTTGTGCCCTGTTGTATTGTTGGTAACAGCTGGTTTATTCACTGAACATAACCTTAATTATTTATATTTATACAAGACATTTTTAAATCTTTGAACTGTATTTTACATAAGCAGGTACGTTGGTTTATAAGAATTTCAAGACTGAAAAGATAAACTTGTAATTATGTTGGATTATACCTTATATTTTCACGTGGGCCCAGTGGTTGAGGGTTGCACTCACGATCCGGAGGTCTCGGGTCCGCGACAGTCGAGGTCTCGGAACACAATTCCTCTGTCAGATGTAACGACATGCACGGGAAAAAAGCTGCACGTGTGCTATAGTTTTTATCCGCTCCCAGTTCAGCACAGAAGCTAATCAGAAGAAGCGATAGTAATTGTAAGCATTTGTTATGTTAGTGTTTAAACGAGGTGTTGAGTTCGTGCCATTATCAAATGAGTGCTGAGAATAGTGCTATCAAGTGCGCTGCAGTAAACGAGTATTAAACAGAGTTACTACCCTGCTGACTGCAGTTACTGCACTTGCAGTGCTAATGTGGACGTTATTTTATTAAACTACCTCCAATGTTTTGTTATTGCTGAAGTGGGAAACCATGATTTGTATTCTAGGTGAATTATCAGTATTGAAAATATAATACTTGTAACAAATTAAATTAAATAAAAATCAAGTTAAGTAAGTTGCAGTTTTGTCGGTATTAGTACTTCTGCTTACTCCACAAAGGACGCAGCATGTACACATTTGTATACATTTTTTTATTACACTTAAGTTAAATGTTATACCAGTTAAATCAATTAGGAACATAAAATATTAAACGATTCCTCTCCGTTCTTGGTAAAATTCTCTCGAAAGACTTTATTGCGTAGCAACGTCGTAGCACAGTGACTACGCGACCGTAGCCCTTATGCTACGCAAGTCGGGTCGATTTTACGAGCAATATGTACATCATTGGTCGCACTCGAGTAAGAAAGCTTTTAGCAACTTATTCCCCGTGACCTCCGACTTTACTGGCCATCTACTATTGTTCTAGAGTATTGTTCCATTTAACAAATAAACACGTAAATACTTACATAGATAGTTCCACGCCCGTCAAACTTATCGTGGTTGTCAGAGCTAGTACTTTCAGCCTTGCAGTGCCGCTTTTCTTATTGGTATCTAAAATTAATTATTAATAACTAACTATAGTATGGAAGAAAGGCTTTGCTTCATATAATTTTGACGTTAGACAAGATGTGATTGCTTATGATCCATAAAATATAATTGATATCATGGGTCTTTGATGACAGTAGAAGAAGCGAAAGTGATGTGTCAGAATCGTAGTAAGTAGAATTCTGTGGTGTCCGCCTACCACAACAGGAAATAGACGTGATCTTATGAAAATGAGGCGTTTAGTGTAAAAACTAAAATATACGACAGTGTGATTGCATTTCAGCCGTTAAAGCTTGTACTTGTGGCGACAGCGGGTGTAGAGAGTTGCGCGGGCGCGGGGCGGCGCGGGCGCGTCTGCCGAGCTTAATAGGTATTCAATGCAATGCGAGCTGTGGCGACGGAACATTCGTTTTACGGACTATTATTTGTATTCAGAACCATAACCACAGTGTAAGCTATTCAGTAGAATCATAAAAACTACAAAAAACCGGCGAATATATATTTATAAAAATAATCCTAAACATAATTTTATTATTATTGTTGTCTTATTTGATCCCAATGCTGGATAAATAATTCTCATATATATCCACACGTTGCGGTCCTATTTAACATTAAAATAACATTATAATATTTTAAAATTTATACTCTGTAAATTTATAAAAAGTAGTTTGTGGTATTTTCCTAAGTGGCTTAATGGGTCGTAAAATGCCTATAATAGGCGGTCGTTAGTTTCATCAGGATAGTAGAACTTTGGAGAAATGGGATACCCAGCACAGGGTGAGTTACCTTACTGTGTGTCTACTGCAAGTCCCTCTGCTGTGTCACCACGTCTACCCACGTCTTCACACGCGTCTCACGCTGCACTCTGCAAACTCATCAATTGCCGCATCGTCTCACGCTCGGCTGTTACAAGATAACATGTGTAAACAGCAAATAACCAATTCCCTTACATTCGTCTGAACAAATAGAAACATTACATTGCAAGCTTTTGGCTGCCAATATCTACAAACTTGCATTGCAGGTACAATTTTCTAGGTGCCTGAAAGAAATTGCTGTAGAACCGAGGCCGTTCTTTGTTCATTTTTTGTCCTTTTATGTAATGTATAACACGTTATGTCTTTTGATTGACAAGTCATGAGCACGAACTGGTGATTCGCCAACGATTGCATTGAAGTTGCAACGCTCTGAAGTCAGGTGGCGTGTGGAGTGGGAGAAAGTAGGTAGTCACTGCCTGTCAGTTGCTCAGTCACGATCGGAGCGCGAACGGCGACGGACGTTGCTTCATCAGTTTTTATAGGGAGTCGCATAATGTGAAATAGTAAATAGCCAGAGCAAGTACCCCTTGTTTCGAGTGTCCCTTGATTCGAAGTGTGTGTATCATAAGTGGTGGCACAATCACAGTGCGTTAAAGTCAAGCAAAACAAATACAGCAGACGTTATTGCAAACTTTCAAGATGGCGCCGCGAGCAAACTTTCAGTATTAGGGCAAATTCAGTGTTGTTGCCGCTCATGTAAGTACTTTTTCTAAATATACATCGTATTTTTTATTTGTTTATGCATTTTTATTTGAGTATTAGTTGATTCATTTATGACTTTATGTTTCCACCCACAAGTTATTCGGCGTGGACTTCGATTACCACAAGTTTTTTTCATCCCCTTACGGGGTGATTTCCGAGATACAAGCTATTCTATGTTCTTCTCTATATCTCAAACTATTTCCATGCCAAATTTTATCTAAATCAGTTCAGCGGTTCTAGTGTGACGAACAGATAGACAGAGTTACTTTTGCTTTTATAATATTAATGTACATAAACAGCCACTGTTGGGCACAGCCCACAGGAGGGGGTATGGGGCACACCACGCTGCTTCACTGCGGGTTGATGAAGACATTATTAAGGCTAATAGCCGAAACCGAGGCTTTAATAATTAAGTAGTCCTTGACGTAAGCCTGCAAAGTTCTTAGTGAGAAAGTAAGGCTAGAACAAGTACGTTGTAAAACCCACGTAATCAGTTTATTGTAACGTTCACAATAACAACTGCTTATCATTCTCGCGGCGTGTTGTCGCGTGTCGTCGGGGTGTCGTGACTTGTCGCGGGCGGCGCGACTAGTTGCGTCATCACCAATATATCGGATATTAATTTACGGTTACGACACACACGTAATGGGCGCACTAAAAGGCTGAACTAATGTGGACCGCAGGGCCGGACTCGGGGCAACAAGTTGCTGAACTGTTAGCCCGTTTCTCTATACATATTTAATGTAACGATACGTTCCGTTCCGTTTAATGTAACGTTTGTTCTTAAACGTAACTATCCTATCTCCCCAAACAAAATAAAATAAAATAAATAAATAAATAAAATACGTGCGACTGTTGGGCAAAGACCTCCTCTCGTTCAACCGGAGGGGGTAAGGAGCATACTCCACCACGCTGCTTAAGTGCGGGTTAGTGAAGAGACTACAAATATACTTATAGCTGCTGCTATTAGTTCATAATTAAGTATATTTGCTCTCTTTACTTAACAAAACATAACGTAACAAATACTTTATTGCACAAACAGGAAAATACAAAATAAAAAAGAAATAGAAAGAGTACAATAAGCGGCCTTATTGCTAAGTAAGAATGTCTTCCAGACAACCTTTAAGTATAGGAGATATTTAATATTATATATGATATATTTAATATTATATATGATATATTTAATATTATATGATACTTATTCATATCATAAACCTAATCATAGTGGTAATTATTTTTATATGTAACTACATACTGCCCTACGCGGTAGGTACCGGAAACCCTTTTAATCTGGGCAGCGTGTGTAAATCAGAAACCGATATCATAGCGTAATACACAAGGCGTAACGTGTGTAGGTATATGTGTGTGTGTGTGTTGTGTTTCGGTCATCGCTCTTCCTGCACACTGCGCAGCCCGCAAGGGGCGCGGCGAATAGTTACATTTTATATGCAGGTTTAACCTCCTGGTAAAGGCAACTTGGAAAATTATTAAACTTTATTAAAAATGTAATTCAAATGATTTTTCTATTTTAATGTTTATTTAGGAGACTCAAAAACGAAATGGTTTTTGTGTTGGGCTGGGTTTCTTTTCGGGTTGGAAGGTTCGACAAGCAGTCGCTTCTGTAAAAAAACTAGACCCGCCAAATCTTCACGTTAGGTTAGCGGACCCTGTTAGAAACGGGATAATGCTAGGGATGATTAGTTGAAGTTATTTAGTAAGACCACAATAAACGACGTTTTTGTTGTAAAGGCAATGAGTATTATTTGGTAATAGACAACCAGTTAGGCCTCGTGAGTAGGGACAATCCCTGGGCGGGCGGACAGCCAATATATTGTGTACGCTGATCCCAACGTTACCTGTGTTAGTAAAGAGTTCAAATAAAAAAAAAATACATTTAATTATAAAACAAAAAATAAAAAAACAGCATTAAATCCACCACAGGCTTTGTCAAAAAGGAACTAAAAACAAGAATAAATCATAAATCCACAAAAGTTTCGTCAAAATACAGACACGTAAAGACACGTTTTTAACAAGACACGTGTAGCGAGTTCCGTCTTTGGTATTTAAGGCACCTTCGTACATACAATTAAAATAAAGTTCATAACTCGTCATATCGCCCAGAATATATTATAGTACATCTATACCATACATATTACATACATATTTTAATCTACATTTTTACAATTGTTACTATTACTATTTGTCGTCATCAGTCGTCCTGAACTTGTAATTGCATTTTATTCATTCAAATCCCAGCCCAGTACAATGTATCTGAAAAGTGACACTGAGCGCCATATTTCTTATTACGATAAAACATAAAAATAGATCATATTACACGCAACCATAATACAAATCATGACGTAACTGACGTAGGCTATCTATATTTCTTGTGGCTGTGTCTTGTTGTCCAGATTTTCCTGAATTTTCCCCAAATATCCCCAAAAACCTCTGAATGTAAATCCGATAGCCTTCGTCTGTGTAAGCCGAAGATAAATTTGTTTCACCGATAACGTCTGATGGTTGACTTCTGCACGTTTCTTGCCACCAAACTTTGAAAGCAAGAAAGTTGTTATATGTATAAATATTATACTATATAAATAGTATATTTAGCAGAAATGTGCTCAAATATTTAGCGTAGACCAACGTTCACGATTATATCCCAATTGGGGTAGCCGGAGGTACCTCCATCGCAAGATGAATTAAGGGCCCACACCTCACCGAGCTTTCTGTTAGACCAACGTAATAATAGGTGGTGAGTCGTATCGCCGTCTATAATGGTCGCGCCAACTGTGTTAGTGAAAACTGCACTTAAGATGTATTAATAACTCATCCAAACCCTATTTAATTACCTATATAAATTAATAAATATTGTGAATAATTGGCTACTTGACAGTTGTAACAATAAAATATGAAATATGTCGGGTATTGTATTTATCATTCAAAGATAATTATCCAATAGTTTTTTTTATTAAGATCTTTTTGAAATATTTTATTATATTTTATCTGTGTGTTACAAGACCCGAAACACGAGCGGCCATGATTGATCTTTGTGTGACGGCACATTTTACAAAATAAACAAAAACTATCTGTCAGGTTTCAAGTTATACTGTTTGACAGGAAATATGATGTCACTGCGCAAAATGACACGTGACCAATCGTTTTCGCGCGAAATTTAAAATAATTGAAGAAAAATGAGATTTATCTATTACATAAAGCTTTTTCGAGAAAATAAAATAATATAAGAGGTATAAAATACAAGTTTTCACAGCGTATATACCGATATTATATTTTGACTGGCGTATGATCCATACTCCCGGCAATCGAGGGGTTAAAACTTTTAATAACAATATCATTTCATAAGCTCCAATATAATTAACTCCAACACGACATGACAAATCACTTTACGTTACAAATACGGTAGTCATTGTACTACATGATTGTTTCCGTCCGCTCACGTGAACGTTAATAAACACCCGTAATTATTCACGGCTACGTTCACGTTATATTAACTAAACGAACCTTTTTACACGAATACCGGTTGTGTATCCAAATGTTATTAGTTAGGAGCAGAGTGACAGGGGAGTTTTTTTTTCTAGATGGCATTAACTACTTGGCCGGACAAATGGGGAGCGCTGAAGGCTCTCACCCGGTACAACGTTTAAGACAACAGGCCTGCTCGGCTCTCAGAAGGCGTCGTCTGAGAGGAAAAATATTTGAAAGAATTAGGGAAATCGTCGACCACGCCGGCGGGCAGACAGGGGAGTGATTACTCACAATTTCTTTTCAAAAAATCTCTTTCTCCCTAAGGCCCTAGTCGCTATTTATTTATTTATTACATTTGCAACATAAGAGAAATCCATACCGTCTCAAACAAGTTTCGACATAATATAAAACACATAAAAAATAAACAATTATGTAACCGAACTAACAGGCATAAGTGGTACAAATATTATCCTACTGTCACGCATCATGCTATGCTGTGCATTCCTATATTATATATTTCATAAGTAGGATTTAGTGAAGGTATCTACGTAGTAAGTATTCTTCGCGGGTTGAAAAGTCAGACAGGCAGTCGCTTCTGTAAAAAACCGGACCTGTAAAATCTTCAGGTTTGGTAAGCGGTCCCTGTGAGGAACAGGATAATGCTAGGGAGATGATGATCTACGTAGAAAGTGCTATTTTTTATTCCATGGCGTAATTCTCAAAGACTAGAAAATGAAGAAATGGTCAGTTCCTGATATGCAGGTTGGCGGTGGTGGTGCGGTTTCAGGGATCACGGTTTTGTTTTAAGACTGCCTCCGGGCGGGCGGGATTACACTACATGACAAATATTTTATATACATATATCGTTTTAAATTTGAGTGTATTTATTTCAAAATTTTATTGTAATTATATAGGAAAATATTGTAAGTAAACTTTGAAGAGAGTGCAATGTGGATGAAGCGAAAGCTGATTGTAGTATTGGTACACACCCAATGTGAACGCTTGGTCTCTGGATCTGCTGAAAAAAAATATCTTCCAGACAAGGGGTGTTAAAAAGGCCACATCAACGCAATTCATAGGAATATTGCTAAGTATTTCACTTTTGTTTGCATTGCGCACATACTGTTATATGCGCTAATGTCAGATTGCGATATTGCTTTTTTAGATGAATTGATGTGGCCTTTTTAACCCCCCAGTTCTAGAAAGTTTATCAGACACGATCACCGGGGGCGCAGAGCTGAATGTAGTTACTTACTTATAAAAATAATTACCACCGCGTTATGGTCGGAACAGAGTCAAACGTCTTATCCTACGTAAACTTTCTGTTTTTAATAAGTACTTATGTAGAAAGTAATAAGACCATGCGTAATTTTATATTCTTCATTTAATTTATTCTTTTACTATAATTACTTTTATTGACTACTTCTATCTATCTATCTACTCGGCCTGTATCCACCCACTGCTGGGTATAGGCCTCCTCTCTTTCATGCCATCCTTTCCGGTCCTGTGCAAGTCTGACCCACTGCTTTCCGGCATACCTCACAGTGTCATCTGACCATCGGGCTGGTGGTCTGCCTCGATATCGCATACCATCTCTTAGCCATCATTCAGTAACTGCCTTAGTCCATCTACTACTACTTCTATACATCACAAATTATAATACGTAAATACTAATAAATTAACATGTCACCAAATGCTTAGGAATAACCCCCACGAACCAGTATTTTAATCATTAATGAATCATCCATAACAAACGAAACAAGACTACTGTCTCCTTCGCGTCACGTAACTGACACCGCAGTCCGAGTCGTAAGAGGCTTTATAAAACTCGGGCTCCGGCGGCGGCCTAGGGCTGCGCTAATGCCCCGACACCGCCAAACTCGCCTCATTAGCATCTCTTTGCATACTTATTGTAACACCCAGAATATTTCAGTAGCTACCTGCATCGTTTACTTGACTCTCCAGGGACGTTAGCAGGTGGAATGTCGTCTTGTTGTAGTTAATTTTATCATCTATTGTAGATAAGCAGGCGATAGGGATTAATTTAAACTATAATCAGATTATATAATGTCGTTAAAACATATAATACCTTGCACGGTAACACTTAACAAAGTTGTCGTTTAATTACCTATTTTCAACGCGGGTTTATTACGGAGTAGGTAACTTCTTGTTTATCGGCAATACTCGTATTTCCATTTTCCATAGTTGTGAAAATCGTAATATCCCCGTTGGGAGAACGCTGTTTCGATACCATTGAAACAGACTTTATGAGTTTGAATTCATGTTTGGATCCTAAGTAGATAATTCAGTCATCGACCCATACTTAGCAACACATGTTGTAAAGTGAAAATTTCATATTACGTGGTTTCATCATGTTCTTTTTAACATAGAACTTAGAGACAGCTGGGAAGTTGTTGTAAGGATATTTTGAGTATATACCTACCATAGACCTCTGCCTATCCTTTCAAGGATAGACGCGTGATGCTACGTTATGTTGCTGCATGTTTAGCCAAGTCCATACCACTCTAGGTAAGTACTATAATCGCATTGTTTTAGGTAGGTATTTTCCTTCCCCCCCACCCCACAACACACCACTCCACTCAATTCTCAGTGTAATAATAATTCGTTTGTTCCGAGCGAATGCTTCGCACTCTGTCTCAAAGCTAGACTCTTCTCAATTGCTGTATTGTTCATTTTGTAAGCTCCTACGAATTGCTTTGAGCTGCAACGTTACTGCTATTCCAACTAATGCAAGCAGAGATTCCAACAAATTAATTGCAGTCCGTGTAATGCACTTCATTGTTTTGAAACGAACAAACAAAGAAAAAACACTTAAAAACGTTCCGTATGAAATATAAAATAAACAAAACAACGCAAGTAATATTTTTTTTATTATTGATTGTTTTACAAAGTGAGCTAGAAAGAGTTAATTACGTAGGCTGCTGCCGGAGGATCGAAAAAAAAACCGAAATGATTTATAAAACTATTTAATTTCAGTAATTGAAATTACAATATTTAAACTTATATTAATTAAAACTAAGAGAACCTAACTTGTTCGATACAAGAATAAGTAGTGACAATCTAAAATTATACATCAAAAAGTAAATGTCGAAATAGTGGGGAAATAATATTGAGTCTGCGGAACGTGTCGTCGTTTGTCCTCAATCTAGATGTTAACGCTAACGAAGGGTTTGCTGCGTCGGCAATAGTCTTATAGTAGGCATATGTAACACCTCCCCCCTAAGATGAGCAACTATTTTAGCACGTTCAGTGAAAATGTTGCGGGGACGTTCTCCAGGGTTTGAAGTTGTTTCTTATTTCCAGGTTTTTCATAAATATGTCGTCCAGGGGCTGGCGATGCTGGATCCTCAATCGTCTTATGATGCCATAGCCGGTAGCGACGTAACACGATGTAGAGGGTGAGTGCGCCTGCACTTAATATCACGATGTAGAAGGGTATGGTGGTGTGATACAGGGCGTTTGGTTGCGCTCGTTCCAGTTGAAGAGGAGCCTCCATCATGATCCTATCTTCTATCTCATGCAATCCCTTGAGATTAATAGAGTGGAGATTAATATGAGATGTAGTGGTAGGGCGTTTTTCTTCATCATATGGTATCTTCATAAGTTTCAGAGGCTGGCCTTTTATCTCATCGTTATCATTGGTAATAGTGAACTCCGGTGTTCGCAGGTAGCAGTTGACGGGGATAGTAGCGAGATAACTTCCCTGCAGTGAGTTGATGTCTTCTCTTCCGCAGGTTAGGCGTACTTTCGTGGGTTGTGGGAAGGACACGACGTAGTGCTGGTCATCGAGCTTCTCCATGGCTTCTCTGGATAGTGATACCTCTGTAAAGTGGCAGGAATTCTCCAGAGCTTGATTAGTAATGAGATGTTGTATACAGTCAGACTTGGTGCGAATCTGGTGGTTAATGTTCTCCTCGCAGAGATACCAGTTATTTAACTTCGGGCATTCTGCCTCTATGTACACGAACTTATTCTCAGTATTGATTGCTATGAAAGGATAAGAGGGGATGAGAGCTAAGTGCTTTTTATTAGGCACTATAGAGAGTCTATACAAGTCATAAGTACTTTTTGAAACTATAGGGAATCTAAAAATGATAACTATTTGCCTATCTATGTAATAAAACCCAGGTTTAATCATATCGTAATATTCTCTCAATTCTAAGTTTAAAATTTGATCTTTATTATAAATTAATTTTAATTTACGTATCATAGTTTCTAACACTTCTACATCTATCATAGAATGATGCGTGCTAGAGGCACGAATAAAAGCTAACGTATTTTCCAACCTAATTATTTCTGACATAAGGTCCTCTACATTTTCAGTGACTATTTCTAAAATTTGGGCAAATTTCGCATATTTTTAGGAACACGTTTCAGGCGCGATTTAGCCACGGGGCCACGTTTCTTCGAGGTATAAATATGTATGGGTAAGTCGGCGAGAACAGTGTCCTGGGTATAACGCGGTGCGGTTTTTTGTCGGCTCGCGAAAGGATTTTTAATAAAAACTTGTTGTTGCGGTGAATATTCTACTTCGGGCTCGCGGTCTTTATTGCGGCTCTCTATTAACGCGGTACGATTAGCAAGTGAAGATTCGTTAACTATTTCATACACTTTTTCCATTTGCTCTTTATGATTTTGCGTGTACTGTTGCAATAAGTGTTGCGTAAGATCCATGTCGAGGGTATCACGTGCGTCAAAATGTCCAGTCAGCAAGTCAAACGGTCTGCATTTAGTAAAAGAGTGTATAGAGCTATTGTAAGCGATAATTGCATATGGCATAAGATTGACAATTGGCTCGTCCTTATGTTGCAATTTTAATATTCTGAGGTGTTCAAGTACAGTCAAGTGGAAACGCTCTATGTTACCATTGTCATTTGGGGAGTGGGCAAGAACTTTATGATGATTTATCTTATGAAGTCGGGTAAATTCAGAGAAAAGTTGGTTGGTGAATTCAGTTCCATTGTCAGTTATTATAGTCATAGGGAGACCGTGATGAGTACAGTATATCAGTAACGCTTGCAAGATACTAACAGCTGTGCCGTCACGTAAATGGTACGCTTGTCCGTACTTCGTGAAAACATCGATGAAAGTTACGTATTTTTCACTTTGCACAGTGAATAAATCCATGTGAATTATCTCAAACGGTTTTGTAGCTGGAGGTACCAGATTAAATTGTGGTCTAATGGGATTCCTATCGTATTTAGCTTGTCCACATGTTGTACATTCGTTAATAAATTTAGTTATGTGCTCCTTCATTTTAGGCCAGAAATATCTTCGTGATAGAGCGAGATAACACTCGTGAATGCCGCGGTGGTTAGTCTTACCGTCATGGTAATGGCGAATTATATCTTGTTGGCGAAGATATTCCTTGACGTTCTCCAGTTCAACCTTGGATAAAACAAGGTTCATAGAAGAACTTTTGAACTTGTCCTGGATGATCGGGATGATAGAGTACATGGCTAAGGGTGGATTTATTAAGATTGCGGTTTTGACTTTAGGGTTGACATATTCTTTTATAGCGTTAACTACATCGTTCTCTAGATTTGATTCGGACAATTGAACAGCTACACTCGTGTGAGTGTCGAATGGCTTAGTCATTACCGGTTTACGTTTAACGTCACTAACTACAGTGAAACGGATTTGTCGGTGAAACTTATTAAGGGGTTCGTCTGTAATTGGGACTTCTAGGATGGGATGTTCGTTAGCAGTATGTACGGTGTTAGTCGATGAGTCAGCTAGAGTCGGTGGTTTTTCAGAAGGGTTGCCTAGGAGTGAACTGAGCTCCTCAATTTCCTTAATTAAGGACTCAACCTCCTCATTATGGATCTCAATACGAGAAAGGGCGTCGGCATTAGTATTGTGCTTGCCTTTCTTGTATACAACTGTGAAGTCGTACTCACTAAGTCTTAGTCGCCATCTAGTTAGACGTGAATTTGGTTCTTTTAAATTCATCATCCACTGGAGTGGTTTGTGGTCAGTCAGTATCCTAAACTTACGTCCAAAGAGATATGGTCGGAAGTACTTTGTAGCCCAAACTATGGCAAGAAGTTCTTTCTCGATGGTACTATAATTCATTTCGCTCTCGTTAAGAGTGCGAGAAGCGTAGCACACGGGCTTGTCCGATCCTATAGGCCCTTGGGATAATATAGCTCCAATAGCTACGTTTGAAGCATCTGTGGTCAGTATAAACTCCTTATTGAAGTCAGGGTACTGAAGTATGGGGTCATTAGTGAGAAGAGTTCTACATCTCTCGAAGCAGTTAACATAGTCGGAGTCTAACGTGATTTTTCTACCTTTTTTTAAACATTGGGTAAAAGGTTTTGTTATACGAGCAAAGTCGGGGATGAATTTACGGTAATAACCGAGAAGACCTAGGAACTGCTTAATTTCCTTGGGGGTTTTTGGGATTGGATACCTCTGTATGGCTGAAATCTTGTCCGGGTTAGGTTTTATGCCATCACTACTGATGATATGACCTAAATAAGCCGTTTCAAGTTTAAGGAATTCCGATTTATCCATTTGGATCTTAAAATTGGATTCTCGAAGGCGTTGGAAAACCTTTTCCAGGTTAATCATGTGTTCCTGAAGGGATGTGCTGAACACAATGATGTCGTCAAGGTAGACAAGGCATATCTCGTTTTGAAGACCTCTAAGGACATTATCCATAACTCGTTGGAAGGTGGAAGGCGAGTTTTTAAGTCCCATAGGCATTCGAAGAAATTCGAAATGACCATGCCCGACGTTAAAGGCTGTCTTGGGGATGTCCTGCGGGTCCATTTCTACCTGATAGAAACCACTTGCCAAGTCTAAGGTAGTAAAGTACTGGCATTTCCCTAGCTTGTCAAGGACATCGGCAATGTTGGGTATAGGGTACTTGGGTCATACACAAAACGGGGTTCAAAAAATTGAAAAATAAAAAGATCCCAATTTATTGAAAATTTGTGTTTATTTATTAGAGATCAATCAAAATGTCACAATGACAGTAAGAAACTAGATCGTTTTAGGAAATTATAACAATTATGGCACTTTTTTAATTTTTGATGTTCACAGAAGTGACATAAGCCACAGAAAAGAACAAAATCAGTCAAGAAATCAACATTACTCCTTCTAGACACTTATGTTTTTCATTTATTTTATGTTTATACTAGTATAAACTCTAGAGCCCCTTCGCATAGGTAGTGTATTAAGCGATTTTCGAGTAGACAGCTTTAAAAAAATATATAAGTACTCCACACAAACTTTCACCTTTTATGTCACGTCACCTCTTTGTGATGGTTGTAAAGAAATGTGGTAAATATTTTTTAATTTCTTTAAATAATGAACATTTTCTAGTACTTTGGAATCCCATCTACTTGTTAAAACTATAGAAGTTTTATACAGACTTTGCAACCTCTTTTTACTCCTGAAGTAAAATTTCGCAAAATCCCGTCTTAGAGAGCATCTATATCCTAAAAGAAACCCTATGCCCCATGCAAAATTAAAGATTACTTGTAGTTTCTGAGATTTTCTGATGAGTGAGTGAGTCAGTCAGTGAATAAGTAACCTTACGCTATTATAGATTTATATACCTATCTTAATTATTGACTTATTTCAATAAACTATAACAAAGGTATATCAAATTAAAGGTTTTATCAAAAACTTCGATTTTAAAAGCCATACATATGTTAAATTACTTATCAAAGAACCACGTGATCAGAAGCTACAGTACCTATCCATAGAAGGCAAAAAAATATTTATCAGTAATCGCTGATTCTTTGGTGGTAAGATTTCATGATCACCATCATCAAAGATTGCTGGATATTTTTTAGCATACCTAGATGGTGAGATTTCGTCAATTTACCATAAGCTCTACGAGTAAATCCCAATTAGGGTAGAGTGAGGTACATCCATCGTAAGATGAACTAAGTACCCTCAGACTAGCCCAATTGGAATATAGTTGTGACCTGACCGTGCTTTCCGTTAGACCAACGTGATTCCTAGGTGGTGAGCCGCATCGCCATCTATAATGGTCGGTATGTGGTAAATTTCGTCTTTTGGTTATTTTAGGTGGTAAGTGCTTATCATCGCATTCATTCGCTGGTCGTTTTTCAACAATTTTGGGCGGTGTCAAAGAAAGGGAATCACCAAGGTAGATATTTTCAAACACAAACATGTTTCGTGCTGTAAGTGGCTGACGAACAAACATAGGTTCCAAAGATGGTGTCTCTAAAGGTGCAGTGACCGTCGAAGCAGATAGGGTTCCAAGAGAAGAAACAACTGAACTGGCAATAGTGGCCCTGGACCCTAATGCAAAACTCGACGGAGTCGCTGGATACTACAATTGGCGTTTGGCCGATTTGAAAATGAGGACACTTAGTGCGAGTGGCACATATTGTAACAGATCAACCTTTTTGCGTGGATTGTGTTAGGGGCTCCAGAAAATTTGGTGAATTTGAAACGTCCCTTTAAAAAGCGGACAGTACTTGCATACATTTTGTATTTCAGACACATGCACACCATCAATTGGAATAACCATTGGTTTTTCCACAAACTGTAATGGTTTTAATAAGTATAAGTCTTTGAAAGCCGGAGGAAATAATTTTATTTGTTTTAGTACATGTTTTAAGTGGGCACAAATGAGTACTGGGTCATATATTAAATATTGAGAAACTGTGCTGATAGATGTCGTATTTATTGTATTCTGTGATGGATGAGAATCAGTAGAATACTTAATAAACGTTATTGTGCAAAGATAGTTGTCCTTTTGATCCACCAAAATGATCTGACTGGACTTCTGTTCCATATTTAAGTATACTTATCCAATAATTTTCGGCAAAACCGATATGTAGTAAGTAGGGCGTAAGGTTATGCTTCATGAATCGAATAGCTCTCTAAACTAATTATTTTTTACTTGAAACAAGAAAATCTTGATTTTGAAGGCATGCCATAACAAGATGCAAGAAAATACAAATTATTTGCATTAAAATAGAACCACCTCAACAAATAAATAAGTCTAAAAAGCCCCATTTCATGTGATGACAACTGAAAACATACATTCTGTGGACATAAGTATCTCTTGTGGACACGTGAATTCACAGGAAAGATATCCACAGAAGGGAATGACGAATATGAAATGAACGACTGTTTTTTTAACTTTTGAAGTTAGAAGAGAAGAAAAGAGGATTTGTAAAATAATCCCCGTAGCCCTTTAGGGCGGTATATTTTTACTAATATTAATAGTCTACATATCAAGAAATACTAGGAACAGGAAAGAGCCACTGAACTCTGACAAAATTAATTAATACTAGATAAATAGTTGTATAAAGAAATATTCTAGACGTATCTCTGGTAAATCGATGCCGGAAACCGACACCTAATCGGTGTGGCCAGTAATAAATATATAAGTTTTGTGGTAGTTTTAGCAGATGGAAAATTCGGTCAGTTTTTTGGGTCCACAGAAAAGTCGCTAACCCATATAACCGAATGTTTATTTTATTTTTTTAATTGTTTAACATGTTCAATATCTTCAAGTTTTTAAAATATTATACGTTAGGATAAAATACAATATAGAAGGAAATAACCTTCCAGTTTGTATCTTCC
The DNA here is from genome assembly GCF_024362695.1 of Pectinophora gossypiella. Lineage (NCBI taxonomy): Eukaryota > Metazoa > Arthropoda > Insecta > Lepidoptera > Gelechiidae > Pectinophora > Pectinophora gossypiella. The sequence goes on from NC_065422.1 coordinate 2,745,222, forward strand.
AAAACAAAGCATAGCCCCTTAGAATATAGTAACCACGAATCTGAACAGCCCACAGAAGGAGACAATTTAACATAAATTCAAATAATTTAAACAGTAAGATAAATCGTATGTTTTAAATTTTCAGTGCATTATTATAATAGTCGTTAGTTTTTGCGAATATGGAGTAATATATAATTATATAGACTATATTTTTAAAGTGATCACATCTGAACACGTGTTTGTGTATGACCCACTTATCATCTATAGTCTTTTCGTTAAGTTTACGAAAATCGACTACTAGACGCCATTTTTGCTTACCAGAAGCATCCGCTTTCTTGGGTACTACCCAGATGGGTGAGCTCCAGGCAGAGTCCGATGGTCGTATAATACCCTGGTCTAACATCTTAGCTATCTGATCTCTAACTTCCTGTCGGTGAACGAATGGGTAGCGATAGCTTTTCGTGTACACGGGGACCTCGTCAGTTGTTCTAATGCGATGTTTAATTTTATTGGTGAAAGTTAGGGCTTCACCATCGATATAAAAAACGTCTGCGTAACGGGAACAAAGAGTAGTGAGATTAGCTTTTTCCTCTTCGTTAAGATGGTCCGTACGCAATCGCGATACCACGTCCTGCTCGCGCAACATAGCTTGTGTGGTGCGCGTGCACTCTACGTTGAACAACTCGGCTCGGGCGGGGTGATCGAGTGAGAATATAATGTCGTTTGACGTTGTATTTTCGACTTCTAAATAGCCACGGTTATTAGATACAGTAGTTAGACACTCGTAAATCATACAGTTACAAATTACCTGCTGTGGGATGATGACGTCACCGTCGGGTGCATCAATGGGGATTCGAATCAATTTGGAAGTACCGGCGGGGATGATATCCTCATAAAGGTTAACATTATGTGAATTGTACATTCTTATTGGATTTATAGCAGATCGCGTAACTAAATTACCGTGCTTTAAGTCAATTTTTGCTTCCCAAGTCGTCAGTAAGTCCAATCCTATAAGTCCATCAAAGTAGTCATGAAAACGGTATACAAATAACTTGATACTATCGTTGTCATTGAACTCGGTGAAACAAGGTAACGTGATAGAATAGTCGTTCCTACTTGTGGCGTGAACATTCGTAACTTCAAAGGGATCGTAGTTGAGAGGAAACTGCGAAAAGTATTTTTCAACAGCTTCGGGACTAATAAAAGATTGATTTGCACCGGTATCTATTAAAAGTTTAAGTGGTGGATTTGAAATTTTTATGTACGGCAGTTGACGTTGAGTTTGCAAGTTTAATTCTATTTTGGCTTTTTTAATATCGAAGCCGTCTGAAAATCCTGCTCAACCTGACTGGTGCCTGGCTGTGGTTGACCTTCATCGCTCAGCTGATTGTCTGTCGTATCGCAACGATATGCACTGGTGTCATATTCAACAGGATAAGTATTATCGTAATCCGCGTAGTAAACGTACTCAGGTTCGCAGTAGTACTCGGAATTGTAATATGAATCGTCGGGACTTGCACACTCATTCATGTTCATTTCGCGGGTTTTAAAATAACTTGTTGGTGGTGGATTGCCTGATTTACGCCAATCATGTCCTGTCATCATAGTATGGGGTAACTGTTTAGGGACGAAATGCTGTACACCACTCATGGGTTTAGGAAAGTTTTGCGGTGAATGATTTTTGGGTGGTAACCGGAACACGTTACTATTGGGGTTGTAATTAGGTGGTAGAGCGCGGAACATTTGTTGCGTACGAGTAGGCATACGAAGTTGCGGCTGATTTGGTGGAACGTGGAATTTAAACGGCTGAGGCGCGGGTGGCATAGCGCGTTGTGCCATAGGGGCTGGCCAGTTGAATGGTATTGGCGGCGCTTGGTAATTCTGATTAGACGGGGTGGACTGCTTGTATTGGGACCTTGGTACATCACTACGCTGTTGCAAATACATAGCGTTAAGTTCGTCCTGCACATACTCGAGAGCTTTCTCGATGGTCTCGGGACGCATACACCGTATTCGGGACCCTAAGGGTTCTTTCAACCCTCGAACAAATGCCTGCATAGCGACCTTCTTATATAAAGTTCGTTTTGCCTCAATAGTCGTCTGTATAGAGTCATGTAATGTCACGTAAGTCATTATCGTGCTGAATAAGGTTTGGCATTCCGCGTAAAATTCCTGCGGTGTTCTATTACCCTGCGTTGCTAATGAGAGGTCATTGTACAGTGCTGTCTCGTCACGTTGATCCGAAAAATTATTAACTAACGCCGTACGAATACCCAACCAATTATCAGGAATCCCATTGGAGTTGATAATGCTTGCTGCGGAACCGGTGATTTTATTAAGTATTCCGTTTAATACACACGAGTTAGTTAATTCACTACCTGGATCATTGCTCATATATTCGATTACTATCTGATCACAGATTCTAATGAATCTTGTGAGCACATTCGGGTTCCCATCAAACTCCGGGACCATGCGCAGTGCTTTGTAGACATTATCTCTATCGACTGCCATTTTTATATCCTTACCTAATGAATTTAGATTTATTATCCTATTACTATCTACTACGTGGCGGCGAGCCTGTCGAGATGCAGGTTCCTGCGGGAGGGAATTTTTCGATGGATGAAAAATTGTGTAAAACTAAAGAGAACTAGGGGGTAAAAATAGCAAGCAACACGAGAACAGTTCAAGTGTACTCACATATATCTCATCTCTGGTTCCTCTCTTGAATCGAAGTCTGGATTCTCCTCTTGGCGGCAGCTGGTTCGTAGATTCAGGATACTCAGGAACGGAGCTCAATAGCTACCCGAGAGATTTGCGGCGATCACTCTTGATGTGCGAAGAGTTATGGTGCCCACGGATCTACTCGTGAGTATCCTACCGACTGCGCCAATTACGTAGGCTGCTGCCGGAGGATCGAAAAAAAACCGAAATGATTTATAAAACTATTTAATTTCAGTAATTGAAATTACAATATTTAAACTTATATTAATTAAAACTAAGAGAACCTAACTTGTTCGATACAAGAATAAGTAGTGACAATCTAAAATTATACATCAAAAAGTAAATGTCGAAATAGTGGGGAAATAATATTGAGTCTGCGGAACGTGTCGTCGTTTGTCCTCAATCTAGATGTTAACGCTAACGAAGGGTTTGCTGCGTCGGCAATAGTCTTATAGTAGGCATATGTAACAAGTTTAACTCACAATATACTAACCTAACACAAAAGAAAGTGAAACTCAATATTTTTATTCATTTCGTGACATTGAATCGTCAATTTTTACATTCATATATGGGTCGTTCTTCTTTTTTATCGACAATGATCTGTCTTACGTACTGCTTTAATAAGTTATGTTTTAGAATTTTATTTCATGTTTCCATTGTCCAAAAATATAGTTACCTTATTATACTCAAAATACAAGCAAAATACTAATCGGTTCCTCAATTAGTTATTAACGTAGCTTCATTGTTTTTCACAAAATTTTGTGACAGAGTGGTATATTGAAATGCTGTCTCCGATGAAAAGGGCCACTCTGTCACAATATTTTTTGGAATGCGCCTGCAAAGAAAGGTATGTTACCAAGATAAAGAGAACCACTAAATAGTCCTTTACGGACAGATCTTTATTTGATGTTTTAAAATATTTATTGCCGTTATAATTTTAAAGATGTTAAGTCCGATTAATTGGGAAAATGTCTTTTTATTGTCGATAAAAAAGAAGAACGACCCATATTTGTTGTCAATCCTGTGCGCCTAAAACTACTACAGCTTTTCACAACCTGTATAGCCGAGGAAAAGAAGCTGCAAGAAAAACTTCTGCACCGGGCCCTAGAGAACGATATTAAGTAGGTAGAATTGATATTAATTCCCAGGCAGTTATTCTCATGAATTTCTATCTTCTAAATTAGTCATTAACCTTATAATAACCTATAATTTACATAAGTACATAACTATCAGTTCTATCACTGTGTTTACATGTCAAGATTTTTTTACCTAAAATTTTCCGTCTTCCAATCAAAAGACAAATAACAACGTACGTAACAGTTGTTCATTAGTACAAACAGACACCAATATTCTTAGTAGTCGCAAGTTTTTCTAGGAAAAAATCATCAGAGCACGAGGAAAAGAAATTACTTACTTAGCATTTTTTTCTGCACTTTGCAGTTCTATTTTAAAGAAATTGAGCAACCACGCAGCATAACAGGATCTTTAATTAAATTATGACTTACAAAGGGAATAAATCTTTTTAGCCTTCTGTTTTTCTCAATATTACGTTTTGAATCCCCATTGTTCAGATTATTATTATTTAGAGACAAGAAACGGAAATGAAGTTAATATTTTATTCATTATAACTTTGGTACGGAAATTGAACGTGAATTGATATCACGTGGTCAAAGTATCCTGTTACCTGGAACTTAAACAGAGTTTGTGAGGAGTGGGTGTATATACTATACACCTCTGCCTACCCCTTTGGGGATACAGGCACGATGCTATGTTTGTTATGTTAAGCAAATTACATAAGTACCCACGTGGCGAGATGAAAAAAATACAAGTGATTTTAGATCTCGGTGAACCTACTAAGTAAATAGGTACTTTAATTGCTACAAATCGCTATGATATGGCCTCCTAATGAAAGGCTTAATTAATTTGTAGATTACTGTATGAGATTAGTTCACATTTGATTCACATCCTTGCCATTCGTCATCATCTCAATCATAAATGGTCTGCCGAAATTCCGTGTTACTCTGTGATAAATGTCGAAAAAAGTTTTATACATCCAAAAATTGGTTAGTTTATTTTCACGTTTCTTTACTATACGCAGCGTGCCATCAACTCTCTGCGCGTCCAGTATAATAGTGCTTTCATGATTCTCGTGGGTGTTCCTAGGTACTGTAGCGCGTCAGGGATGTTTGCGGCGGCGCGTGTTGATGGCTTTCACGCCATCATTCGCAAACGAATCGCTTCCCTGATGTGCAGAGTGAGATGTAGCCCGAACAGCATTCTGAAGGCATTATCAGATAAGCCAGATTGCCCTTTTTGGAGGCACTGGAATGCGATACACGTGGCCTTTTAATTCTTTTAATTGTTTGTTTTTCTTAATTGGTGTGTTTTTTTGTCCGTGTGTAATGTAATTATGTTGTCTGTGTGTAACTTTTTATGGGCATCGCCTGAAATAAAAGCTTTTTTTTTTTTAAATCTTGACCATTCTATTAGCCTCGAAGCAGCAACACTCGCGGGCCGAGCACTCAACTGTGACGTCATTATGCACGAGCCTGGTACACTTGGCGTATGATAATTAGTTTAAAGGCGATCTAATCAAGCTAAATAATATGGTCAAAGAGTAATGTAAATGTAGATAATTAATCGGCAAACAAGTTGATATAAAGTTCTCCATCATTGTCCATTTCTTACTCTTCAGTGAAAATTATAAGTGAAGTAGATGGATAGATAGATAGATAGATAGAATCTTTATTTAGGTAACATCCGTCGCGTGTCTATATTTTACCAATCCAGTAGCAACTTGGACAACTCGCTAGTCGAAACAAATGTTCGTTTACGACACTTTGATAATACATAAATCATTTCTTACCTTTTTTCACCCCTGATAGTTTGTATTTTCCTTCCCGTCATAGACGTATCGTGCTTGAGAAAGAAAAGGTTAATGTGGTATTGACATCTAGTGGGGTCTGATGGCAACAACAATAAGCTATAATGGTCGCCGGACATTTGCACAAACTCAAAACGTCCCGTCTGGTCCGAAATAGTACTTACAGGTAGGTGGATGAGACCAAAATACCTTGATAGAAAATGATAGAGGTAAGCCGACACTAGCCATAGAGGTGGCCAATGAGCTCGCGGTAACAAGCACTTCGGGACCGACCGACCCCGCCAGGGAGGTCGACGCTTGTTTCCCCATTTCAGCGCTTATCGCTAACGGCCTTAGGTCTATTGATTCTTCCAATAGTTCCGATATAATCCTCTCGGACGACGCCAAATGGCGATGCTTCTTCAGATGCCTAGTTTGAAATTGTTTTGTGAAAATATTGAATTTCATGAACGAAATAAGTTGTGTCGCCTCCTGACAAACTAATAAGCCAATTTAAAGTTCACAACACACGTCCTAACGATGAGAATAATGTCGCTTTGACAACTACTGCACAAGTTAAGCCCGCTTTGCTAACTTCTCTCACATGACAAGACGAAAAATAAATAATAAGAATTAAAGAAGTTAAAGTTAAAGCTCAAGCAAGTTGTACGTTATCTGCCTGAGATGTCTCAAGTTTCGTGTCAACCGGCGCCGGGGCTTCTAGATGTTTTAGAAATAATAAGCTATCCCGTGTTATCAACATGCGATTAGCGAATAAACGTAAACGTAAACAGCCTATACATACGTCCCACTGGTGGGCACAGGCCTTGTTCCAATCAACCATGGCGGTAAGGAGTATACACCACCACGCTGCTCTACTGCGGGTTTTTGAAGCTATTTAGAGCTAGCAGGTAGCAGCTCGGACTTAATCAACTTCACGTGCCTTTCGAACCACGGAATCATTTTCTTTTACGGACACTCAGATGATTAAAGGTGTAAACGCTAATGTACTAAACAAACAATAAAGCACAATCTTACAAAGTGTTTTCGACATGTCCCCATCACAAATCGAACCCGGACTTTCAGATTATGAGCCTAACACTAACCACTACAGCACGGAGGCTGTTGAGCAAACAAAACGTTTAACTTGTTATTTCGTCGATCTTACTTAGCGCTGAGAGGTGAAACGATCTTTTTGCGCCAAAAGGTTTTTAGGCAATTTGATGTTAAATTATTTGCTCATTTTCGTTCCGAAGTCTCACAAGTAATACCTCGCATCGAGGACTAAGTCTAGAGCAAAGCGTAGCGAGCTTTTACCCTTTGAAGGCACTACCCTCCCCGTCGGATTTTCCACAAAATATCCAACTCTCGTTTGTCACATCTAGAAACACTTCTATTATAACGTGGATCACATTTAGGTCACGTATATTTCAAACATGGAGATCCTTGGGGGAGGCCTATGCCCAGCAGTGGGCGTCGTACGGCTGATGATGATATTTCAAACATCATCGTGGTCTTAAGCCAATAATCGTATCGGTCGTACAGTGGCAATGGTTAACTATTTGTCCTTATATTAGGAAAAAATAAGAAAAGAATATAAAGTAACAAACAAACAAAAAACACATAGAACACATATAAAAAACATAGAACACGTTCAGCTGCTTCTCTTCCCGGGCATGTCGTAAAAACCGACAGAGGGATTGTGTCCTCTAACATGATGGACTAATGTTATGGGCGATAGGCTGATCCCTTAGCACCATAAGGTTCATCATATCCATCTTTGGACTTCGTATCAACAGTGGCTGCAAGTTGTCTTTGATTACTTGTGGCTCTGCCCACCCAATTAGGGATTACGGGCGTGAGTTTATGTATGTATGTATGTATAAAGTAACAAGTATAGTGTATCATCCAATACATGTCCAATATCAATACTTCCCATGCAGTAAATTTAATATTGGAGTCAGAGTATATTTTCCGGTTTGAAAACTCGCGATTTGTGCACTTCAATGAGCTTTTCAATCGAGCAAACAGCTTGATTTAAAAATGCTTTTAAAAAGAAATCGATATACGAGCAGACAATATACACAGCATATTGTTGTCTTTGTCGGATAGCAGGCACGTGTTTGTGTGGACTGGAAGAGAATAAAAACAGACCATGTCGCAAAAACCGACAGTGGATTTATTCCTTCTATCGTAATTTCATAATAGACCACTATACGGCTGATTACCTGGCACGGCCGTCAATACTTCATGTCAAGTGTAGCTGCAGATATCTGACCATCTGACCATCCCATTGGGGACTACAGACGTGAATGTTCACTGTGAATATGTGTATGTTCTTCAAGTGGATGAAATATGTACCAGAACGACCAAACCCCTGTCTAAGTTGACATTCTCTCACAAGTGCTGTCACGTCCGCAAGTTTCGGCGCGTGATTGCGTCCCGTGGGAGTTCACAGGACGAACTAACTTCGCGTTGCATCACTCATCACTTCGTCTATTGACAACATAGGTACAGCTACACGGGCCTCCGATTGACAGACATAACATAAACTCTTGTCTATATCCCAATAGCATTATCCCAATTGGGGTAATAGAGGTACATCCATCGCAAGATGAACTAAGTACCCACACCGTTTAAACAGCACGGAAACTTTATAGCCATTCTAATTTTGGTAGTCAATACCAAATAGAGGGTTATCATGTAAACCTAAGCTTCGATACCCACCCTACTAGGTTCACTTCATGCACCATTGTGAAGGACCGGCCGCGGGTGTAATATTCGATGATTAAAAACTACATAAAAGTACTTTCTGATGAAAAATCTGACCAGGGATAAAACTTCCAAGTTTAAATATAGACCTAATGTCAATCTCGCTCTAGAGGAGATATGTGAAGGAACTGTAGGAAATTAATTTACAGGCTTAAGACGAAGTCCTTGGCCGGCGCGGGGGGCGCGGGCGGCGCGGCTGGCTTGAAAGGGCGTATTAGTTCCCGGTTTAATATCCCCGGATGAGCCGCGGCGGCCGCCATTCAGACTCCCGTATTCACGTTATACACTCGCCGTAGGATTTGGTGCTATCAAACACTTTTGTACACGAACAAATGAGGATAAAAACTGCCTATTACTCCCATCAGGTGTCGTTACTGTTGAGTGTTCTTAAATTTTGACGATTCTCCATACTATTTGCATAAACAAAATCTTTGGGTATATTTTTACACTACAACTCTTTATAGCGCAGCGTTTAACTGCAAAATCATAGTGTTATATTTATTCCCTAAAGATCGGAAAAGAGAAAATTTAGAAACACTTATTTTTAATCAAAACTGCATTTTTCCAAGTGACTGCTTTATAGCAATTATTACGAATTTTGGCTAGACAGCATGGAGAACTGTCACAATTTAGGAACACTCAACAGTGCTGCCGGTTACATTTGAGCCTCTAGTTTTTATCCTCATTACACATTTTGTATAATAGTATAAAAAGTATTTTTGATAAAACATAAAAACGATTGCCATTGAGTCTATGTACAAGTTGTCTCTTAACCGAACCGTAAACTTTAAAGTAACATAGCATCACGCCTGTATCCCAGAGGGGTAGGCAGATGTGTATAGTACCCACATATGTTTAAGTCCCTTGTAAATATTGTTATACCGTGAGTTTTCACTACAAATATTAAACATAATTTGTGTTTTTTTTTCTACGTCATACCAAGTCCCATCATCCGTAGAGCACCACGACTTTTACATAAGTTTTGAGGTTCGTCCTGACGTAATGGCGTCTCAGTGCTCGAGTGGTCAAGAGGCGGAATGAAAGGCGCTCGCTTTCTTAAAAATATTTAATTTAATAACTAATACAATATTTACAAATGTAACTTATTTGGTTTTATTTAACGCGCAATAATGTTGTATGAGACGCCACGTGACTTTGTTTACAATAACTATACACTGGTTGGCCACCCGTGCGTGGTTGAAGCGTAAGTACGATGCACAACCAGCTCAGTACCAGTGTGGGCGCCTCAACCACACCACACACTTAAGGGCTCACTTCATAAAACATTCTCCTACAAAAATACAGTCATCCTCACTTGCATAGCAAAATACAGCATTATATTCAAGTATTGTAAATTCATCAGTTGCTTATCACACACTATAATACAAGACACGTCCACCTGTGCTGCAGCAACGCCGATATAATTACATGTATTCAGTTTTGTTCAATCAAATAATTCATGTTTCTCCTCGGTAAACAAAGTGCCAATAAATTAATAACAATATCTGCTTTCAATTTAACTAGATTTACACATTCCATTGACATATCTATGAAAAATGTTCAACCGTTCAACAAGGCATAATACGCACAAACTAAAATGTTAAAAACACTTACATCGCACGCGGTAATGGCGCTGCAACTGAGAAGGTTTCCAAGGCTGGTGATGAAAAATCGCACCAGCTTGCCGCGTTTTATCACTACTACAACAATTATTCTACTAGTCTGTGAGTATTATGACATAACAGAACACATAATAGAAAATATTTCCACACCATCCTAAGTGTTATAACTATCTCTCCCTCACTCACACAACACAACAACTGTTTATTCAAATATTCCCAGATTAATTACTCGGCAATAGAATTACTTATCGCCTGATGTATTCACAACTGGTTTGGTATTGATTTCTTACGGTTTATACAAGATAATAAAAGCTGTTGAAGCATTTAAAATTCATATCAATAAAGAAATGATATGTTGAACGGAGGTATTTTGTTGTTCGAGGCGAGCGCCCTCACCCGTCGTGCCTGTTTCCCGTGGTTCATTATTTTGTACAATTTTTTTCCGTGTGGAGTGAAAATCTGTCCAAGGTAAGTATCCTCTTTCCATTCTTGGGTTTCGATCCATTGCTCGCCTAAATCGCATGACCGCTTTGAATGAAAACTTATTCAAATCGATCCGACGATTTAGGCGTGAAAAGGTAAGACACAGACAAACTTAGATACTGGAACCAATTTGGGCAACGACCAACTTAATTTGACAAGACTAGAACTGTCTCTTTCTTGCACGTATTGTAAGTGAAGGGCGGTACTAATTTATGAGGTTAAGTTTGTGTCCGCCAGAATAGACGCCATTATCGCATTTATAATATTCGTAATAGTTTAGTCACTTCATGCATTACAACAACCACACGCCGTTCACATATCACTTCTCTAATGAATCATTTTATTTGAAACTCGTTTGATGAAACTATGCACTTCACTACACACTGTCAGTGCGGTTCGTCGGTCTCCGGATATCATTCCTTGTACGTGCAGGTGAGGATGTAGAAGCACTCGTCGGGCCGCATGGTCATCTTGCTGAGGTACTTGGTGAAGGAGGCGGCGCCCGCGTCGCAGTACACCAGCGTGAGCGCGTTGTCGACGGGCGGCACCGTCACCAGCGCTCCGCCCTCGGCCTCCGGCTCGCCCTCCTCCTCGGGCGCCACGTACGTCGTGCAGCCGCCGCACAGGGTCCGCTCCGGTACGCCCAAGTACAGCACGGCTTCTAGCCGCGCTTCTTGGTAGTGCGACCGTGGTGGTAGTAGCTGTTGGCAAACAAAAAGGACACTTTCTTGAAATGGGATCATACTAGAAAAAGGTCATGCAGGACAGTACAGTATAATGACGTATGATAGTGTAGGGGTGTAGGTATACGCACGGTGAAGTCCCCCCTCTGCCAGCGCTGCAGCTCGAGCCGCTGGTAGTGGCGCAGCTGCAGGTCGGTGCAGTCCTGCAGCAGCCGCAGCCAGGCGGCGGCGCCCGCCAGCTGCAGCAGCGCGCGCACGGCGCCCGCGCCCGCCCACGGCGCGGGGCCCGCCGGCGGGGCCGCGCCCGCCTCCAGCCCGTCCAGCTTCACTCGGCAGTAGCGCCGCTCGTTGGCCGGGCCCACGTGCTCCCACTCCACTTCTGTAACACAATACTGTTTTCATCTTTCGGCCCGTGTGCTCTCTTTAGAGCGGTCGCTCCTTAAAAGTCTTTTAACTTGTTTCCCTGAAAAAGGGTTCCACTTACCGGGACTCTGCAGTGCCTCGAGCAGCTGCCGCCGCCTCTCTGGCAGCAGGAAGGCCCGCAGGCTGACCTCGCTGTCGCGCTCCATCTGCGCCTGCACGGCGGCCCGCGACACGGGCGACATGTACGCCGAGTCCACCCACTCGCTCAGCACCACCTGCCGACCACGGGGAGTCAAGGCGAGTGCTAATACAGAAAAGTCTGCACAACTGCTTGGCACGCTGTGCGTCTACGCAGGTTACTACGGTTCATGAACGATAACGTAAACCTGTAAGTTTTTCGTTAGGTCACCAGATCCGGGAACCCGATTAGTCTATTAAAAGCGCTCGTGTGTTTAAAAAAATGTGTGTTGCGGCTCATGTGAACCAGTTCAGGGTGTTCAAAATATGAAACTGCACTTGTATAATCAGAAAAATCACTGTTTCTCGAGATATTTGTAAGAACTTTCTAAGAGCAATACAATAAGTAACGATATCAACATCACCATTTGTATTGTAAGTAGTCAATAACCCATACTCACGACTTGGTTGTGCGGCTTGAGCAGCGGCGGGGGCTCGTAGGGGGGCGGGGGCGGAGGCGCGGGGTCCGTAGGTGGCGCGGGGCCGTGGAACCAGCCGTTGATGGACAGCCGGGGGATCTCCAGGGACACCACCTCCTCCACCTGCAGGTTTAGACGTTCATTTAAAGATAGTTTTTCATAGTCAAGGAGGTAGTCCTAAACTCTGGGTTTCTAGGTTGCCGTTTTCTGTACTCGTGATTGAATCTTACGTTCAGTTAATATATTTTTGTTATTTTTTTCGGAATTTGTAAGTTGAGATATTTTCCTATCAACAATCGCAGCAGAATACGCCGTACCTGGTGGAAGGAGTCCGGGCCGACCTTGAAGAGCGCCAGCATGTTGTTCCGCGGCAGCACCGCGCGCGCCGCGCCGCCCGCGCGCCCCGCGCCGTCGCGCGCGCGCAGGCGCAGCGCGCCGCCCATGGCCGCGGACCAGCCGCCGCCCCCGCCGCCGCCCTCCGCCTGGTGTACGAGTACGACATTACTTATAAGCAAGAATTTCAGAGAAATATACTTTTTTGTGTAATTTTTCCGTAGTGTGTTTTAGTGTTTAGTTATCATTTGATATGGGGTTCTATAAAATCGAAGGTATTTAGTGGGTGTTCTGTTGTATTTAGTATAGCATTATACACAATATGTTACCTGATCACTGGTGCTATGGTCGCCGTCCCCGTTGTGCACGGTGTGCACCGTGGTGTACGTGCAGCGCCAGGGCGCCAGGTACAGCACGAACGCGACGCGGCGGTCGCTCATCATGTCGTCGTGCACCAGCAGGTGGTCGCCCGGCCCGTACAGGGAGCACGACGCCGACACTGACACCAGCTCCAGGCCCATCACTTCTGACACCTGGCGGGGGAACAAAGGTGAAACAATTACTCCCTTTGTTCTCAAAGTAAAATATTATAGATAAATGGATGTACGAAAAAAATATTCATCTATCTATACTAAATATACCTTTAGATACTCAGTTTTAAAAATACACTAACACATAAAGCAACAAAAAATCGGATGCTATAATTATCAACATTTTTGGCAGAAACTTACAATTTTAATTTTCTGTTTTGTCTTTATTGCACTACTCAACTGAAGGACTACTACTGGTAGTACTACTGCCATTAATATTTTCAAAGCTGTCAAACAAACAAATTCACTTTTGTCCACCAGAATCTGTAGCAATTTAGGTCTTGGAAATTCAAATTAAATTCCTATAAGAAAATATTTAAAATCAATAAAACTTACCCAACTCATGATCTCAGTCTTGAGCAGCTCATAGATGCCCTTGATGCTGCGCTGCCACGTAAGGCTGGCCAGGTCCACAGTCTGGTGAAACTCGTACAGGTCCATTTTCTTGCGTGTCCAGTCCAGTGTGTTCATGTCGTCCACCATGTTGTTGATGATGTCTGCATTGCTCAGCAGGTCATGCAGCAGGACCAGACGGAACGGATCACACGTCAGAGACACTTCAGATGTAGACATGTCTTTCTGCTCCTTCCAATGTGTCTTCAGTCTGTCTATTAGTTCTTGAGACTGAAAAAAGCAGAATATTGGCTTAAATATGTATGGCTCTAACAATTTTAATTCTTGACTCTTCAAAATCACAGTTCAAAAGTTGAACCTAGTAAACTAAAGTATATAATTTGTGTGTATAATTTGTGATGGGAGTTGGGTATTAGTTAAATTGGTTACCTTGAGTGCAGGGTTGAGCAGGGGGTCGTCAGTGCGGCTGGCGCGCGGGTTGAGGCACGCGCGGGGCAGCTTACCGCGTACCCGGGGCTCCGCCACCAGCAACGAGTCATCCTCCCACGGCGACTCGGAATCCGAGCTGTAGCTGCCCGACGACGACGACGACGAGGACGACGAGTAGTCCGCTGAAAACGACACAAATTAGTCCTGTGCAACTCGTCGCCAGTGTCGCAGTTTTAGTTTCCCGCGCAAAGTGTTGTCGTAGTGGGCCGATAGCGACTCGGTGGTACTCACCGCCACGGATGCGTTTCACCTCGTCGGCGGACGCCTGGTACGAGGTGACGGCGCAGACGTCCGAGTCGTCGCTCTCCGTGTCCGAGATCTCGATCACAGTGCTCGACAGCGGCCGCTTGGCGGGCGGCCGCGGCTCTGGTGCCGCGGTGACTTCCTCTTTGCCTGCATTCTCCTCCGCGCCTTTCACATCGTTACTGGACGTTGGCTCTTCGATGTCCTTCTGCGGCGAACTCATTTTCGGCCACCAACACTACATAATACGCAAAAAACAAAATAAACCAGAATGATGCGACGACGCCTAACCTCAAACTCTGTTGACGTTTTCTTTCTTCATAAAAAAAATGTTACCAATATAAAAAATATATAACGACGTGTCTCAAAAATATATAATCTTAACAATTTATTTTATCAAAAAAAGATGCAATATTTAAAATTATACAATAAATAACATAAACCAAATTGTATGTATACGATTTTTTTAAGTAGAATTATATTTCCCAGTGGTATCACAAATTACAAAACTAACCTCAAAAATTTTGTAAACAAACCAAGACTATGACTGATATTCTAAAAACGGTAGTAAATAGTGATAATGTTCCACAATGCCAGTTCTTTGTGGTGCGCAAGAAGCGCCTGTGCCGCATGACAGTGCGGCCGGGGCGGCAGTACTGCGGCGAGCACGAGCCGCAGCCGCGCACCGGGGACGGCCAGGTAGTCACGTCACCAACTCCTCGGACTCCAACAGGATAAACTATAACCATCCGTAAATGTTATTCACTCCTTACTGGTGACCATCGAAAGAACATTTTATGTTAAGTTACAGTCATTCAATCAATAGTTGTTAGTTTACACATTTATATCCATCATTTACTCACTAAGTTGTTCCTGAATTGAAATAGAAAAATATAGCTTTTCATGTTTCAGGATGATACTCGTATACCTTGCCCTAATGATCCGAAACAGTAAGTGGTTTTCTTCCTTTCTACTGTAACATATTTCTTCTTATAAGAAAATCTGAAATCATTGTTATGTACCAGCACTTGCTACGCGAGTAAGCTGGAGAAGCACCTGTCGATCTGTAACGCGCGGCGCGGCGAGACTCCGCCCTACATCGAGTACAACATCAATGCCCCAACAGATGTGGACGAGTGTGTCCGCAAGCCACTCAGCGAGATCCCACAGGACCTCCTTGTGCAAGTCATTGATAAAGTGAATCTTCTCTATGAAAGTGAGTGATGGTGAATCATCAATTATTCTATTTTCTTTACTTTTATCCACTCTACAATCATACAATACAGGTCCCGGCAAACTTCTTGAGCAAACAATAAACATTATGGAACTTGCCATTGGTTCATCTTGAAATTAATGTACCTCTGACTACCCCAATTAGAATATTGTCGTGAGCTTATGTCATGTAGCAAATTATGATCGCGGTAGCCGGAGTACTCAAAAAAAACCAAAAATTTCTAACACTAATTTAATTACGAAAAATAACAAGTTACAAAAATTACTTATATTAACTTAATTTTACGGGCGAGTTGACCTGATCGATACAAGAATCAAAGTGACTCGCAGTGGCGCGATCACGTTACGTTGGAGTCTCATCGGCGTCAGCAGTTTACCCCACTCGCAGGAATGAGGCCGTGACACGTGTGGGTATTGCAGCGTCTGCAGTTGGGGCCGTGTGCAATATTTCCCTGCAGATAGAGTATTCAGCATATTCCCTTCTGTGTGATGACGTAACACCTCCCTCCCGAAGACTGGCAACTATTTTTTCACGTTTAGTAAAAATGTTGCAGGATGCTGGATAACTTTGGAAGAACCAGGTTTCTCGTAATGATGTAGTTGTTCAGTGGTGGATGGGTTCTTATCGCCTTTCTTTGGGCGGTTGGAATATTTTTTGTACAGTACGATGATAGTGAGTGCACATGTACTTATCAATACTATGTAGAATGGTAGAGTAGTATGGTAAAATGATCCCGTGTTTAGTTTATCCAGTTCAATTGGTTCTTGCGACATGATTCTGGTCTGTATGCTTCTTAGCTCGTTGAGATTGATTGATTCTAGGTTAATCGGAGGCTGCGTCACGGATGCCATCTCGTAGTTTGGCGGAATGTTAATGATCTTCATTGGTTGTCCTTTGACGACGTCGTTGCTATTATAGATAGTGAATTCCTTGGTACGTAGTGAGCATTTGTGTGGTATGGTAACAAGGAAACTTCCCTCCAATGTCCGAAACTCGTCGCGCTCGCAGGTAAGTTGTATATTCGTAGGTCGTGGGAATACTATGACGTAACGGCGATCGTCCAGTTTCTCCATAGTTTCTCTAAGCAAAGCAATGGTGGTGTGTTGGCACGATGAATCGATGATCTGGTTGGTGATGAGCTTCTGAATGCAGTCCGGCTCCGTCCTCATCTGTCGGCTTAGTTTGTCCTCACAGAGGTAGCGAGTGTCATACTTCGGGCATTCAGCCTCTACGTACACATAGATATTACCATTGGTTGCTACTAAAGGGTAAGGAGGGACTAGGATCTGTTTTTTTTTATTAGGTACTATAGCAAGTTTAAAGAGATCGTAAGTGTAAGGGGATATTATGGGAATTTTAAAGATTATAACTATTCTATTGCCGGTGTAATACGATCCAGTTTTTATAACGTCATAATATTCTCGCAAATCTAAATCTAATAATTGTTGCTTATCATAAAGGTTCGTAAGACCTGTTAACATTTTACTTAAAACATCTATACCTAAAATAGAATGATGCGTACTCGATGTACGTGCAAACGCTAAAACATCTTCTATTCTCAGTAGTTCATCCGATAGTACTTCTACGTTATCACTAATTATAGTTAAAAGTTGTGCCAGTTTGGCGTATTTTATAAGGCTACTTTGCTTATAGCTTTCGCTATCTAATACCAAATGTAAAGTCTCATTTATCTTTTTTTGGTTTTCGACCAACTGTGAAATTATATTGGCATGGCGACCCATCCAGTCTTTGCTAAGACTTATGTGGTTATTTACTTGAGAAGTTACTTTTACCTGGTTGTCACTAAGCGCTTTAATTGCCTTGTTATACTTAATCGCGTCGGTATAATCTAGATTCCCGGTTAACGATTTGATAACCGAGCCTAGGCCATCAATGAGGCCTCGCTTCATCCTATGTGGTTCTAAGCTTTGTAATTGATACGATACTTTATCTAATTTCGAACTAAGGTAAGTAATTTGAATTTCGAATAATGAATGGGTATCATTAGGTAATTTATTTTCCATTTCTGTTATTTGAGACCTTATTAAATTAATTTTGTCATCGATGTTAGTAAGCTCGATGTATTGCACAAAGCTATGGTGGTGTGTCACCATTCTCATCGACCCTAGTTTAAACGGTAAGATGCCCGGTCCGTCATCCATAGTCTCAAGTCTTATTTCCTGTGCCAGTCCTGCAGTCACTGTCAGCATCAGCAGTATCCTGTAACAATTTGGCGCTCTTGGGTACACGTTTGAGCCTAGATTTTGCAATGGGTCCGCGTTTTTTCGAAGTATAAATGTGAATGGGCAGATCAGCTAGGACGTTATCTTGCGTATAACGGGGTGCTAGTTTTTGTCTACTGGCCATGGGGTTCGAGATAAAGACTTGTTGTCGCGGTTGATATTCCTCCTCTGGCTCGCGGGTTTTATTTCGGTTTTCAATGAGGGCGGTTCGGTCGGCTAAACTAGAATCATTAATAAGGTCGTACACGGTTTTCATTCGTTCTCTATGGGTTTGAATGTATTGTTGCATAAGATGTGCGGTCAGGTCAATGTCTGTCGGGTCTCTAGGGTCAATATGTCCTTGAATAACGTCATAAGGTCGGCATTTCGTAAAACTGTGTATTGAGCTATTGTACGCAATTACAGCATACGGCATCAAGTTAATTACAACTTCATCCTTATTTTGAAGACGTAAAATTCTAAGGTGCTCAAGGAGGGTCAGATGGAATCTCTCTATATTACCATTATCATTAGGTGCATTAGCAAGAGTTTGATGGTGTATGATCTTATGTACTCTTGTAAATTCAGCAAACATCTGATTGGTGAATTCTGTGCCTTTATCGGTAACTATAGTCAGAGGTGGCCCATGGTGGGTAGAATACTGTAATAAGGCTTGAACTACACTCAGAGCAGTGCCATCGCGAAGGTGATAAGCCTGACCATATTTGGAGAAGACATCAATGAAGGTGACATATTTTTCATTTTGTGCTGTAAATAAGTCCATATGGACTATTTCAAAGGGTTTGGATGGAGGTGGTACAATATGAAATTGTGGACGAATAG
Organism: Pectinophora gossypiella; assembly: GCF_024362695.1. Classification (NCBI taxonomy): domain Eukaryota; kingdom Metazoa; phylum Arthropoda; class Insecta; order Lepidoptera; family Gelechiidae; genus Pectinophora; species Pectinophora gossypiella. The sequence continues at coordinate 2,763,672 of NC_065422.1, forward strand.
GATTGCGGTCATATTTAGCTTGCCCACAGATGGTACACTCATTGATGAAATTCGTGATGTGTTGTTTCATTTTGGGCCAGTAATACTTGCGGGAAAGGGATAAATAACATTCAGTTATTCCCCTGTGGTTACTTTTGCCATCATGATAATGTCTTATTAACTCTTGCTGCCTAAGATACTCTTTCACGTTTTCAATTTCCATTTTTGAAATGACAAGGTTCATTGCCGAACTCCTGAATTTCTCTTGCAAAATCGGGACTATTTTATAAATACCTAATGGGGGTTTTATCAAAAGGGCAGTTTTGACTTTAGGATGTATGTATTCTTTGACAGCATTGATTAAGTCCTCTTCTAAGCTTGACTCCGATAATTGGACTGAGATTCGGGTGTGTGTATCGAAAGGCTTAGTCATAGTCGGTCGTTTTTTTATGTCTCCTACGATTGTTAAACACAGTTGTCTGTTGAATTTGTTGAGTGGGTCGTCGGTAATAGGTATCTCAAGTATCGGATTCTCCTGGTCGGTGTGTACAGTGTCCGTGCGAGAGTCGTCCAAGTTAGCGGGGTGTTCAGTCGGGTTTACTGCCATTGAGTTCGTCTCTTCATTATGTAATTCTACTCTGGAAAGGGCATCAGCGTTCGTGTTAGCCTTTCCGGACTTGTATACAACATTGAAGTTATATTCACTCAGTTTTAGTCGCCATCGCGTGAGTCGTGAATTAGGCTCTTTTAGATTCATAAGCCACTGTAGTGGTTTATGGTCTGTTATGACCTTAAACTTGCGGCCAAAGAGATAAGGGCGGAAGTATTTTGTAGCCCATACTATAGCCAATAATTCTTTCTCAATCGTACTATAGTTGATCTCGCTCTCATTGAGTGTACGAGAGGCATATGCAATGGGTTTGTCAGAACCTATTGGGCCTTGCGAAAGAACGGCACCAATGGCGTAGTTAGACGCGTCAGTAGTTAGGTTAAAGTCGCGAGTAAAATCCGGGTATTGTAAGATTGGGTCGTTAGTCAGTAACTGTTTGCATTTCTCGAAACATTGTGTGTAATTTGAATCTAACGTAATTGATTTACCTTTTTTGAGACAAATTGTCAGTGGTTTTGTCATTTTAGCGAAGTCCGGGATGAATTTCCTGTAATAGCCAATTAAACCCAAAAATTGTTTTATTTGTCTAGTCGTTTTCGGTAAGGGATAGTCTCTAATGGCCTTTATCTTGTCTGGATTGGGCTTGATACCATCCCTGCTTATTACGTGACCAAGGTAAGCGGTTTCCAATTTCAAGAACTCGGACTTGTCCATTTGTATCTTGAAATTAGATTCCCTCAATCTTCGAAATACCTTCTCGAGATTGATCATGTGTTCCTGTAAGCTGGTGCTGAACACGATGATGTCATCAAGGTATACAAGACAAATAACGTTTTGTAGGCCTCTCAGAACATTATCCATCACCCTCTGGAAGGTAGACGGTGAGTTTTTGAGACCCATGGGCATTCTCAAAAATTCAAAGTGCCCATGTTCAACATTGAACGCGGTCTTGTGTATGTCAGCTTCGTTCATCTCGACTTGATAAAAGCCACTTGCCAAGTCTAAGGTGGTGAAGTATTGGCACTTCCCCAACTTGTCGAGTACGTCAGTTATGTTAGGGATGGGATATTTATCGTCAAGTGTTTTTTCGTTCAATTTCCGGAAGTCAACAACCAAACGCCACTTTTGTCTGCCCGAAGCATCAGCTTTTTTGGGTACTACCCAAATTGGCGAACTCCAGGCCGAGTCTGAAGGTCGAATAATTCCCTGTTCTAACATTTTAGAAATTTGGTCAGCGACTTCCTGTCTATGTATAAATGGGTATCGGTAACTTTTGGTGTAAATTGGGATTTCGTCAGTAGTTTTAATACAGTGCTTTATTTTATTGGTAAAAGTCAAATTTTCGCCGTCAATATAGAATATGTCCGAGTAACGTGAGCAAAGCTGTATAAGGTTAGCTTTTTCCTCGGGGTTTAAATGCTCAGTTCTTAAACGAGAAATGACTTCATCGGTTCGTGGTGTCGAGTTCGAGTCAGTGCTCGTGCACTTAGTATCAAACAGTTCGGTGTTAAATATCTCCGCCGTTGCGGGCCTATCTAAAGAGAAAATAATGTCAAAGTTGGTTGGATTTTCGATTGTAACTATACCTCGATTATTTTTAACTTTTGTTAGGCATTCATGTATTAAACAATTGCAAAGTATTTGTTCTTCAACGATTACGTCACCGTTAGGCGCGTTGATAGGTATCCGATATAAATTAGAACTATTTGCAGGGATTACATTCTCATAAAAGTTTACATTCCGTGAGTTGTACATTTTTATAGGGTTCGTTGAAGTCCGCGTAATTAGAACGTTATCCTTAAGGTCTATTCTCGCTTCCCACTGGCTCAGTAAGTCTAGTCCGATGAGTCCGTCGAAAAAATCGTGAAACTTATATACGAACAACTTAATTTCTTTATCATCGTTAAAATTTGGAAAGCAAGGCAACATAATGGAGTAGTTATTCTTACTTGAACCGTGTATATTTGTGACTTCAAAAGGATCAAAATTTAGCGTTAAGTGCGGGTAATACTCCTGCACGGCTTCAGGGTTCAAGAATGATTGGTTGGCACCTGTGTCGATAAGTAATTTTAACGGTGGGTTTTCTATTTGAATGTACGGGAGTTGCCTTTGACACTGTAAATTTATCTCTATTTTGACTTTTTTGAGCTGTTGGGTTTCCGAAAATCCTGACCATTTTCAGACTGAGTTATTTGTGCTTGCTCGTCCTGAACTTCAGGCTGCTGATAGCACGACTCAGGTTGTATCTGTGACGGTTCATCATAATGATAAGGAGTAAAGTTGTCGTATATAATACCGTTATGTGAATTGTAATCCGTGTAATACAACTCGGTGTCATAATTCACCTCGGGGCAATAGTTATAACAGCTGTTATAGTCGTAATAGTCGTCATATGAAATGCATTCATTCACATTTACGTCTCGAGTTTTAAAATAGTTCGACGGGGGTGGATTGCCCTGTCGTGACCAGTCATGTCCTGTCCGTAGTGGTTGTCCAGTTGGTGGCAAGACTCGGGGCGTAAAATGGCTAACACCGCTCATAGGTTTTGGGAAATTATTAGCATTAAAAGTGGGTCTTTGTGTAATTTTAAAAGCGTTATTTTGCGGGTTGTAATTAGGGGGTCGTGCTGCGAACATTTGTTGCGTGCGAGTGGGCATACGCATGAAGGGTTGTGGTGCAAATGGTTGGAATTGGGGTTTTTGCGGAACATAGTTATTGAAGCGGGGCTGTGAAGGAACCTGCATGTTAGGTGGGAACACAAATGGTTTGGGCACAACATAATTATCGTGCATTGGCATATGTACAGGAGGTTTGTAACTTGACGCGTTCTGTAACTGCTTTGGCAATAATTCGTTACGATGTTGGAGGTATATAGCATTTAACTCTTCCTGTACATATTTCAAGGCATTTTCAATGGTTTCCGGACGCATGCACCTTATACGAGATCCGAGTGGATCCTTAAGTCCACGTACGAACGCTTGCATGGTTAACTTTCTGTACAACGTACGCTTCGCTTCTATGGTGGTAGGCACGTTCTCGTGTAAGGTTACATATGTCATTATGGTAGAAAATAACGATTGGCACTTTTCATAGAACTCTTGCGGAGTACTGTTACCTTGGGTTTGGGCAGCGAGGTCATTATATAGGGCGGTTTCATCCCTTTGATCACTGAAGTTATTTATGAGAATGATTTTAATGCCTTCCCAACTCGCAGGTATTCCGTTAGAGTTTATGGTTCTTGCTGCTGGACCCGAGATTTTATTTAAAATCCCATTTAGCAGAAACAATCTATTTAATTCATCGGCTCCTCCTCCATAGGACTTGACGAGTTGGTCACACAATTCAATGAATCTGGTAAGCACATTAGGATTTCCATCGAAATCCGGCAGCGCGCGGAGGCCTTTGAAGATAGTATCTGGATCTGTGGCCATTGTGCTATAATCGTCGCTACTGGTACTACTGCTATCACTATCAATATTCCTACGACTATCTATATCCTGATTACCACTGGATCGTAAAACAGCCTTACGGCCACTAGAATTACGGGGGTGAAAAATTTTGAAGGCTTATAATATTCAATTAAAAATAAGGAAGTATGAAAGGAGAGCAACGCAAATAATAAAATCTAGCGGTGCACTTACATACACATCTTCTTCTTGGTCTTCTCGAGTTGCAATCGATGTCTGGATTCTCCGGCACTGGATCGTAGATTCAGGATACTCTCGATTGTGACTTGAAAGCCACCCGGGGAGATCTTCCACGTTGTTCTTCGTTCTTCCCGTGAGTATCCTACCGACTGCGCCAATTATGATCGCGGTAGCCGGAGTACTCAAAAAAAACCAAAAATTTCTAACACTAATTTAATTACGAAAAATAACAAGTTACAAAAATTACTTATATTAACTTAATTTTACGGGCGAGTTGACCTGATCGATACAAGAATCAAAGTGACTCGCAGTGGCGCGATCACGTTACGTTGGAGTCTCATCGGCGTCAGCAGTTTACCCCACTCGCAGGAATGAGGCCGTGACACGTGTGGGTATTGCAGCGTCTGCAGTTGGGGCCGTGTGCAATATTTCCCTGCAGATAGAGTATTCAGCATATTCCCTTCTGTGTGATGACGTAACAAGCATGTAACTTTTAAATGTTTGTTTTTAATTGTAAGTATTATTGAATTATTATAATTATTAAAAAGATATCTGAAGGAAAAGTTATGGATTTCCTAATCTTCTAGCCTTGGTCATGTCTTCAGTAATGAGAGAGGGAAAAATATTTCTATTTGGCAATGTTTCAATACTTGGGCGATGTGGTCAAGTAGCAAATATCCAAGATAACACAGACTAAACAACTTGCAGAACATATAGAAGGCAATATAACAGAGGTACCAGAATACTCAATACACCCAGTGGTGGAGGCGGAGTTCGGAGCGGCAGAGCGCACGGAGCGCTCGCGGCGGCACCTACGGCAGGCGAGCACGCTGCTGCGGCTGGCCGAGGACGCGGGGCTCGTCCGGGACGGGACTTGCTACGTCGAGCTGGGCGCGGGGAAGGGTATGTGGACTCATACTTACCACTTAGTTTTTAATAAATATTAAAACACGAAATTACTATGGAATTTGTATGAAAAACTCTGTGTCGTCATAGAAAAGCTTGATAAAATGTCGGACTTATACTTATGTATTTCTTGATTATTGATTGAAAACAAAATGTTTTTCGTCAGTTTGTATTTAAACAAAGTTTCTTAATTTATCTTAGACCTAGAATACTACCTAATTATTACCATTCACGAAGGTTGGCTTGTATTAACGCGGTTATACCCCATAAAGGAGTCTACACACCAAACCCGCCGACCCGCCGACACAGCCCGGCGGCTTGGTGTCGGCGACCCAAACCCGCCAACCCGCCAACATGTGTCATGGGGCTGTGTCGGTGAGTTAGTCGGCGGCAAGAAATCAGTACAACTTTTTTAGTTAGTGATTGCAGTGTGTACGAACGTGACGTGTTGTTTTTCTCGAATATTGCAGCCTACAATAAACATGGATACTGATGCTGATCTAATAATAGCAGCATGTGGAATAATTTTAGCTGGGTCCCTGAAGAGAAAACGACAGTGTTGGGTTAGACCAAGCTTAATGAGTCGCAGTCGTTACAGTAACAGTGATAGAATAAAAGATTTAAGAACAGACGATTTGATTGTAAAAAGACCCTTACATTTTAAGACATTTATGTCATTAACGTTTACCGACTTTGAATATTTACTAAGCATTGTTGGACCCACAATAGTTAAAAAAAATACAAATTACAGAAGTGCAATTTCACCAACGGACAGATTATCAATAACATTAAAATACCTGACTACGGGAGATTCATTCAACAGTCTTTGTGACACCTTTAAAGTATCTCCTCAACTTATTTCCTACATTATTCCAGAAGTGTGCCAAGCTATCGTAGATGGACTTTCGGATTATGTGAAGGTATGTACATTATGGGCGTTTAACTTTCTTTAATCTTCCAGAAAAACTATGTTCCGAAAAATTACTATATAAGTAGGCAAATGGCTATCCTATCACCGAGCACATTTCCGATTTCAGATTCCACGAACATCAAACGAATGGACAAAAGTTGCAGATGGATATCTGAGTAGATGGAATGTACCTAATTGTGTTGGATCTATGGATGGAAAGCACATTAGAATTGAATGTCCAGCACGAAGTGGAAGCGATTATTTTAATTATAAAATGTATTTCAGTATTGTACTGTTTGCATTAGTGGATGCAGATTATAAGTTTTTATACGCTAATGTGGGGTGTCAGGGTCGCATTTCCGATGGTGGTGTATTTGCTAACTCTTCATTATGCAGAATGTTATATACTAATGATTTAAATTTGCCAGATAAAAAACCTCTACCTGGAAGAATTATGCCAGTACCCTATTTTTTTTTGGGCGACGATGCGTTTCCTTTACAAACCAATATTTTAAAACCTTATGATGGTAATCATGCGAAAGGGTCTCCCAAGAGAGTGTACAACTATCGCATGTGTCGAGGTCGAAGAGTAGTTGAAAACGTATTTGGACAGTTAACAAAACAATTTAAGATATTTAACAAACCCATCCAGCTAAATCCACAAAAAGTTACTATTGTAACATTGGCATGTATTCATTTGTTCAATTATGTAAAACGACATGGTATAATACAACAAAATGAATATGATACTGAAAATAGTAGGGGAGAAATCAATCCAGGAGATTGGCGCAGGGAACCACGTGAAAATAATTTGTTTGCTGACTTGCCTAGACAAGACAATACACATTCCCTTGAGGTTACAAGGACACAATCTCCTGAGGTTATAAGGACAGAATTGGTTCAATATTTTCTTTCCGATGTCGGGAGATTACCATGGCAGAATGATCAATGACTAACTCGTACGTTTTAATGAAACTCATACTTGTATTAGTACTTGTATTTTTATTATAATTTGTATTAAAAACTTCGTAAATCACTTGTTTTTGTTCATTTATAAGTGGTTTTATTTACCGAGTTATTCTATAAATCCCCACCGCGAAATCCCCACTGATGTTTTTATGCATTTTGAGTATACTATGACGATTCTATGACAACAACATTAAGACGAAATACTTGTGCCTACATAACGTTATCTCGCATCAGGTGATAGGGTTATTCTCAGAGTGCATACGGTGGGGATTTGTGGAATAAACCTATTTATCTGACTCAATAGATGATAATATGTTCTCAATATCACCACTCTCTTGAATCGACACACGTAACGAAGGTTCAATTGAAGATGTTGAAGGTTCACCAAGAGGCGGTGAAACAGGGTTTGTTACGGCAGAGTTGGATGATGAGTAGTAGGAATTTACATCACATTGATCCATTGTATAATATCCTGGATGACTATGAGAAGTAGAAGGTCTTGGCGAAGCTTCGAACATGTCTGAACGATATCCAGTTTCGGTTTCAAAAAAGATATTGTTAATCCGATGTTTTATTATTGCCTTTGTTGTTTTATCAAATTTTCTAAGTTGTGTCGCAATATATTCGCCAAACAAATCGTCCTCATCTTTTATTTTTTGATTTGTCCGTTGACTGACTGTTCTCATTAAATTTAATGCTTCCGACACCATCTCATTACTTGGATTAGGTTTATAACGTTTATTCGCTTGGGGAATGATGTTTGACGTTTGAGGTGAATCGTTTTCCCCATGTTGAGCATCATTGTCCGCATGTTGGGCATTATTGTCAGTTGCTGTTATCTCCTGAAATAATATATTTTATTTGAATCACCAACAGTTTACTTATGAAATGTATTACACACTAGCTTTTACCCGCGAGTAGGTACACCGCACGGAATATATGAAAAAAAAAGACAATGGTCATAAATCATATCTAATACTAATTGTTTTAGAAATATTATTATTAATTATTTTTTACATTGATAATTATTATTATTGATAAATATTATTATAATAATATAATAATATATAATAATAATAATATTTCTAAAACAACCTAAAAAGAAAAAAAAAAGAAAATGGTACGGAATCTCTCGGTTTATAATAGAAATTCGGCGAAATTAAAAGATTGTTGAGAAAAGAGTTGTTAGTTTTTAAAAAATACATTTGCAATGACTATTATATCTGTGCACATGCCATTCCAAGAAATAATTTGTTTAGGAAATATTTCGGTGCAATAACAATAGCGGCAGCGCAACAACAAAGGCAGATAAAATAAGTACCTATGCCTTTATTTACCGCGCGCCTCTCTTCACTCGGGCCAAGCTTACATATTATTCTTGTGTGCTCTAATAATTAGGTTAGAAATAAAATAATACAACATCACTGAAATGTTACATACCGTATCGATTGTTCCAGTAGGTTTATTTTTATTGAGCAAGAAATTCAAAGATTTAAAGGCAAACCACTTGCTCTCATGAACAAAATCTGCGCTGGTTCCAGACTTTTTTGATTCAATCGTTTTTTTTCTTTCTCTATAATATTGGCTCGTCAAATTTTTTATCTTCCGTTCTATTTCTGTGACATTTGTATTTAATTCGTTTGCCATCTCATTTAGTGCATCAAAACGTTTAGGTCTACATTTGTGATCCAAGTGTTTTGGATTCCATAATAATTCCTTTATATGATACAAATTTATTAACTTTAGAGTGGTTTCTTCGTCCCATTCCATTATTGCAGAAAATCGCAAAAAAAAACACAAGCAAGTCACTATCGCTGGAGTGTCGGCGGGCAACTGAGCGTGCGCGTACGCAAGTCGCCGGCCATGCCGCCGACTTGCACGCGCGGGTACGAGTCGCCGACATGATTCTTGAAGCAAAGTCGCCGACACCAAGCCGCCGGGCTGAGTCGGCGGGTCGGCGGGTTTGGTGTGTAGACTCCTTTAGAACCTGTATACTTGGACCTTCTTCATAAGCCAATCGTGTGCATGTTTGTGTGCCTACAGGCCAGTTGTCGTACTACATGGGCAGCGCGTGGTGCGGCGCCGGCACGGGCAGCCGCGTGCTGGCGGTGGACCGCGCCGCCCTGCGGCACAAGCGGGACAACAAGCTGCGCGCTGGGCCTGCCCTGGACACTACCACTACGGAGGAGGGGGGGACAGATAGTGAACAGTGAGTTATACTCGTCTTAATAGTACTAAAAGAACAAATGATACATTCTGTGTTATTTGTACAATAACGAATACATAACCGAGTCTTGCACCAATGAGTTATTAATTTAAGTGCAGTTTTCACTAAGACAGTTCGCTCGACCTTTATAGACGACGATACGGCTTACCACCTATCACGTTAGTCTGACAGAAAACTTGGTGAAGCATTTTGCTATGAATGTACCTCTGACTACCCCAATTGCGATATAGTGCCGAGCTTATGTTACGAATACATAACAATATTTCTATGTACCGTAACAGGAAAGACAGCAAGTTCGAAGCTCCAGCATCCCGGCTGCGCGCGGACCTGGCGCACCTGGCGCTACACCGCGTGCCCGAGGTGCAGCAATGTACCGCGGTCGTCGGCTTCGCTAAACATTTGTGCGGGGTTGCCATGGGTAAGTTTTGAAACAATTTTTATATAAAAGAAAAATAGGCTTTCTATCCTGTGTAATAGGCCAGTTCCCAACTAGTCAAATCAGTTACTTTTTTACTAAACGTCAAAACACGAAATTACTATGGAATTTGTATGAAAAAGAATACTGACTTCGTAAAATAGAAGAATTATTAAGAAAGACATAATGATGATTTCTGAAGTAAGGTAGAAAATCTAGAAAAAGGCACGAAATGGCTCATATGTCCTAAACCGTAAATAATCGCTGAACATACATGGGGTCGTTTCTGGTAGCCAATGAGCCCCTCTATCTATTATTTCATTTTGAACGTGAACTTCGTATTTGTTGGTGAACTATGCCTAACAAAATAATAATGAAGATCAGTGGTGCCAGTGGTTATTAGTGTATGAAGTGCCCGCCCGCAGACTACGCCGTCCGCTGCCTGACGGCGGCCCCGGCGCGGGCGGCCACGCGCGGCTGCGTGCTGGCCACGTGCTGCCACCACCGCTGCCAGCGGGCCGCGCTGGCCGGCCGCCACCACCTGCAGGTACTGCAACATACCGCGTAGCACACTGATGAAAACAACATTAACTTCCTTTTAATTTGATATTCAATTCACTTACCTACTAAGAAACTGACACAACATAATGTACTGAACCTTTCCTAAGGACATCTCCAATTTGATCAATGTGCGTCCTTTTGATTTTCCTCTGCCAGCCCTACCATTATATACCGCTTTCGTAATCCTATTCCTTCATAATTAAAGCACATAATAACGGGTTCTTACCGCGTTTAAATGGAGATATGAGACTCCCGATATTTCGACACTGTTGCAAGTGCCATGATCACGGGATGACTGATGAGATTGGGGTGGAGTAGGTAGATCCATAATTTTCTACGGGCAGACATATCTGTCTACCCTCTTTCTTTGCCGCTTGTTTATGTTTTTGATATCGGAATGTTCGGAACCATCTGAACTCGCACCAAACTCACTACGACAAACCGCACTCACTGTGTCCTCACGTTTTTTCACCACATTAGGCCGTTTCAAGCTTTTTACAACACCTACTACTGGATTCCACATGGTCGATAATTTTAACCCGTCTTCCCTGTTGAAATTTTTATGTTTTCTGATTTCAATAGCCTCTTTTACGAGTCTGGGGATGTAATGACGTTCTGTCGATAAATGTCGTTCTGCCTATTCCTTCATCCGCTCTACGTGTCCAAACCAATTTAACATTCCCTTCTCAATCTTAGTCACTATATCGTCTTTCACACGGCATCTATCTTTTATTACACTATTTCTCAGTCTATCACTCAATTTAACACTGCAGACATAACATAAACAGCCTATTTTACTGCTGGGCATAGGCCTCCAGATCATGAGCCCAACACTCTAACCACTAGACCACAGAGGCTTGATAAAACAAACTAACAAAAAATTATATTATTCAGGAATTAGGAATATCTGGCGAGGAGTTCAATATAATCCTGGGTATCGTGTCGTGGGCCACGTGCGGCGACGGGCGCAGCCGCGAGCGCCGCCGGCGCCACGACGAGGGGCACGCGGCCATTGAGGGGCACGCGGCCGTTGAGGGGCACGCGGCCGTTGAGGGGCACGCGGCCGTTGAGGGGCACGCGGCCGTTGAGGGGCACGCGGCCGGTGAGGGGCACGCGGCCGTTGAGGGGCACGCGGCCGTTGAGGGGCACGCGGCCGTTGAGGGGCACGCGGCCGTTGAGGGGCACGCGGCCGGTGAGGGGCACGCGGCCGTTGAGGGGCCCGCGGCCGTTGAGGGGCACGCGGCCGGGGAGGGGCACGCGGCCGTTGAGGGGCACGCGGCCGTTGAGGGGCACGCGGCCGTTGAGGGGCACGCGGCCGTTGAGGGGCACGCGGCCGTTGAGGGGCACGCGGCCGTTGAGGGGCACGCGGCCGTTGAGGGGCACGCGGCCGTTGAGGGGCACGCGGCCGCTGGGGGCGGGGGGTGCCACGTGGCGGAGGACGCCGCACATTTGGATAATAATGGTGAGTATCAAACGTAGAAAAATGCAGAGATGTCCTCCGCTTATATTTTTCAGTTTAACTACGGAACGTTTTTTCATGTATATTTGGTTACCACAGCATGGTCGGTGGGCGGCGCCGAGTGCCGGGCGGTGGTGGGGCGGAGGGCCAAGGCGCTGCTGGACTGGTGCCGCGTGCTGCAGCTGCGGCGCTGCGGGCTGCGGGCCACGCTGGCGCGGTACTGCCCGCCACACGTGTCGCCGGAGAACCTCGCCATACTCGCCACCAGGGGGGACTGACGGCCCTAGCCCCGCGATCATGCCCACATGTCATCGGTTACCCGTAGTGTATATTGCGGCGTAAGACACCCTCTACTTATTTTGAAATTAATAGTGATCTTATAAATCGTTGATCCAATAAATACTTAGGCAAATTGAATATAAATCACGACTAATTCCAACATAATGTGTCCAAGTGAGAGCCACACCAGTATTGTGATTGTGTAAGGTTGTGGTAGGCAGGTACAGAGCTCTTCGCATCCGAACATGATTGTATGAGGCATGAAAGTCAACTGTAGTATTTATTAGTATGAAGCTGTTTGTACCATATTTGTTATGTTTAACAATTAATTTTATGACAAATGCACTGCTGCTGCACTTTTTTTAAACTTGTTTTAAGGAATAAATGAATATGAATATATATGAATGCTGAGATTAAGGATTAAATGAAAAACTTATTTAGCAAATATAATTTTGTATATTTATATCAATAATTATTATCTAAAAACAAATTATTTTTATACAAATACTAATTTTTATTTACTCAAGTAGCCGAACAACTTTAAATACAATTAGGAATAAAGTACAACGTTTAATTACATATCAACTAAATACACAGATTCGTGGCTTCGGAGAGCACGCGCCCGGGCTCGCGGCGGTGACGTCACGGGTAATACTGCGCCGGCCCTCCGTGCCCCGCGAGCACGGCGCGGCTGGCAATTTATTCTTATAATATTTGTCAAAACGTAAAGATGCAATAACACTAACGCGTCGCGCCGGCCGCGCCGACGCGGTCTAACAACTAAATCAACATAACTTACGACGAGATGTTATAAAAATAAACGACCTATCACCAAAAGATTGTGTAAAAATAAATATAATATTTGCTAGGAAGGTAAATGCGCTGTACTGTCTGTGATCAGCACGTCGTGACGTCATCGCGTGACGTCAGCGCGGCGCGCCTTGTTTTTTTTTTTATTGTAGATTTGCCACAGATGGCATTAACTACTTGGCCGGACAAATGGGGAGCGCTGAAGGCTCTCACCCGGTACAACGTTTAAGACAACAGGCCTGAGGGTGCCCAGTTGGGCGCGAATCTCGGCTCAGGGCGTCGTCTGAGAGGAAAAATATTTGAAAGAATTAATCGACCCTAGTGGGTCGATAGCGATAAGCGCTGAATGAGGGAAATCGTCGACCACGCCGGCGGGGTCGGTATCGGGGTCCTTGCGCCTTGTGTGTATGGTGTATGTTCAGTAGCGCTACGTTGGTGCGCTGGCTGTCGTCTCTCGTGACGTCACAACATATGTTTTGCTCCATGAGCGCAATAACATCACGCGCAGCCATCACGACTTTAGAAAAAAAACGGAATGTAATTAATTTCAAAACTCAGACTAATTCCAATTATTTTGTGTATTGTGATAATGTAGACAACATTAGCAGTAGCAGTCCGGACAACAGTAACACGAGTCTCCGCAGAACTTTGAACAAGAATCGAACGTGGGATCGCTGCGTGGCCACTATCATACTTCGTTACATACAATATTTACACGGTGACAGTATATATAACATGGTTTCTACAGTGCGAGAGATGCTCCCGTCTACGTATATTGACATTGATCAAGTTACAAATGGACGCCGGAACTGATGCAAGATTCACTTTAATATGTGTTGTGGTACCGTCAACTTGGCGATGCCAAAGGAGAAATAACGTTGGAACGCGGAGATTTTTCTGAGATGACGTCACGTTTTAATAGCGCGTATTGTTGAGATGGGAGACCTCTTGTCAAGGTGGCGTCAGCTTTCGGAAAACCCTCGTCATTTGAAATTGTGTGCATCAGATGCCTACGAAGCGACGTCTGGAGTAAAAAACTCACCCTCATTGTTATTTAGTGTCTTTCGTATGTTATGACTGAGAAACTTTGGAGGGTTGTCCCGGCGTCCATGAATTACCAGGTCAATGCATATTGCACAATGTTCGCGGAATAGAAAACGTACAAAAGGTGCGTGTCGCGGGCCGGCTCAGTACCCGTAGCGCTCCTGGATGGAGGACACCACGCCGTTGGCCAGCGACGACAGGCGCCCCGCCACGCGCGTCACGCCCGCACGCACGGACTCGCGCACCTGCAAAATGAGGGGGACTTTACCACTCTGGCGCACTTAAAAAAGTGAGACCTCTTCTAATCGTGTAGGTTATTACTGAACCGCCAAAGGCCCCTGACATGGCTCATGTAACGACTACATACTTACGTCGGTAAGTAGTAACCGGGACCAACGGCTTAACGTGCCTTCCGAAGCACGGATCATTTTACTTTCAGACAATCAGACGATCAGCCTGTAATGCCCTAACCAAACTAGGGATTACAAAGCGATTTTTGTGATATATCTCCACCGGGATTCGAACCCGGGGCCTCCGGATTGTGAGCCTAACGGTCAACCACTGGACCACGGAAGCTCGCAGTGAGACTTACAGTGCAATTTGTCAAAAAAACATGTGACATGGTACTGATTTTGACCTCAGTAAATGTTTTATGGTGTATGGAGATTTTGTAATCTTACTACTTTTGGTCAAAATATAAATGTGCAAATGCCCAGTTTTTCTGGTTCTGTTCTTTGAAATGTTATCTTAAATGACTGTGCTACCGACTGAATACGTGGTATTTCACAGACCTCGTTTTAAATTATTAAGAAAATTTAGGTAAACATATAAAAAAATGTTTTTACCATTTTGAATCAGCACATCATATTTAGTACATTATTATTTCAATACCTTTGGTCAAAGATGGGATTCATACATCTAGCATGAAGCAAATACGACCAGGGCATCTCTTCTCAATTAGGCTGCACGGGCGCCGCTGGTGATGAGTTTAGGCTAGAGTGGGTACTGACCTCGTCCAGGTCGGGCGCGGACACGCTGAAGCCGGGCGGCGGGCGCGGCGGGCCGGGGCTGCGGTCCCCGAAGTACTCGGCCGACGAGATGCTGGTGCTGCCCTGGAAGCGGGACAGGTTGGCGTCGCGCTCCCAGCGGCTGTCCTGCGCAAGCGGCACACCACCACATATGTTACAGCGGTTCAACGACGGGTGCCGACTTGATTATGACTTAGCACAGCGGTATTGGTTGAACCCTGCACATTTCCGCTCGTTTTCGATCCTCCCCGCTTTGGTGGAAAGTCTTTTTTGTTGTAAACATACAAAATAAGGCCTCCGTCGTGAAATAGTACACTTTAAAATGTTTTATCCTACTCATTATCTTGGGTACTCCCTATCTGTGAGCACAGCAACCACTCACTCTCTTTAGAATCCACCACCATTCTATACACTTGTATCAGAAGCGGCCAAACTCTAGTTCTACGGCTCCGCTTATTAGCGTCCATTCGTGCCGCTGGTGCCTGCTTCACAAACCAACCAACGTTCAAACTAGTACAATATCCACAACATACCTGTTCCCCGAAGAACTGCGCGGAGCTGATCGCCTTAGCGGAGCCGAACTTCTTGACGGCGGTGTCCTCGTCCCCGGGCTCGTGCCTCCGGGGGGGCTTGCGGGGCGCGGGCGCGGGCCGCGGCTCGTCGGGCGCGAACATGCTGCGCACCCCGCGCGGCGGCTCGGGCGCGATGTCCTCCCACGACGACGACAGCGCGGGCTTGCCGCGGGGGGCGCCGCCGCCGCCGCCGCCGCCCAGCGGGCCCATGGAGCCCAGCGAGTCTACACCGCGCCCGTACGGCTCGTTCCTGCCGGGGAAAGGTTCAGATCAGATCATCAGACACCATACTACACAACTCTGCTTACTCCCTCGTTAATATCTGAGTTGTAATTGAACAGCTTGTGTAAGTGGTGGGGTGGGTGTATATACTGCAAACCTCTGCCTACATCTTCCCTCTGTATCCCCGGGTGTGATGCTGTTATGTATTATCAGAGCATAGCTCCACGTAAGGACAAGGCGTTTTCATCAATTTGCATCACGTTCAAGGACAGGATTTCTAAAGCCTAGTCCCGATCCCAAGTGTATGCCAACACTATTATGAATGAAAAGCCAATGACTGTTCTTACATTATTATGATCAACAGTGGACTTATTATATGAAACGCCGTTTTATAAGTACTCGCTCTGATTAATCCTAAGAATCGGCCAAATATACTCTGAATATGTTGGCCAATAAATCAAGGTTGCAGTTCATTGATTTTCGTCATTTCGATAGTCGGCAACCGACACGTGATGTGTCTCAGTATTCAACAAGTCATTATTGACTGACCGTGAACAGAAATGTTTAGGGTTAATTATAGTTCATTGTTTATAAGGACAGCCTCCGTGGTCTAGTGGTTAGAGCGTTAGGCTCACGATCTGGAGGTCCGGGTTCGATTCCCGATGGGGACATTGTCGAAATCACTTTGTGAGACTGTCCTTTGTTTGGTTAGGACTTTTCAGGCTTGAATCACCTGATTGTCCGAAAAAGTAAGATGATTCCGTGCTTCGGAAGGCAAATTAAGCCGTTGGTCCCGGCTATTAGCCGTAAAAACACCTCCACCAACCCGCAGTGGAGCAGCGTGGTGGAGTATGCTCCATACCCCCTCCGGTTGATTGAGGGGAGGCCTGTGCCCAGCAGTGGGACGTATATATGCAGTTTATATATATATGTTTATAAGGATTAATTAAACAGAATTTCTTCACAGAAATATTCACTATTTTCGTTCCTTAGCTTCTGGATATAAAAAGTATCATAGAGGTACTAAAAACGGTGCATTGAAAAATGGTGCAAGTGTGTTAAAAAAGGTGTTACCGTATCATAGTGAAGACGGAGTTGAAGTCGTCCATGTCGTCGAGGGCGTGCGCGGGCGCAGGCGCACCTTCCTGCTCGATCACCGTCATGTCGGCCGCCGCGCTGTGGGACACGCCGCTGTGGGCGCGGGCCAGAAGTACACAGTATTACACATCATACATTTGCTGGATTATGACTACGACCTTTAGTGCCAAACAATGTTTAGTTTTCCAGTCCCGTTATTTGAAATTATTACTATGTTACAATAACGATAAAATTACGCAGTGATGCAGATGCTATCTCTTTTCCAGTTACACTGGCCGGGTCTGTATAGGCTGTGTGTGTATGGAGCACTTGGTATGTCTTGAGAATAAATATGATATAGTGTAGTACGTACGGCGCATGGTTGCGCGAGGCGGCGGCGATGCCGAGGCGGTCCTGCTGCTGCTTGGAGGCGGCGGGCGAGTACGCCAGCCGCAGGGACGCCACCTCCGCCTCCACCGCCTCCAGCGTGGCGGAGCCCCCGCCCCCGCCGCCCGGCGCCGCGGCCGCCGCCTGCGGGACGGCACACGTGACACACACTAGTCATGTCCAACCTCGTAGGACCGACATTTCCATCGGTCTATATACATATATATACATGTAATAAAATTATTATTTATATGCTAGGCCGGGAGAACAAAAAAAAAACTATAAGTTATCTGGATTTATATACATATCACACAACATCAAATGGAATTTTGCAGTTCTATACATTGGAAGTTTGATTCAATCTGCTATAAAAATCGTCACGCTATATATCTCTTTAGCATTAGGCCAGGTTCCAAGTCGTGGGGACGTCTAGTTGGATAATCGCTTGCAACATACCTCCATTTTGAGTTTTTCCGCCATGATGGCTTCACGCTCGATGTCGTCGAAATTGGCGGACACCTTGGTGGCGCCCAGCCCGCCCTTGCGCGCGCCCAGCTGCCAGGGTAATATACGTTATATAAGGTCTCATATTTTTTCTTGAAACTGTATCGCAAAAACGAAAAAACTCGTGTCTTTTTTTATACCTCATTCCACCTACAACCAACTTTATTATTTTTATAAGTATAATTGATTTCCCATATGGTAAATGTTCTACATTGTTCATCATTAATTAAAAAGGCGAAGAGAGTGGTAAAAGCAACTATGAAATAAGACCTTTATAACTTACGATACACATAATCTGAAACTGGTAAATATTAACTTTATAAAATCGTTGAATTTTAGTTTAACATGAGCAAATTGTGGATTTTTGAAAGTTGCGACACCTACAATATTAATGAACAGTAAAGTGTTACGATACGTTTTTGTGACAAGTACATACAAAAAATGCCCCACAGAAAGTACGCGTACAGACCCTTTCAAAAAACCACCCAGATAACAAACAAGAAATAATAATGAAGGTAACATACCCCGGAGCGCTTGGCCTGTGGCCTGCGAGCCCCGATGGAGGCGGGGCGCGGCGCGTCGCCCTCCGCGGCGGGGGCGGCGCCCCACAGCCGCGCCTCCGAGCTGAACGCCGAGCTCGCGGCGCCCAGGGCCACCGGCTCCTGGGGGGGGGGTACTTCATGTAAACAAAATAATTGTAGCACATTGTTTTCACTTCTGCGAATTATATCGACGGCTTCAACCAACAAACGCAGCGTATGCTATCTACGTAGATGGACGTCGAACCACGATTGATAGAAGTTCTCGATATAATTCGCAGCGCACGCGACGTGGCTGTCGTGCCGCGAGGGCTGGTGATATATTTCAGCTGTTCCGTTAATCATTTATTACAAAAAGTATTAGCTAATGAGACTATTTAAGTATCAGTATATTTGATTTATTTTCGTTTAATCAAACTAAAAAGGATTTTTAAATGCAAATTATTTCATAGAAAAAGGTGTGTTTAATTAAACTACGTGACTTATAATAGGAACCTTTGATAACAGAAATTATAAACAAGAAGAACAAATTGCACTTTGAGATTAAGTTTTACATCTGAGAGTGGTCGATAGGTTTCTAGTTTATTTGAACAAATTACTTTGTTACGTTGTTGCAGCAAAGTGGGGCGCATGCTGTTATCACTGACTCATCAACTCACACGCACACAAGCGCGGCGCACACATTATGACACACACACACACACGCACAATATACTTGCGTGAACAGCTGTGCTCCTCAGCATATATGACACATGTACAAACTAAGAATAATGTTATAACAAAAATATCGCAATGGTAAAGTAAACACGTAATACAGAACTTGGTAAAATTCAAAACATAAGTGAGTACCAGAGAGAATTGCAGAGTTGATAACTGAAGAAACTGAAACATAACTATAACGAGTAGGTTATAATTAGTATTCACTAATTCTCTTCAATTGCTTCACTGCTAACAGCTGCTGTTGCCTTTTATAACTATTTATAATAAAATAAATATACTGAATTAATTAATCCCTCTTTAGTTAATTATTTCCCATTAATTCCACTTATACCCATTTTTTTAAATTAATTTTTATGCTACTGATAATCATTGTTACGAGTATTCATGTTACATTTTAGAACAAATCTGCTTTTAATCATAAAACTGTAAGTGCTCAGCTATCGTAGGTAATGATGAGGCTAGTGGTAGACGCAAGATAGACAGAAGGGGCGCGACGCGGAGCACTGCACACAATGGACCAGTAGAGGCCGCGCCACGGCAGACGTCCCTTATGACTTGTCATTTAGTTCCACTGAAATCCGCGGGACTCATTCCGTGACGCGTACTCTAAACAAAATATTTGCAAAAAACGCAGCGTAAAACAGACATGTGTAATATCATAATCAACTATACAACCAAATAGACGCCTAATATTTTATTTCTCGCATGGAATTGTGTCAATTAGCTGAGGTAAGGGGAAACAGGATCACGGAATTGGTTGCTCTGTGATCTACTAGTCAGTAGTGTTTACAGAACTGTCTGTTATTAGGAGTCTAGAGAATCGTATCGTCGATGATGTCACCCGCGCCTGCGCCGTTTCTGTCTGACCTGCGCCGTAGGGGAACCCCGGGCCGGTCGCGCGGGTTTTTCGGGTGCGGGGTGCGTGTTACCTGGTCGTGCGCAAGCTGGTTAGAGTTAGGTTCGGTGTGTGCATCGAACCAGTCTACCTCAGGCTCCTTCGTCTCCTTGGTCTCCGCCGGCGCCGGGTCCAGGTGCAGCTGCCGAGCACAACACGTGTGTTACACAAACGTGACAAATTATTTCAATGATAGATCATGTGGAGCCAGCAGCTAGCAGTGGAAGATACAATAAGCCTTTGACTAAATTCTTCCAGTGAGTGGTAGAAATCAAATAATACAAGAGGCAATAAAGATAATGGTTATAAACAAGTAATGTAGTTATACTCAGTACAGAAGCAAGGAAATATTTTAATAGGTCATTAATTTTATTTCTACAGAATATAACAAAATTAATGATATGAAACTGGTTTGCATTTTATATTGTGGCACTAATGACTAATGAGGAAAGTAGCAATTACTAACTTTTCAAAACTTTTATAAGAAAATAGCTCATTTTTTATTCAAAATATACATATGTTTTTTTAATACTTTAAGTATAAAAAAGCTCTCGCTTAACCAATACTTGGTTGTTTTCAGACTAAAATTAGATTTTGAAAGAAAAATATTTGTGTTATAGGTAGATACTGCTGCTAATGTGAGGTACTAAACTTACCCATCCCTGGAATAATGATATATTTAACCATTATCATCAAACAACATTAATAGTTTAATATAACAAATAGTTCTAACATTCCTGAGAAACAGTTGACTGAAAAATCTAAACATGAATTGACATAATGTTCCATTTTTAATAATTATCTTTATTGTTTATAAGCAGATAAATCATTTTATTTATGCATATATTGACCATAGTACAAACCTTGGTGCCGTAGGTCTTCATGGCCTGGTCGGACATAGTGCTGAGCTTGTCTCGGTACATTTGCGCCACGCGCGAGCTGTACTTCTGTCGCGCATCCTCAGTCACCAGCCCGTGCGTCCGGAAGAACTGTGTCTGAAAATACATTGCCCGTTCATACCACAGCATACAAACAAATGGAAGGATTCTAAACAGCCCGTTAGGAATTTTAGATTATTCAGTGTCTAATATCTCTGACAAAATCTCTCTTTTGAAATTCTAAACTGTCTAAATTAAGAATTAATTAGGTGCCACCCCAAATAACTTGGTTCCACTTCATCATAATAAAAACCAGAACTGAACAGCTGTGCTGCATGAATTCTAAGAAATAAGCTGGAGTGTAGTGTCTGCGAGACGAGTCCCAAGTACCGCGTTGACGTTCCCGCCGAGCTGCATGTTGCGCAGCTGCTTCCATGTCCAGTTGGTGTCCAGCTGCGTGGAGCGCACGAAGGTGAGATGCACACCCAGCCCACGGTGCACGGCCGAGCAGTCCAGGCAGATGAACACCCCGTACGTCACCGACGACCACGTAGGGTTCTTCGCGTTGCAGTCGAAACATATCTGAAACACATCCCACCGGTAAACTATCACTGAACTTTCATATCTCCGAAACTTAACTATGAATTGCTACCCACTTTATTGGAAGGGATAGCACGTAATCTTTGAAAAATTGCTTCAATATCGCCTTTACTTGGCCCCGAGTCAGCCATTTTCGACGTGTTGTCAATTGTCAAGTTGTCACCAAGATAGTGCTCCTTCATCCTGTAGACAAAGGATTGCACCATACAGCCAAGTACTTAATCATTGGAAATACTATGCTCGTAAGTATCTGCTACATGTTACACGCAATATTCAATAAATCAATGAGGATCAACGACGTTTTTATTTTTCATATGTTATGAAAGTTCATGAAAGTCCTTAAACATCTGTGTAATTGTTTTTGATTTACGACTTGTGATTCCGGAGTTACAGTTAATTAAAATTCGCCGGGTAATGAGTTGCCGCAGACAGGCTCGTGACGTCACATTCACATCACCTTATCCGGGCGCACCGAAGCATTTTAGTTTAGTACAGAGTATTTGCTTTTTCATGTCGTCGTAACCCTTTTTGAAATATTTGTCCAAATTAGGTAGTGTCAAGGACGTATTTCATATACTTTACATATCTGAAGTGATAAAAATATTTATTTTGATACGGATGAATTAGTTTGCATTATCCCGTTTTTTACATGGTCTACTTACCTAACCTGAAAATTAGACAGGTCCGGTTTTTTACAGAAGCGACTGCCTGTCTGACCTTCTAACCTGCGAAGGGAAAACCAGCCCAATAAATACTTGGTCCTTGGCCCAATTCAAGTATCGTAGCGAAAAGTTTGAGGGATGATTCAGACCATGATTCTAAATTGATATCAAATGGAATTTTCCGTCGCAAAAGTATAGAATTGAAAATAATTTAAAAAAATACTAAAATCTTCATGACACATTATTTTTCGACAGGAAATTCCACATGATATCGATTCAGAATCATGGTCTGAATCATCCCCTTCAGTACTCGTTATGGCGGCGGTGTCTCTAGCTAACACCAGTATGTACTTGTGTTTAGATAGTCATTTAGATTTTTATTTCATATTAAAGACCATAAAAAAATAACTACTACTTTTCGAGATATTAAAAATGGCTGGCGCGACGCGCTGCTAAATATTAAAGTTTATTTATACTAGTTCTCTCTCAAGAACAGAGTAACTCGTAAAATATTTGTTATTCCATGCATTTGCCAACTCTATTGCACATAGACAATAGTTTGGTTTTTTTTGACTTGGTTCTATAACTATATTTTATGTGAAGTTACCGTAATATTGAACTTTACCTATAGTAATTCGTACAGTAATACAGAAAAATCCTGATTTTTCTTTTTGAAAATTACAGAAATGAAATCAATTTATTTAATAAAATTACAAATTAAAAAAGATTTTTATGACAAATCTATACTTCACCTAACATTAAAGTTTAGTTTGTCTATGGGATTGCTATCGGTCGGTCAGACGGACGCATGTTACAATTTTTTCTGAAAGTTATTGTTGATAAATCTCGCTCTATCCTATTGTAGAAGAAAATTAATTAAATCTTGAACGGCTACTGTATTGTATGATACTTGTGTGTTGTTTATAATATTAGGTCTGTGTGGTGACCTTAGGAAGACGCTGTCGGAAACTCAAGTGGCATCTCGTTCGTTCAACCAATCATGTCGACGTGCCAGCCTTCAGGTTGAGTGAAAGTTTGGGTAACTTTTCAATTACCGTAGAGAAAATGTTTCCGTACCTAGTGCGGTAGTGTGGGGAGTGAGGAGAGCGTGGTGGAAAAGCTGACCAGATGGAGAGCATCGGCGGAGAGGAGATAGAGCGCGCGCTGATGGACCTGGGCCCGCTGCTCGGCGTCTCCATCAAGGAGGAGGTGCCCGAGGAGCCGCCCGACGCCGCTACCGCCTCCGCCTCCAACACCAGCACCAATGTAAGCCTTGCAACATTTTTTAAACTCTTACTTTCTGAACTCAGTAGGAAGTTGAAAGCAAACTGTAATGATATCTGTTTGACAATGTCATTAATACTATTTATATGCTTTATATTAATTATTGATGTCATTTCGTGTTCTTACTTCATATAATTGATCATAGAATCTTCAAGTATTATTAAAACTCAATTTTTACCGGTAGAAAACATTTACACCTTTTTATGATGTTTACTCAATTTACTCCACTCTTAGTTAAATTATTTAATATGATATCTAATGAATTTCTAACCATATAAGTGAAAATCTAAATAAAACCTGTATTGGCAAAAGTTACAATCAAACTAAAGATCACAGTAAAAAGTCACTAACTACACAAGGTTAGTCTTCAATTTCAATAATTACCTTACTGTGTGTTTCCTATTGATGCTTATGGTGCTGTATGCTTTTAAAATGGGTGTAGTAGTATACTATAGATTTCACCATAGATATCATAACTATTCTACTAGCTCAGAAATCAGAACCATTTATTCAACGTCATGATAAACTTGTTGAACGTCAATTTTATATTCTTTGTATCCATCCTCATCATTCTTCATCATCATCACAATCCTAACACCACACTACAATGTCAGTGCTATTGTCATTAGTTAAATAAAAAATTGTGATTGTTAAGCCATTGGTCCATTGGTCCAGCTATTAGCCGTAAAAACACCTCCACCAACCTGCAGTGGAGCAGCGTGGTGAAGTATGCTCCATACCCCCTCTGGTTGATTGAGGGGAGGCCTGTGCCCAGCAGTGGGACGTATATAGGCTGTTTATGTTATGTTATGTTCAATAGCACAGGACAAGCACTGGCATTAAAGGTTTAAATTAAATGACAAGATTTCATATCTTCTCAGTTTCTTTTTCTGTTGACCTGCCCAAATATGACCTTGGGCTCTCAATTGATTTGCATAAAAGTAATCTTATAGTCTCTTATATGTATAATGTAAAATCACAATTTCTCTATAACTTTTAACATCCTTGAAGCTGCATTCATCTATGTATTGTCTATTGCCTGCTGTAATAGAAATCAATTGACATGTTTTAGTCTTGTATTACAAAGAAAATGGATTGACCAATTTTGTTAAAATGTTTTGCCTGTGTTTGAGCAATGATCTGAATGGTTTAGCTTCACTTGAACTCTGTAAGCCAATGGCAAGACAATGTGTGCTAGGCCATTGTCATAGTGTTTAAATATCCATAATCTAGCAAATCTAAAGCCTGATTGATCTATCCTAAACAAATTATTATTATTTATTAAAAATAAGTACAGTACTTAACACAATTTAAAATAAATAAAAAAATAAATTTATAATAGTATCATGTTGGTACATAATAATTGTTATATAGAATGCACTCCACATAACATGGCCATGCTGAATTTCGTTGTGTACAATCCCTGTGTCTAACATTGTTTGAAATTGAATAGGCGGGCAATGTCGCATCCGCGACGTCGCCCGGCACCGGAGCCGCGGCCGAGGGCGGCGCGGACTCGCTGGCGTCGCCCGGGGCGGAGGCGCGCGTGCCCGCGTCGGCGGCGCGCTGCGTGCTGTGCGGCGCGGCGCTGGCGCAGCAGGACGGCACGCCCAAGCTCATGGAGTGCCTGCACTCTGCCTGCGAGCCCTGCATCAAGGCCAAGATCGAGGAGAAACTTGCTCCCAGCCGAGACTTCCTAGGTATATAATCGCGACATATGATGTTGTCGCAGTGACCCAGTTGACAGTGCAATCTTGAAAGTAATTCTGTTTGTCTGTTACCTTTTCACACTTATTTTAAACTGCTGACACAATTTGGACGAAATTTGGTGTGAAGAAAGTTTGAGACCTTGGAAAGAATGTTCCTAGTATAGTTTTTATCTTGTAAATCACACCCTAAAGGGATGGAAAAAACGTGGCGCGCGTTATATTATAACCGACTCCCACGTGGTAAATTAAGCTAGTTATTTATAAGAAAAGAACAAAACTTGTTTCAACATTTAAGCATATATAGAAATAGGCGAAATATTTATTTTTCCTACATATTCAAAAACTAAACTTGGAAAAAATATATTATTATACTTTTCATTTGTGGAGGAAGCAAGAGAAGTGTGTCAGGATCGAAGCAAATGGAATTCTATAGCCTCTGCTTACCCCGGTAGGAAACAGGTGTGAGTTTATGTATGTATGTACTTTTCTTTTGTAACATACAATTGCTGTTTGATTGTTACCTATTCGCGGATTTGAAGTCGTAAACTCTTATCGCTCATAGGAGCAGGAGATTAATTTTAGACCAATAATTTCTTGTATTAACTCTCTCTGAAAAACTTGAATATTTTTTTATTTTTGATATTATAAACGACCTGTTTTCGGTCACTGCCCCAAAAATACATATAAGACTGTAAATATAGGTCAACTTCTTTATACATACAGCTGAACCCCAATGATTCAATCAGTGTTACTTTCACTGATTAATACTCATCAATCAGTAAAGGTGGCGTCGTGTCCGCGAAAATCGATTTTGGTTTTTTTCTCCATACATTTTGAGCATTGTCCTTTATTTGTACAAAATATGGTAAAAAATGAGTCTTTAAGTTGGATGCAGTCTCACATGTTTAAAAACTTAGTACTACCTTCACTGCTAGTTTATGGCATAATGCTGAATGCTATACGCCGTGTCGGTGGTCGGTTACGGTGCAGCATAGAATGTCCAAGCTCGGTGCCCGCAGGTGCGGAGCGCATGACGATCACGTGCCCCGTGTGCCGGCTGCAGTGCCAGCCAGCCAACATGGTGGACCAGCGGTTCGTGCTCGAGAAGCTCGCCATCGACAACACCGGCAACAACGGTATGTGCACACCCTCTAGTACATCACCAGTCTTATGAGTTATTATATTAACTTATACTAAGTGCAGTTTTCACTAACACTGTTGGCTCGACCATTATAGATGGGGATACGACTCCTATCAGGCAGGTCTAATAGAAAGCTCAGTGAGGTAGTGTTACTTAGTTCATTTTGCGATGGATGTACCTCTGACTGCCCCATTGGGATTTATCCGTTAGCTTATGTTCTGTGGCTGTGTGGCAGATGGACCCCAATATCCAAGTTTAATATACATAACATAAATAGGTTTGTCAAGTTCAATAGTACTCTTGACACCAGGGTTGATCAGATTGGTCACTGACTTCACGTCTGACACGAGAGAAGATCGTATTCAGTCTTTATTGTGAAAGTGTTTGTCATGAAGCTAGTGATCTATGGTGTAATGTGAGCAACGCAAATGTTACCGTCGGTACGCACGCAGATTTAGAAAGCTTTAAGGGCTCTGAGAAAATAAAAATGAAACTTGGCATCACTGCCTACATGTCCCTTGTCTTAAACATGTAAAGCTTGGGCAAACTATGTACAGCCATAAAAACGTTATCTCCGATCTGTTGTTATATCATGTATGTCTTGTGCGAGTATATTCTGTTAGTTAATTAGTTATTTGTCACAGTCACATTACTGTTGACGCTATCTACCCGAACTTCAATCGTTCACTGTGCCTTGTTGGGAACACTCGCGTGAGTGCGCGCGACCTCTCGCGCTCGCGCGGAGCCTACCAATATAAGCATTGTATCGGTAAGTATGCACCGCTATTGGCAAAAAGCAATCACATCAACTCAGCCTAGAGGGATTAATAATTAAAAATCTACTGAAGTTTA
The DNA here is from genome assembly GCF_024362695.1 of Pectinophora gossypiella. Taxonomy (NCBI): domain Eukaryota; kingdom Metazoa; phylum Arthropoda; class Insecta; order Lepidoptera; family Gelechiidae; genus Pectinophora; species Pectinophora gossypiella. Next base: position 2,790,558 of record NC_065422.1, read on the forward strand.
TATTATTGGAACGCGATACAGTTGCCGGTTACAAGGCCGGCTTACCTGTGCTGTTTCGACTGTCTGTTTGCTTTACATTTGTAAGGCTGTGACTGAATTTAATTATTTGTAATAGGTACTAATATTATTAAGAAATAACTTAGCTTTTATATTTTTTCCGATGTATGATGTTTATGGTATTTTTTACTGTGAACGCGCGTGCGTCCTGTATAGTACTAAACGATGTGTGGTGTATCGAAGTGCTGGGAGATTATTGTTGGATAAAAGTAAAATACGATTTTGACTTTCAGACAGTGTTCTGTGTTGACTCTACTTAGGAAATAACCGATCTTTGATTTGATTTTTCGTGTGTTAAGGGTCTGGCGGCGGGGAGCAGCAGTGCAACAGCTGCGAGGACACGGAGCCCGCCACTAGCTACTGCGTCGACTGCGCAGAGTTTATCTGCGACAACTGCGTGCACGCACACCAGAGGTACGACGCCACCGTTGCACATGCTCAGCAGGACAACAGCTGCGGGTCTATCAGTATATAAATTATGGTGTGTGTTTGTGTGTGCAGGCTAAAGATAACGAAGGATCACACGATCAAGTCGAAGGAAGAAGCGCTGGCAGAGCTGCAGGCGGCGGCGGCGGCCGGCCGCCAGGCGCACGACATGTTCTGCAGGGAGCACCCGCAGGTACCACCGTGGCTGTACTCGTACATCATTACATTACGCACGCAGCAGCCACTTACTTTCGTCTCGTCCTAAATACGGCTGCAAACTCGATAACAGCCAGCAACAGGGCGTGGGCGTGGGCGGCTACTGTGACCACGCCAGGCGCGACGCGCGCTTGTTTCACATTCACTAGTTCAGCGTGCACCAACTGAGGGCACACCTTCACTTGACATTATGCGTTAGGTGAGACAATTATGGACAAGAGCAAACCTATATTGAATTTAAAAAATCCTAGCGGCCGCCCGCTGTAGTCCAGCGTGTGACCATGAAGCTCGCAGCCGAGTTGTTGTGTTGTTTGTTACCGATCAATAAAGTTCAGCAATGTCGGGTGCGGGCAGACTCTGGACAGGTGACCGTTTTGTAGCTTTTATTTCGGATCCTTCCGTGCTTTAGAGAGCACTTAATACCGCCAGTCCTGGCGGAGGCTTTTGGGAGCCTACGTCTTCCTCTGCCAACTCTACCACTTACATTCGTTCCATAATTCTGAGTCACACAGAATTACGCACGAGCGTGTTAAATTATTGCCTCGTGTATTGCGCAATTTCTAATAACTGCGAGTAAATAGACAGTTATGTTTAAATGACGCATTTACGTATATTTTCTTTGTTCGTTCCGATGTATGTGTGGCATGGAATGCACCGTATCTTTGACGAGCTTGAAGGAATTTTTGATATTACTGCTGGCCATTACAGCCTCGTGGAGGCTCCGATACGCACAACCCATTTATGGGACGGTTCAGCTAAATATCAACTTGCCGCTTTGGACTCAGTGGAGCGCAGAGCCAAGAGGATGATCAGCAGCACGCGGCTAACAGCTAAGCTAGACTCCTTAGCACATCGGCGAAAAGTCGCCAGTATGTCGGTATTCCACAGATTGCACATCAGGGGAGTGTGCCCGCGATCTACACGAGCTCATTCCACCATCCCCCTTTTATCTTCGGACTTCCAGACGTACGGCCGGGTTCCATTCCTATTTGGTAGATATCCCAAACATTCGCACAAAGCGCTTTGCATCGTCCTTCATTATGCGCACTGCTAGGGAGTGGAATTCTCTGCCGTCTTCTGTATTTCCGAATGCAAATAACCCGGGTGCTTTCAAGGCCAGAGTGAACAGGCACCTTCTAGGCGGGCTAGCTCCATCTTATGTACATATATGTATATTCACACGATGATGCCCATAGAATTAAACCTTTGAATAAACTACTCAATGAAATGCATAAACACGACATAAACAGCCGTTTTTCTATGACGTCACAGTGTGCTTTTTCATACAAATTCCATAGTAATTTCGTGTTTTGACGTGTAGTAAAGTGACTGATTTGAATAGTTGAAAACTAGCCTTTTCTCCTGTATTAAAAAATTCATCCATCCAATAATAATAATATTTATCCATCTTAGGACTTCGTATCAACAGTGGCTGCAAGTTGTCTTTGATTACTTGTGGCTCTGCCCACCCCATTTGGGATTACGGGCGTGAGTTTATGTATGTATGTATGTAAAAAATTCAGTGCCTGTGTTATTGATAGGCACATATTATGGTATTTTATATATTGTTTGCATACCTTATATTTAGTATACAGTGGTTAAAGTACGTAACTTTAATTTTATTATTTTGCACTGTTTGCCCCGCTATTGTTATTTCATTAATTGTATTATATCATGTCACTCAAAGGTTGCCTGGAAGAAATTGCAACTTTAGCAATAAAGCAGCCTTTTTTTGTATGTTTGTTTAATTTGTATTTCTTTTGTGCAATAAAGAATTGTGTATTGTATATGTATTAACAGTTCAGAAGCGTGTGATGATGGATTGTTGTGTGTGCAGGAGCGCCTGTCGCTGTTCTGCGAGACGTGCGACCGGCTGACGTGCCGCGACTGCCAGCTGCAGCACCACCGCGACCACAAGTACCAGTTCAGCACCGAGATGGCGCACCAGGTACACGCCGGGGGACGAAGGAAATAAACATACACGCTGCAGTTGATTATTGGCGTTAAAACTTACACGAAACAGAACATTCAATAGTAAAATTGAAAAAAAAAGACTGCTGCTATCTAAACTAACTTGACACATTGTCTCCAGGCGCGTGCGAGTATCGCGTCGCTACTCTCGGAAGTGAGCTACAAGCGCGTCCTCCTCGGCTCTGCGATGAAGGTGATCCGCGACCGGCAGCAGCTGATTGCGGACAAGAAGAAGGCCCTGGTGCACGAGATCACGCAGTGCGTGGTGAAACTCACCAATGCCATCAACTCGCGCGGCAAGCAGCTGGTGCTGCGGCTCAACGAGGTGTGCGACTCCAAGCTGCGCACGCTCGGCGAGAAGAAGGACGCCCTGGAGCAGCTCGCGGCCATCACTGACCACTGCGTCGACTTCGTCAACCATGCGCTGGACCAGGTAAAACTTATTTGGTTTTTTAACAGATTTCAATAAAAGGAGGAGGTTCTCAATTCGTCGGGACCTTTTTTCATATAAAATAAAACAATCCACCGTTTTAAGAGTCGAAATGGGTGACTGGAGACGGAATTTCTGTTGCGATCCTTTATTAAGAAGTCATCGTTTAAAAAAATCTAACACTTGCTACAGTACTCCCGTCCACTTTTTATTTAAGTTTTGCTATGGATGTGATGAACCATACAGTGACGTGCTTTGTAATATTACGGCCGTGCTGTACTCCAAGCGCGGTGTGCGCGTATGTATATGTGTGCGTGTGTATATGTGTGCGTGTGTATATGTGTGCGTGTGTATATGTGTGCGTGTGTATATGTGTGCGTGTGTATATGTGTGCGTGTGTATATGTGTGCGTGTGTATATGTGTGCGTGTGTATATGTGTGCGTGTGTATATGAGTGCGTGTGTATATGTGTGCGTGTGTATATGTGTGCGTGTGTATATGTGTGCGTGTGTATATGTGTGCGTGTGTATATGTGTGCGTGTGTATATGAGTGCGTGTGTATATGTGTGCGTGTGTATATGTGTGCGTGTGTATATGTGTGCGTGTGTATATGTGTGCGTGTGTATATGAGTGCGTGTGTATATGTGTGCGTGTGTATATGTGTGCGTGTGTATATATGTGTTCGTGTGTGCAGGGCAGCGACACGGCCGTGCTGTACTCCAAGCGCGCGGTGTGCGCGCACCTGCAGCGCATCAAGTCGCGCCGCGCCGACATCCCCAACCCCGAGATCCCCGTGCGCATCAGCCTCGCGCTCGACAAGCTGCCCGACCTCATACGCGGTAACCGTCACACCACTTATTACTACTCTATACTGCTCAACAAAGGATTGGCTTATGTTGTAACATAAGCCACTGTACTCCTATGGGTCGCCGTTTGTATTAAGGTACAATTTTCAATAGTACAGTTGGCTCGCCCGTTACAAACATTGTTACGGTTTACCACCTATCCACGTTGGTCTAATGAAGTTCTTACTTACTAGTTCATCATGTGATACTATACCGCTGACTACCCCAATAATATATTTTTTATTTTTTAATAATAAAGATTAAAAATGCGATAATGTTAAATGAACGTATGTGTGTATTCGCAGTCCTGTCGACGATCGGCGCCATTGTGGTGGACGGCAAGGTGGACGGCGGCGGCGCGGGCGCGCAGGGGCCCTACCACCCGCCCGCGTCCCCCGCCGGGGGCGCAGGGGGAGCCGCGGGCCCCGCGGGGGCCCTGCTCCCCGTGGCCCACCTGCAGCCGCACCAGCCGCCGCAGCACTCCGCCGTCGTGGCGCTGCAGCACGCCGCCATGCATCAGGTCACTATCCACCTCTGCTATATTTGTAATGTAATGATTGGAACCATGGGTTCTCATCGCGAACATTAGGAAACATTGTTCAAAAAAAATTCAATAGATGACGCTAATAGTACCGATTTGTAATTAAAGTTTCTTTAAAAGCCAATAATCGATAAATAGGCACTAAAATTATGTTTTATAATTTAAAAGTTATACTCCAACCAAAAGTTAATCAAAGATATTGGCATTTAATGGAGATTTTTATATTTTTAAATTTAGTGGTTACTCTAGCGGATTTACGTCGGAACTACGTCGAGTATGGAGCTTGTTGAGGGGTTGAACGTTCTCGTTTTTATTAACGCCATCTATAATTATGTGTAAGAAGCTCGCTTAAAGTTGCGCCATCTATCGTTAATTATTGCAACATCGATCTAGCTTTGCCACAGATAATAAAATATTACGTTTTTAAAAGATTGTGTTTATTTGCAAAATACATTTTATTGAATTAATTAAATGTTTAGTTGTAATTCTCATAAATTATGGGAGATACAATATCAAATTTAAAAAAAAAATATAACCTGTATAAATATCATTTAAAACTAAATTTGAGAACAAAAAAAAAACGCAACTTTCAAATAACGTAGGTAGGTTAGTAACCTACCTATGTTTGAAAATGTTTGTTTTCGTTTGAATTACGAGTCGAACGCGCCTTCTACGTTTTGTGTATTGTGGTTTACAAACTAACCCTGGACTGAAATCGGACTTTGATTTGGCTTCATGAAACCTGCTTTCACGTAGCGGCACAGGAACAGTGGTTATAAAAAATGTCTGCACACAATTGTTCTTATTATAATTGTACAAATTCTTCGGAACAGAAGTCAATGTTCCGTTTTCCGTGGGATGACGTCAACCGCCTAAAAGTATGGCTTGAGAATTGCGGTAAGTAGTTAAATGTTTACTTTTATTTATTTTTAATATTAAACTGCAAAAAGTTATCAAACAAACAATTTGATAGAATCAATGACAATCAAAACTGGAATAAAATAAAAAGAAATACCTAATTAACATGGTGGGAAAGTTATTGCCACTCCCCCTACTTGCTAGACTATTATTTTGGTACCTAATCGGTTTATCATTTGTCACCATTTATCATTTAGTTTACCATAATTAATGTAATACTTAAACTCAAGCTGAGATCAACAGTTTAGAGTAGTAGAACAGTTTTTTCTGTCTGAAGAACATAATATAATTAGGTATTGTGCTCAATGTCAATTTGGAATTATTAAATTAACTTTTGTACAATTGGGTAATTTAGCATGGCATATAGATATACTAATCAAACTTGAAAATCATAATTAGTGATTTTTAACATATTCTTACTGGGAACTCAGGGCCTCCAGATTCTGAACCAATTGCTATAACTACTAAAGCACTGGAATAGTCAAAAACTTGTAAAGTACCTACTATATACCAATACTGTATGCGATGGATTTATATTTCCAAGTGAACTGTGGAATAAAAGGGACAAAAGTTAAAAAAAGTCAATCAAGTACATAATTATTGCTGAATTTTGGACTGTTTTATTGAACATTTTATAGACCAGGGCGGTTAAAATAGCCACATCGAAGCAATTCATCTAAGAAAGCAATATTGCAGTTTCACATTTTGTGCATATAAAAGTAAGTGTGCGATGCAAACAAATGTCAAATAGCAATATTGCTTTCTTAGATGAATTGCTTTGATGTAGCCATTTTGGCCCCCCAGATATCTACTTACACATTTACTTTTAATTTAAGATGAAAATAAATAAAAATAAAACATTAATTTATTTCTTCTTATACAGTCTTAATAGATACCTAAGATAAACTACTATCTACCAAACCTACAGTTTTGTACCAATTTCACACATCGGGACTGTGTACAGAAGCCAGGAACCCAAATGAGGTATACCTAGTATCTTGGTCTCGCTCACACCTGACCACCTTTCAGCAGGTAACAATCTATACATACATTATGTATAGGTAGGTACCTACAAGAACTTAATAAGACATGTCAAAAGTTGCTGTTTTAGTAGATTCTGCCTCTGTGTATTATTGATTAGAACATTAGGCTTATGATCTGGAGGTCCGGGTACTGTTTCTGATATTATCAAAATTACTTTGTGAGATTATTCATCACAAATCAAATATTTTTAATGATCACAAACATTTATGCAACATACCTACTACAGTACACATGGGAGGCCTGTTTAAGCAATTTCTTCCAGGGAACCACTACCATGATCCAACCATTAATCTTTGTTTAGTTATGACATTGCGGACTAAGTCACTTAATTGTCTGAAAAAGTAAGAGTAAGCTTTGCTTCAGAAATTATATAGTTGGTCCGGGCTACCACCAAAACGATTACCTCCTGTTATTTGAGGGTAGAGACGATCCAGCAGTGGAACATCTATAGGCTATTTATGTTTTATTGAAAATTATATTCTTTTCTTGTAGGTAATATGAACATTGCCCACTTGCCTGCAGAAAATTTGCGGTCAAGGTATTTATGCATTGACCATTTCAATATCAAGTATGTACGAAATGAGACTGGTCATAGAAAAAGACTCCAGAGAAGTGCAGTTCCAGAACCATATCAGACTCAAGACGTTCAAAATCGCTCAAGCACTTCCTCACCAGGTAAGCACAATTAATTTGTCAAGTTATTACCTACAATTGGGTAGGTAGGTACTTACCTACCACTGAATTAATACAAATACAATCAAATTTTTATTGTAGGTTAGTTAGGTACCTACCTATTGCTTGAATATCTACATAATATTGGGTTTTAGTATAGTGATAGTGAGTTATTACCTACATGAATGATACCTACCGACCTTGAGTTTTTTTGAAATGTTAGGTACCTAGCTAATTACAACTTACCTACTACTTAGATGTAGACAAGTTAATGTAGGTACCTACCTACCTAGTTAAATGTTTAAAGTAGGGGATAGGTTGTTTGTATGAAGTGTCCGGGCTGTGATGATAGATAGGTTCGATAGGTGCCTATAGACGTCTCGATTCCGAACCATTTTCAGTAACTAAACTATAATACAGCCGTATTAACATAAATTGTAGGGTTTAAAATAATTAAAGACGTAAAATATTACTTTATTGTACCTATACCAAGATACCTACCTACTATCTGTAATACCTACTTAATACCTTAATGACAAATTGACAGCCTCCGTGGTCTAGTGGTTAGAGCGATAGGCTCAAGATCTGGTGGTCCGGGTTCGATTCCCGATGGGGACATTGTCGAAATCACTTTGTGAGACTGTCCTTTGTTTGGTAAGGACTTTTCAGGCTTGAATGGTGATTCAAGCAATCAGGTGTGATTGTTCGAAAAAGTAAGATGATTCCGTGCTTCGGAAGGCACGTTAAGCCGTTGGTCCCGGCTATTAGCCGTAAAAACACCTCCACCAACCCGCAGTGGAGCAACGTGGTGGAATATGCTCCATACCCCCTCCGGTTGATTGAGGGGAGGCCTGTGCCCAGCAGTGGGACGTATATAAGCAGTTTATAATACCATAATAGGTAAGTATCTACCTAGGTAAGTTAGGTAGCTATAGGTAGAAAAGTAGCTTTTCGCTTTCAACTTTACGCAGACGGCGATTGTCGTAGATGGGTAGGTAATGTAACCTACCATAACGTAACCAGTTGTTTATGCCTGAAGGGGTAACAAACATACAGGCAGATTTACCTACATACCTAGGTACCTACTACGCATCGCATCGCATCGTACGTACCTATCATTTGCGTTTGCGCGACTCAGCCAGTAGGTAGGTACCTGCCTACCTACTTACCTACAATCGTAATAACACGTGACCTCGCGCAACGCAACAAGCTAGAATGGATCTTATCTTTATAATGACATAAAGTCTATAGTTGCTCGACACACGGAATTGAGACGTAGTTGTTTACAATCTTGTACAAAACAGTGCACCGCGCTTACAGGGCTTATAGGTATATATTATAGCGGTTATTAAACTACCCAAACGCGATGCGTCGAGATCGCGGGCTCGGGCATCAGGATCGGGCAGTGTTATAATAAACAGTTCATTGGTGGGCGACCCACGATTTCGTCATACATTTTATAGGTAGGTAGGTTACATTGGTACACACGATGACCTGACGCATCGTGTGTGGCAGATGAATCGAGTTAATGTAGGTAATAAAGCCTTATCATTCCACTTACTTAAGTAGGTAGGTACCTACTATGTTTGTGGCTCTTTCACGCAAAACCTATACCGCAGCGTAGCTACCTAAAATCATATAGGTACGTAAAGTAAGGCCAACCAGACGAGATACAAAAAGGTAAACAAACGGACCATTACTGAGTTACATTGCGATAACCAGGGATTATCATCTCTGTCCTTATCACTCGTACGCGCAGTTATGGCGTCAGTTGGTCAACGACAGCTGTCATTGTGTTTCGTGGTAGGTACAGGAAAGCAGTCGGTACTGCAGCTGTCAACATTTGGACCGCCATTTTATGAACATGTTCATTTCTGTTTGGATTGCGTTCGAAGTGATACATATTTTTTCGTCCCCGTATTTACCTACTTAGATTTTTGTTCTTATTATTCCGTTTCTGTTACTTTTATTTTTGATTTTTGCTGGTATTATGAGTAGTTGTTGATTTAAACACAGTATTGACAACATGATTGATAATACGATAGATAGTTTTATCATAAACACAGCTGACTCGGACTCTTCCGACGAATCATCTTTGTCTAGTACAGACGACAGCGATTAAAATTCGAACTTCATGATAATTTATTCAAATATAAATGTTTTGAACCTCTGAAACTTTGTTTACATTCTATATCTCGTCTGGTTGCCTTTAACACGTCAGTAATCTAATCATTATTTTTATTTATTTTATTTTAAGTTATATCTGTCATTATAATTAAAATCTATTTATTCAAATAAAAACAAAACAAACACACCCTATAAATAAAACACCTCCTCCAATGCGTCACATCGAGGCAAGGTGCCCAACAGGCTGGCAGCATTACCCCTCTGAATCGCCAGGCTAATTCTCTGACAGAAATAACTACCAGCCCTAGCATCCCCCGAAGCCCCGATAAGACGCATTGAGAGATCTGTCATTATTATTTTTTTATTCTATCTGTCATTATAATAATATTATAAAACAAAGCTCCCACGCCATTCGCTCGTCTGTTTGTTGGCGGCTATCTCAAAAGAAAAAAATAATAATAATAGATATAACTTAAAATAAAGTTAGATGTGTTTACAGGAATTAGCACCAATGTCATGACTTACAAGAAGTGTTACATATTTTTTTCTTTGAGCTTCTATATTTGCAACTTTTTACCACGCACTTCGCATGTTGCCAGTTCGGCGCCTAATCGCGCACCGCGGAGAAATACTGTCACGTCGCTATATTAACAGTAACTTTGCGTCCCACTTTTTGAGCGCTGATGTTCAATCTATGTCCGAAAAAAATCAAGACTAGTGGGAGCTTTCATCGAAAAAGCTGCCTAATGGTTTTGAGATATAACAAAACAATGTATTGTGGTTTTTTATAAGTACCTACCTATGTCTATCTTTTAGGAATCACTTATCATACACATTTTAATATTTATAAAATGGCTACGTTAATACGTTAGTTACCTACCTACTTTAATGAATGTTATAATTGCCCTTTTCTTCCTTTATGTTAGGTATTGTTATCTCCAACAACTTTGCTTTACATTCATCTTTTGGGGCCTTTGGCGACTCAATCATAACCCTGACACTAGGGTTGATGAGGCTGGTATTCCACCCACGATAAGAAGATAAGATTCACGACATTATTTAATACATACTATTTTTCGTTTTAGGTTCATCAGGTACTTTTAAAGTACTGACACCGAAAAAGGTGTACAAAAATAAACGGCTTCGCGACTGCGAACTTGAAGAGCTCGTGGAGCCGCCAGCAGTAGCATACCAGTGCAACACGCCGAAGAGAAGATGGTTGTCAATTACTGAAGACACGCCAAAATGCAAAGTGTTAAAAAAGAAATTAGTATTGTATCTTACAATAACAAAATGTAATACCTTTTGAATTAAAGAAGTAGTTTAATTGAATATTTATTGTATTTTCATTCTAGTCATTAAAAAAAAATCCAACTTCATTAAATTTGTTAATTTTAATAATCAAGTAGGTATCTTAATTATAATATACTAATACTACTTTTATATAAATTGTAATGAACAATTAATTATTTATAGTTACTTTAAATGATATCTATCTATGTAATGGAAAGGGGATAGTAAAATAAAAAAGACACATTTCTATTGTTTAGTTATTTATTCAAAACCATACACAAACTCAGTTGAATCAGAAAAGCTGGATCAGTGTTTTTCCCAGGAAAACCTAGGTAACTATTTGGTACTCAACTAAAACTCATTTAAACAGGCACATTATTGCCAGATTCACATTCGGCTGTTTGCACATCCTTTCCTTTACTACTTGTTCTCTCTCTTTCCACTTATTTTATATTATCTTGACTCAACCAGGGTACTCGCTATATTATGTTACCTACAAATGAAAATATAATAGTTATTACGTCTTGTTTTTTGTCGGGACGCTGGGCAGCACACATGTCGGTTGTCACATTGAAGGTACCTGTGTCAATAATTTGAGCTATGCTGACGACATGGTGCTGCTCAGTCCTTCGATAGCTGGTTTGAGGAAGCTGATATGTATCTGTGAGACATACGCGGAGGAGCACGGCCTAAAATACAACACAAAGAAGAGCGAGCTGCTTGTATTTAGAGCACGTAACCAGCCGCCACGCAGTGTACCACCCGTGTGTCTCAATGGTGTAGCACTTAAGAGAGTTGAACAATTTAAGTACCTCGGCCACGTCGTCAACAGCAGTCTAACGGATGACGATGATATAGAGAGGGAGCGTAGGGCGTTGGCGGTGAGAGCTAATATGATTGTCCGCAGGTTTGCTCGATGTTCCGCAGAAGTTAAAGTGTTACTTTTTAAGGCGTTCTGCCAATCATTTTACTCGAGCGGTCTGTGGGTGACACATACGCGTCGAGCCTATAACGCCCTACGCGTACAGTATAATAACGCTTTCAGGATGCTGTTGGGGCTGCCATGGCGCTGTAGCGCTTCTAACATGTTTGCGAAGGCAAGCATAGATGGCTTTCACGCCATAATTCGTAGGAATGCCTGGTCTCTGCTGCAGCGCCTACGAAACAGCACCAACGGCATCCTGAAAATGATTGCTGCTAGACCGGACTGCTTAATCCAACGGCACTGGGTCGAAGTAGCTATGGGTATAGTAAATAAGAAAAAAAAATAAGTAAATAATTAGATTTTAAATTAACAATACTAACATAGTTTATTAAGCACAATTGTTATTAACCTACTAATAATCTATGGACTGTTATACATATTTGTGTTGGTCTGAAATAAACGTTATATTATTATTATTTATTATTATTAAAAGAGCACATTAATTTTGATCGGCAATGATATTCAGAACAAAACATTTCTACCACCCATTAGGTATTATAGGCATTAGTTTATCTATGTATCACAGATAATATAATAACATAACATAAGCAAGATCTTGCATCCCATTGAGGTAGTCAAAGTAACATTCATCACAAGATGAACTAAGCACACGCACCTCACGAGCTTTCCGTTAGGCTAACGATAGGCTGTATCGCTACCTATAATGGTCAGGCCAAGTGTGCTAGATGTGAACTGTTTAAATTAAATTAATGCAAGTCCGGTACCAGGGTTTGAACCGGGTTCATCGTTTGAGATGCAAACAAGTCTACCATTATGACCTATTTTATATTAGAGTAATAGTGACTATATAATAATAGTAGGTATATTGCAATGTATGACAAAACTTGTGTGCCAAAACTCTGCTCTGTCCGCCCTGAGAAGGAGAGTAAGTGTGAGTTAATACTCTCATATACCAATGAGTAGTAATAGTAGGCTCTATTTTTTACATTTAGACACATGGATGACCTATTACGCATGTAATCCGATGAGTTTGAAATTTATCTACTTTATTGAACATTTAGATATTCGGGCTCAAAGAAATGGGTTAATGGGATAATAATTTAAGCATACATACCTGGCATAGTGCGATTCTCATTTATGCAGAACAGAAGTCAGGATTAAGTTTTCACTATAATACCTACAACTCCAAAGAAAATATTTTTCTTTGAAAAGTAGTGTGGCTTTCATGAGGTAGACTTGTATCATATTCATCACTTGGTCATGGTCAGAAAATTGTTGATATGTGGTTCAAATAGCCTTTGCATGTCATTCTTCATAATGGTTATCATCGTCTTTAGAGATCTGAAATAAATTACAGGCTTAAATTCACAACACGCTCACTGCCTAACTAGACTTATTTAACTTTTTTTCAACAAACAGTATATTATGATTTGTATCATAGATAGGTGACAGCTACACAAAAAAGTATCTACTACATACATACTTATACTTACGCCTGTAATCCCGATTAGGCTGGGCAGAGCCACGAGTAAGCAGAGACCAATTTGGAAGCACTTTATACAAAGTCCTCAGGTGCTTAACCGGTGGTCCAATGTAATGTTTCATCATGCTAGAAAAGACTTGTCTTTCATAAAGGTTCTCCTCAGTCGGGTTTACGACACGCCCGGGATGATAAGGGACGATTGCGTTCTAGGTAGGACCTTAGCTATGTTTTTAATTATCTTCCAGTTTTAGTAACTAATTAGATACTTACAGGAGTTGGAGATATATTTTTGCCAATACAAAATGAAGACGTAATCAATAAACCCCACCAAACAAAGACCTTGTATTCTTTGCCCACCAAACATCAGATATAATCGTATGTCAACTAACAACTGTCACCTTGACAATGTCACAGATCATTGTCACAGATTATAATACTACCATGTCAACGTTGAGAAAAAAAATCCGTTTGCGCCATCTATTATCTTAATTTTACTCTAACTCTAAGTAAATATATTGTGCTTGCAATAACTTGCACTCAGTAAGCTGAAATTTCACTAGATGTCGCTCGATTCGTTCGATCCCATCAATAAATGACCACTAGATGCCGCTAAAAAAGGGGCGTTTTAGCGGCATCTAGTGGTCATTTATTAGAACTAAAAATAGCCCGAAGAATTGCCCGAGTTAGAACGGCACAGTTTCGTTGTATGACGTGAGGCATCTGTACGTTAGTATTATATGATCTGTGATTGGAACATTTCAATGGTGTAATGGTTATACAAAGCTCCTTGATTGGAGCCGGACCTCGCGTGGAGATTCCAGAGGACAACCAATTAGAGATCTAAAAAGGCCATATTGCAATTGATACCCACATACGTATAAACTCACGCCTATTTCCCACCGGGGTAACCAGAGACTATGGAATTCCATTTGCAATAAACAATCATCATTAAAAATAGCTAAATTGCAATTTGGCATTTGTTTACATTGCGCACTTACTTTATATGCGCAAATATTAAATTGCAATATTGCTTTTTAGATGAATTGCTTCGATGTGGCCTTTTTAACCTGACATTTTTATACTGACTTAATTCGCGGCAGTGTGAAAATGAGATAAGAGTAAGCCTACACCTGCAATGTACATTGGACATTATAACATTAATCATAACTCTTTTTTTTGCAATGAATATATCTTGAGACATCGTTATTCCCTCCGTTTATATTCATTTATGAGTAAAAAATAAAGATATCGATAAACTTGTTCCATGCCTAGACTCTGGCGCGGTACCAGGTTAGTCTTTAGTCCAGTGGCCCCGTGTGTAGACATAGTCGGTGTTGTTATGTACTCTACTGCATGATCTATACAGCTGTTACAGTTGCATGTTCCTTGTCGTACTGTACTACTGTTACTTCATAAGAATATTATTATATTACTACAAAAAAATGTTTTCTTTCTTTAATAATAAACAACTGAAAGAATGGGTGCCGATTCTGGCAGACAAAACTTTCTTAGTCTGACAGCTAATAATAGTCGAGTTCACATAGGTACGAACGGGTGCAAGGCAGAGATAGGCCTAGTTTCAGAATTTTCAAACGTAATTAAAATTAAGTTAGTGTCTACCAGAATTGACACCAATGTTACTTAAAATTGCATGAAATGTTTTTACATACACTATAAGGTCCACTTTCTTCAAAGGTCGTCTCTAAGGTCGGTCATTGACCCCACAACTCACTCGAGAGAAGGTATTGCACTACTGATTAGAGAAGCGAGAAGTTGCGTAATAAACATTTGTTAGGTATCGGTTTTTGTTTGTATCAAAGAAGCACGAAGTAGAGGGAGAATTTAAATATAGCGAATTTATTGAAATGATATGAGTGTTGTTTGTGTGTATACAGTCGTACGTGCAGTCGGTGTCGGCGGGCGCCGCGGGGGCGGGCGCGGTGGCGGGCTACCTGGGGGCGGGGGCGGGCGCGGGGGCCACGGGGGCCGGCGCGGGGGCCCGCGCGCGCCTGCACACCCCGCTGCGGCACCCGCACGTCACCTCCACCACGCACCCGCACCACCTGCACGGTACGTGCCGCCCCACACACATTGTCGTCACTCCACCCCAGCTGTCGAAAGTACAAGTATCTATGACTGCGTTGTCTTAGAGGTGACATTTTGTTTTATATCCTGATTGCTAAACAGAAAAAATACAACTGTGTTGTCAGGCATGAACGAGATGAACCTGCGGGGGCTCCTCAACCCGGGCCGCGGGTCGCGCGCGCCGCCGCCTGTCCACCCCGCTCAGGCCATGCAGCACGCATACCAGCACAGTGAGTACGACGCTGCATTCATTCATTTTGTAGTATATTAAAAAGTCCGGCTCTGCCGGCTTCTACTTCTCAAAAACTGGGTCGTTCAAATGGAAGAAAAATAATATTTCAAAGTTCACTTTTCATTTTCTTTTTGTTTTAAATCACGAGTTTACAATTTCGAATCGAATAAATGATACCACATCGTCAAAGTAATTTATCTCCTTGTTAATGATTACACGTAGTTGAGGAATTATAATTATTAATTCAAAAAACCGGCAAATCGGAAGTTCAAACATGAGGCGTTTGATTACTTGCATCATGGTATAATTGTGACCCATTATCTTACAGTGATGGGTGCGTATAACAACGCGTACGGCGGCGGCGGCGGGCCGGGCGGGGGCCCGGGGGGGCCCTCGGGGCGACGCTCGGGGGGCCCGCGGACCCCCTCCCCCGCGCCCCCGCACTACCCGCACCACCACACGCAGCAACAACAACAACAGCAGCTGCAGCAGCAACAGATGTTGCAGCACCATCAACAGCACGCGCCCGCCAAGTGGCACATCCCGCAGCAGAGTCTTCCCAATGGTATTTATTTACCTTCACTTGTACTGCACATCTAGTTATTTGTTTCTAACTATTCCCTTTTTGTACAATTCTCACATTCTATTGTTACGTCAGCGGCGTTATCCGGAGGGAGGAACTGCCAAACCGAATGTGTCGCACATGTACCTCTGACTACTCCATTCGGAATACAGTCGGGAGCTTATATTATGATAGAACTCTGCACCCGGCTGTAGTTGGAGTAAAGCTAAGAGTGTTGGTTGTGAGGTGGATTACCAACCTAAGCAACCCTGGTGTCAGGGTTATTACTGAGCCGCCAAAGGTCCCTGACATGGCTCATGTAACGATTACTACTTACATCAGTAAGTAGTAACCGGGACCAACGGCTTAACGTGCCTTCCGAAGCACGGATTCATCTTACTTTCGGACAATCAGGTGATCAACCTGTAATGTCCTATAACCAAACTAAGGATCATAAAGTGTTTTTTTTGTGATATGTCCCCACCGGGATTTGAAGCCGAAGCCTCCGGATCGAGAGCCCAACGCTCAACCATTGGACCACAAAGGCCGTGGAGTAAAGCTAATAATATTGTATTGTATTGTATGCGTGGCAGGAGCGCTGGAGCCGGCGGCGGGCGGCGGCGGTGCCGGACTGGACTTCAAGATCACGCTGAGCAGGCAGGCGCCGCGCCAGCCCAGCCTCGTCACTTCCACCAACCCCAAGACGCCCAGCCCTAATCTGCAGGTGAGTTCAACTTGCAAACAAAATTCGAACAAGACGACTACGATTCTATAAAGGCATCTTTGTACGAATTTGTCTCGTGCGGGGACACGCAGGAACTTACTCCAAATACCATGTGAGTACACGCACCCGTCGTAGACGACAATGCAGAATCGTACGAAGCCGCGGCCGAAGTGCGATCGGTGTTACCTACGTTCCGCTCATCTCTCACCTCACTAGTTGACGCAGGAGAGAGCTTGTCATCGCCGACCGTGACCTCGCGTGTGTTCCCCAGGGCGGCGGCGCGCTGGTGTCGGAGCTGGACGCGGTGTGCGCGCAGTCGGTGCAGGACCTGATGGCCACCATCGCCAAGCTGGACTCCAACGGCGTGCAGGTGGTGGCCGAGCCCCCGCCCCCGCCCCCGCCGCTGGCCGCCGAGCCCGCCGCCTCGCCCGCGCCGCACGTGCACTCCTCCACCGACACGCCCGCAGGTGCCGCCTCCTATGTTGACAAAATGCGATCCTGTATTAAGCTTTCGATAAATGTTAGACCCTATCCGTCCATAGGGAAGGCCCGTGCCCCAGCAGTGGGGACGTTAATGGGCTGATGATGATGATGATGAAATGTCAAACATAAAGTCTGTTTGCAGCGGAGGTGATGGCAACCACCACCGGCGGCGGCGCCAGCGACCCCAACGAGGACTGGTGTGCCGTGTGCATGGACGGCGGCGAGCTCATGTGCTGCGACAAGTGCCCCAAGGTGTTCCACCAGTACTGCCACATACCCACCATCGAGAAGCTGCCAGAGTTAGTATAGCATCGCATTATCATCATTTATCTTTATTTTTCTCACACCGATGTCCGAACCCACCACCATACCTGACATCCTGAGGCGGCCTAATAAGTGCTCATTTTCTTTTTCGTTTTTCCACTACACAACTGTGGGCGGTGCGAGGCGGAAAGTGGTCCTTGTATCCGTAGTGTTACTGTTTATGATGTTCGGGCAGTGAGACGGAGACATGGCAGTGCCTGCTGTGTGTGAACTTCGCGGAGCTGGGCCCCGAGCCGGCGGAGGAGACCTCGGGCGGAGGCCTGTCGGCGCGGCAGCAGAAGCTGGTGGAGCGCATCACGCTGGAGCTGTACTGCCAGTACGAGGCCAGCCTGCCCTTCCGCGAGCCCGTGCCCAAGGACAACCTGCACTACCACGCCAAGGTGACCACACATCCCCTTTGAACAAGAAAAATAACAAAAATTTAGTGCAGCTACGTTCAAATTGTATAAGCTCTTTTCAAATGCTACAAAATGGTCATAGATAATAAAATAAACTCGCTTTACAATCAGTCGATTACATAAGATCACTAAATCTTTTAAGGGGCAATGTATACGTTTTTACAATAAGATTCCCATTGCCATTCAGAATTTGCCTAAACAGAAACTTTACAAAAAAGGTTATTATAAAGTTAGTGATTATTTAGAAGATATTATGAATGCATGGGATTAAATGTCTGAGGACTGATATTAGGCAGCTAAATTATTCAATCGTATAAAAATATTTTATGTTTTTTTTTTTAAAGAACGTCCAGGGCACTTTGCCGAGGTTTTTCTTGCAGCTTCTTTTCCCCGGCTATACAGGTTGTCAGAAGCTGCAGTAGTTTTAGGCGGATGAGAAGTTCGTTATGTAAAAATAGACCCACCTTCCCGGCGTGCCGAAGGATTACCGCGAGGCCGGCGCGACGTGAGCGTTGCGCCCGGCCGTCGCGTGCGGTGTGTCAGTGTGCCTGTGCCCGCAGGTGGCGCGGCCCATGTGCCTGGACATGATCCGCATGAAGCTGCAGCCGCGGGCGCCGCAGCGGTACTCGCACGTGGCGCACTTCGTGGCCGACTGCCGGCTCATGTTCCGCAACGCCTACCTCTACAACCCGGTAACCACGCGCTACATTGACATTAATATGTTATTACTGATACAATTGGCTTGTACACTCATAAAGAGATGTAAGAAATGAAGTAAGCGAATAGACCATTTCAATCTTCAGACAATGCTTCAGTCTTATATTTTTCCAATATCTCATTGATTTTATTATATTATTTTTTATTTTATTGAATAGAATTTTGTGTAGCGCTAAAATCAATAATAAAATAACAAACAGTCAATTTCTTAACGTACTATGTGACGTATCGTCCGTTGTGTTCGCAGCCGGAGTCTCAGATCTACAAGGACGCGAAGCGGCTGGAGGAGTTCTTGGACGCGCAGCTGGCCAAGTGGCTGCCCGAGTACGCCTACTGGAGCGGCGAGGGCGAGCCGCCCACCAAGCGCGCCCGCCTCGACTGACCGCCGTCCCCCGCGGCCGTCGCGGCCCCGGCGCTCTCTGCGGCCCTGGGGCCCCCGGCGGCCCCTGCGGCACTAGAGCCCCCGGCGGCCCCTGCGGCCCTGGGGCCCCCGGCGGCCCCGGCGCCCCCTGCGGCCCTGGAGCCCCCAGCGCCCCCAGTGCCAGCCGCACTGCCCGTGGCCACGGTGTACCCGCGGTACTCGATCGCCAACTACTACAACACGTACGGCAGCCCACACGCAGCCGACCTGCGAGGCACCACCTACATCAACTGGAGCCTTGGATAGAGAGCTGCTACACTTAACCGTGCACAAAACTGTCGAAGTACAGGTCGCCGATCTAAAGCGATGCATAAAACTAGGTCCTCGCATCCGAGACAGACGTATAAAACTTATTATAATATATTAATATATGTAGGCTAATGGTTTTAATAAAGTGGTATAAACTGAGGCGACGTAGGATGTACGTCCTGTTCTCGTATTGTTGTGGTGGACCGGTTTCGTACTCATGTTCGAGTATCATATGGCGACTCGTAGTCATTGTTCATGGTTACAGGTTGTATTATTCAGAATGTGCTAACGAAATTATATTTCTGAATCGTGCGACTAAAGATCTTAACTTACACGTTGCGCGATTTCTTCTAAATAAAAATGTGTAAATGTACTATCAAAGCTTTTTAAGGGCGATGTATCTTGATCCATAATTGTGACATGTTTCAAAGGTGCACTCGGTCCCTATGAGGGGCTCTGCGGTACACTCGGTGGTGTTTGAATCGACAACAAGTGACAGATAGTTAACCCGCGAGACTTCAATACAAGTCGCTACTGTGACATAGAAACACACTGCCTGTAGCTCTATGTGGCAGCTTACGATATTGTATATTTACAAGTAAGCACTTCTTTACATAGTAAAGAAATAATCTAATTTAGACATTAATTCAAGGATACAACGCAGAATGGTTCGTGTACCGAGTGCAGTAAGGACGTTATTGTGAGTGTAGCGATGTTATAGATATTGTTTGAATGGATAGCATTGTTCTCGTTCCGTCATAGTGCCACGTTCTCCATGATTTTCCTTGTTAACATGTAGCGAATATAAAATATTATATTTGTAGCTAGCTATTAAAGCCTTGAAAGTATTAAATATTATTGTTACATAGTTTTCCATTACGACGAGTATTGACAGCTGATTGTATAACCAAAATGTATAGTTTTATACAGATATAATAAAGCCCTCTCGCCGGCGAGGCGTAGCGGCGTAGGTGCCGGAGTGAATCGTTTCAATTTTGATACATTATTGTGATTTCTACTTTTCATCACGTTGTTGGATTGATCTCTGTGATATATTGAGTAACGTTTGTTTGTCATTGTGTTGTGTTGTCGCGTCGCTTGTTCATTCGATTGGCTTATTTATTGTATATCTTGATTGTATTTAGTTTTAATTAAAGTAATTCTGTCATCGGTCACGTATTATATTAGTAAAGAGTGAGCTCTGTAAGGTCGTTTATAAGACGTATTGTAAGCGAGAGCATCCAATGTCGGTCGCCATTGGCAGCAGGGGTTGACCATGAACGGTGAGATGTGGCTCTCTCGGAGAAAATGATTCTTAATTCTGGTTCCTTAGTTTATTTTAATTTACAGCACACATGTGTATATTGTCTCTAAGATTTATATTTTACTCCACTTCTATAATATTAGAAATAAAGACCATTTATTCGACTTTGGGTTTTTTTTACCAATATCACTTGTTGCGAAAGTAGTGTTGCAGGATCGTAGTAATTGGAGTTCCGTGGTCCCAGTCTACCCCAGTGGGAAATAGCGTGAGCTTATGTTTGTATGTCCCACTTGTTTTAGTCATCATCCCCTTCTACCACATAAGCCAATTCGGACTTTAGTAGTTGGTGTCATTGACTGCATTGTAGGGTAAATGCATCAAACAAAATTAAACTTTCTAAAACCACTTTATAATATTATTCTGTCACCAGAGGAATGCTACTAAATTATAAGTAAATAGTAGCGCGGCAACACTGAGCGAGGACGGCCACCCTGAGCCGCTCGCCGCGCACCGCGCGCTCGTCACAGCTTTCGTAATCGTTGTTGTTTTATCATTATTTGTGTCAGCGTACCAATCACACGCCGCAGCGGACCCGGGCGCGGCGGCCGTGGTTTGTTTCATTACTTACTCGATACATTCACTTGCAAGCAAACTATCATCATTCGGAATCGATACAGTTACGTTCTACAGCTGATAGCAAGGTGAGTGACCTCCGATTACAGGTTAATGACCCCTAATATATTTATTTGTGTATTGAAAATTGCAAACAAACACTGTTTCTAACCTATTAGAAATACGGCATTCTCAGATCTATGTATATCGATATACATACTTTTTTTCTACAACAATATTTCGCAGGCGACGACGACCGACTGCCGAATTTTTCGCAACCGGTTTTTATTTATTCTGCAGCGGTCGCGGTGACGAATGCGGTCAAGACCGGACTGTAGCTTGGATATATAATAATATTCCGTTTTACACAAAGGACAATAATAATTAACGTTTTTATAAAAACCGACATCATACATTAACTCACGCCCGTAGTTCTGATTGGGCCGGGCAGAGCTGCTAGTCAGTAATGGCATTGATCGATGAATTCCATGTATTTCTATACGATTGGCTAACCCTGGGTCACGGCCAGGGTAGACATACTGTCACTCTTTAGACTTCTGCTTTTCTTGACATTATTCATATCCCTAGCCATTCAATGGAATGGTGCATATAGTACAAATGTTAGTGATTGAGACCTGTTGTCTGTACCTTTTAAATATAAATATCATCCATCAGCCTGTACTAGCCCACACCATTACTACACATACCTACGTGTAGGCCTGGATAAACTACTATAACACAGATAACAATACATTTCAAAAAAACATGACATCAAAATAAATGAATGACAAGTTAATGATCGTTTGAGTGGCCAAGCTGTAACCGCACGCAGACACACACAGAATGCAACAAGTTAAACTGATAGCGGCGAGTTAGGTATATTATACGCGGTACGACTTGTGTACTCAACATGGCAGATAGCCGGAGTCTTGCCGGTATCGTATCGACCACTTGTTTTGTGTTTCGGTCGACGACTCTTGTTTATCTTCCGTCATTATAGTGATGATTTATTCCGATGACTGACGGAGGGTGGCGTAATCGTACCTAATTAAATATAGGGTTGCAGAGAGATGAAGGAAGTTGTAGTTAACTTCTCCCGCTCATGTACACGTAAGCTCAAACCCATCCCACGCATTGGAGTAACCAGCTTAGAATAGTAAAAGAACAATTTTCGTACCAAGATTGATTACAAGTAAATTAGTAGGTACTGCTGTCATACAGATGATTGCGTTATGAATCAAAGATGTACAGTCGCTTTAACATTTTTATTGTTCAACTTTATATTCTATTAAGTACACATATACAAATGGCCAAGCTAGATAGAAAGCACCATTGTGCCCGACGCACGACGCCATCGACACTGTCAAGTGACATCTCTTTCAAAATTAAAATAACGCGCCAGCCACCATGATGTAATGATGTGTCCCAAAGAGCTTACATCATCACAGTACCTTATCAGTGCACCGCACCGCCCACAATAAACTTTATTTGACCACAAAGAATGGTACACACAACCCGGCAACAATTTTGATAAAAGCAATAGTCTAGTACTTAGTACCTGACGTCGCAGTTGAAGCAGTCGCCAGCTGAATCAGCTGGGACACATCATTCATGAGTAAATCTCCAATTTAATAGTCCTCTGTAGCAATAGCGAAGATGAAATGCTCAGTTGCGGAACGGTTATTGCCATATTCGACATTGGATAGAGATAGATGGAAAATGTTCCATCAACACGACCGTGCGTGGCTTTTGATGATATCTATTTAGTGATTGTTCCAGTGGCTAGTCCCCGGCAGCATGCGCCTGATCATCTTGGAAGACGCGGAGGTGGTGGCGGAGTGGGCGGCGCGGTTCGTGCTGCAGCGCATCACGGAGTTCGCGCCCGGCCCGGGGCGGCACTTCGTGCTCGGCCTGCCCACGGGCGGCACGCCGCTGCCCATGTACCGCAAGCTGATCCAGTTCCACCAGGAGGGGCGGCTCTCCTTCAAATACGTTACTACGTTCAACATGGACGAGTATGTTGGTCAGTATTCACAGGGTGTTAGTGACATCGTAACGAATACTGAGAGGGATGATTCAGACCATGATTCTGAGTTAATATCTAGTGGAATTTTCCGTCGCAAAATTCATGAAATTTTGAGTTTTGTTTTTAATTATTTTCAATTCCATATTGTGTTTTTAGCTGCATAGAACCCAAATTTCAATAAAAAAAACAATAATGACAAATTATCGAAAATTTTCGATGTAATGGAGACAACAGCTGCTCGAACGGGTCAACGGCCACACGCACCGAGCCGCGCGCCCCGCTCCGCGCGCCCCGCGCCGCACGCCGGCGGCGGCGCGGCGGCGCGGGCGGCGCAGCCTACAAAGTAGGCACTACGAACCGATCCTATTTCTTTCTCTGTCTATCGTAAATTTATAAATTTATTTTATTCTTATTCTTAAATGGACGGATAATCAACAGGCATAAAATTTATGGAATACACGTCAATTTTAAGCAGAAATCTAAAACAACCGACAGAATTAAGTTGACAGCACACGTCAAACGGTTTGCATACCAGCGAGATACCTTTTTGATTCGACCGGGTTATTCATTCATTTACTCATAGGAATCGGGGCCATTATCTACCTAAAACAGTTGAAACAGTAAATAATTGTATTCTTTGTTGTCATTAGAATAACTAACAACCAACTAACACAACCACCACAGATTAGGTAATTAGTTACCTACTATGTCAACCATCCACCAACTTAGTATGTAAGTACCTACGCAAAACCTCGCTACACAAAAATCGAGCGAGATCGCGTCTAGAATTGGGCGGACACTCCGCCAGAGTGTTGCCTATCGATATTCTATCGATACCTAGTTAAAAAAAACCAATAGTAGGTACCTATCGATAGATCTTTTAGATCAATACCCATTATTATTACAAAGCAAGACCTATCGGTACTATCGCTAGTATCGATCTAAATGTACTATCACTACTTTCGATAGTTTAGACAATTTCCAAGTTCAACAATTGATAATCTACCTATTGATAGTTCGGCAACTCCGCCGCGTAGGCAATGTCGGCATGTTCAAAGAAAAAAATTGTCCGAGAGGAGTGATCTTATTTTTCTTGTTACATGTTGGTACCGAGGTACTAAGTACTAAGTTATTCATGGTTTTAAATCTCATTGTTAAATCATCAGTAAAGAACTAATTAAACCTATCCTGTTCTGTGTACAATATTCATGTAACGGCTACGTGCTTACATAAGTACCTAGTAGACGGGAGCAACGACTTAACGTACCTTCCGAAGCACGGATCATTTTACTTTCGGACAATCAGGTGATCAGCCTGTAACGTCCCAACCAAAGGCCTTATAAACAGATTTTTGTGATATGTCCCCACCGGAAAACGAACCCGGACCCTCCGCATCCCATCGCTCAACCACTGGACCACATAGGCCAAGAAGGTTCTAAGACATAATTAAAGGATCCTGGGACGCAAGACCTCCGAGTTAGGGCTTGTTTGATCTGTCTTGATGGATACTCGGTCGTGAATAGCCTCACGGATCAAGGGCAACGCGCGCCAATAAAGTAGACATTACGAACAGATACTAGGTATTTCTTTGAGTTGATAGGTATCAAGTGAAGTTTCCTGTCGCAAAATCCATAAAAAAATTAGATTTTTTTCAGTCCCATATTGTGTTTTAAGCTGCATAGAACGCACATTTAAAATAAACAAATAAAAATTACTAATTATTAAATTTTATCAATGTCATCAATAATAATAATAACGTATCTACAACTTCAGCTATGCGCAGGTGAATAGCCGGCGCACGGGTCAAGGGCAACGCTCGCCAATAAAGTAGGCATACGAACAGATACTATTTCTTTCTCTGTCACTTGCACCATAAACATACTTCTCTCTCTCTGTCTAGTCGTCGGCTCGACTCGGCCGCGGCCGGCGCGTCGTCGGCGCGCCTTTGATGCTTTGCGCTAACGCCGCCGCGCGCTTCCGCTCAGTCGAATACTAAGCTTGACCCGAATCGCGTGATGTTTTTCGAGGATATTTTTTTCGTGTTTGTGAGTGTTTGTTTCATTCTGTAAATGAGTAGTGTCGACTATGATGATAGATCATAGACCATTTACTGCGCAAAAGTATGGAAGATTGTTGATGTTTATTAAAGAGCAAGGTGTTGTGTTTGTGAGTGCGTGTGATACCTACCTACCGCGGAGGAAACGCGATGTTGCATACCTACGTGACGTGACATGTTCTAGGGTACCTACCTAGGTACTTCATCCGAAGGAATAACAATTAAGGTAAGGCAAGAGTAGGGTTTTTATTGTTAATAAGTTAGGAACGTTTTAATAACTGGTAGGTAGGTACCGTGCGTGAAAAATCGTGGCAGTAGGTGTTTTACTTCAACAAACAACATTTTTAAACGTTGAACCACTAAGCATCTAAATACAAGAGAATGAAAACTCCTACCTAGATATCAACATCGTATCACGCACGCGTAACGTAGCCGCGCGTAAGTTTAGCGTCTGTGTGGCGCGTTGTTCGACTTACATTGCGGCACAGTAAAAATTGAAAATCTTAATTAAACATTTGCGACAAGAAAAACACCCACCATCATTTTTAGTACAATAAAATAGGCGTTCCATTTTTTTTTTCGTTACGATGTCCCTAACACCCTGTATTTTATAATTACATTCGGGGAAAATCATACAGAGTTTAGAGACGTTGAGATGTTTGAGCATCGTTTGTGATGGGTGTGTGCTCCCTAGGCGATCAATAAGATTTCTAAATTCACACTTTTATTACTAAGTATTTAAAGACAAGCAGGTTTTACGCTGACCAATCTTATTCTGGACAAGAATTTGCTAAACCGAAGTAGCAGTGCGACATAGAATACATAATGGACTGTCTGCCTGTGGCAGGTCTGCCGCGCGACCACCCGGAGTCGTACCACTACTACATGTGGAACGAGTTCTTCAAGCACATCGACATCGAGCCGAGCAACGCGCACGTGCTGGACGGGAACGCGGCCGACCTGGTGGCCGAGTGCCGCCGCTACGAGGACCTCATACAGAAGGCGGGCGGCGTGCACCTCTTCATCGGAGGTTAGCTACCTGCTGCCACACCCCGGACACTTCATATAAAGGCTTCGTTTTACACAGATATTACACATTGACGTTATCTTACGCACACAACTGCAGGGCTGCATACTAAAACACTAAATACTTATAGTTACTACTACTTACTTGTGCACGAAGCTTTTATAATCATCAGTAAATATCACAAATTAAAATTTTCTGAACGGGTTTGTTTTATGTCCTTATTTAAAATAATACTATGGACGAAAATAAATAAATAATCGTTTGTTCCGTGCGTGGTTGCAGGCATCGGTCCGGACGGGCATATCGCGTTCAACGAGCCGGGCTCGTCGCTGGTGTCGCGCACGCGCGTCAAGACGCTCGCCTACGACACCCTGGAGGCCAACAAGCGCTTCTTCGGCAACGACATCAGCAAGGTTCCGCGGCAGGCGCTCACCGTCGGCGTCGGCACCGTCATGGACGCTAAGGAGGTACTCCAACATTACTCATGCCATCAACAGCTGCCTCTTCAAGTTTCCACGCATATCTGATTGTCCCTTGCCATTTCCATCCAGTGCACGCATACACGCATCTGTTGCTGGATATCTTCGACCCATTTCTGTACTAAGGTTTATCTCTCCCATGTGTATTTGCGCAGGATACTCATAGGTTCGCCACAAACGCCATTTGGATAAAAATGGAGGTGTTCGTATTATTTATTTACTCTCAAAAAGAAGTGCAAGCAGCTAGAGATCTTATCCTAAGGTCGCCTGTGAAATGGAAGAGGAAAAGGAAGCAGGCAGACCCCATGATCACATAGGACTACATTTTAAACGCCTAGGAGACAGAGAGAGATTAGTCTGTATAATATGCGTGCGTGTATTAGGTGATGATCCTGATAACGGGCGTGCACAAAGCGCTGGCGCTGGCCAAGGCGGTGGAGGAGGGGGTGAACCACATGTGGACGGTGTCGGCGTTCCAGCAGCACGCGCAGGCGCTGTTCGTGTGCGACGAGGCCGCCACGCTCGAGCTGCGCGTTAAGACCGTCAAGTACTTCAAGGTCAGTTGCCGACAACTCAGCTTATCGACTAATGTTACGAACAGGGGATAGAAGTCGGACTGACTGGTTAAATAGTAGAAAGTGAAGGATGCTTGAATGCTGCATTAACTGTGCAAGTATGTAGAAGTCGATGAGAATGAAAGTATTTTTGACTTTGGTAATAATTTTGCATGCTATTTTATACAGTCACAACTCGCGGTAACAGGGCCATAAAGGATAAAAATACCAAAATATATTATTCTCGACTTAAAGAATGACAACTCTCGCCGTAAATGGAATACATTTTAAATTGGTAGTCATGGACGCTCTAACGCCAGGATCGAACCAGTTTTATATTACCTGCACCTACCCTCAGTTGTCAGGTCCCTACTTAATATGGGAGTGGTTTTCCCTTCTTTCCTTCTGTAGATCTGAATCAGAATGTACGCATTGGATACCAAGTTTGCATGTCGAGCGCGAGAGAATGCATGGGCTACACTCAGGTACTTCAATACTGTATACTCTTACAAACATAACATACAATGTGTAAATACCACATTTGCATGTAAAGAATTTTAGTATAGTAAAGTGCTATAACTTACACAAAGATTCAGACTCATAATGCCTTATTGCTTGGGGAATTCCAAGGGTAGATTATGTTTTAATGCACATTAAAAGTAAGATATAAGTATTGATTGCCTGAGTGTATGTGCGTGTGTGTGGCAGGCGCTGAGCGAGGAGCATCAGAAGCTCATCGCGGAGCTGCCGGTGCCGCGCCAGCACGTGCTGCACTAGCCCCGCCCCGCCCGCGGGGACGGGGGCACTGACCGCTGTCTGCTTGCAGAGCCTCATGGGGGAACACAACAAGCTGATAGCCGGCACCCGGTGAACATTCCTGCCAGTGATGCCTTTACAAAAGAACTAGCTATACAAATGATCTACTTTATATTGTTACAAAATGTTTATATACTGAAATAAATGAAATTTATATTTAAAAAAGATTTTTCGTTTTATTTACAACCCTAACATTATATAGCTGAACACTTGTTACATTAAATCTAACTGCAACATCACATATAACACATTATTCTCCCAAAATATAGGCACATCAATCAAAACTTCACATAAGTCAGAAGCACTAGCACACATCACGTCACTCTGATGGCAGCGGCCCCGCCACCTGCGCATGGCTGCGGCGTGACGTCACCAGTCGGCCCCCCCCCCCGGGGGCGGCGCGGCACATGCGCGCCAGCAGCCCCGCCAGCTGCAGCGGCCCCGCCAGCCCGTCCGCCAGCCGCATGTGGCTGCGGCCCAGCTGGCGGACCAGCGCCAGCCGCGACGTCTCATCAGCGTCCAGTGTCTTGCTTACTCGGAACATATTAGCCACTATGTCCTCCGCGGCGTACCCCAGCTTTATTAGTTTCGCCATCACCTGCACGACAATTAGCATTCAGTCAGGACATTTCACATGACAATTATTATCAAAGAAGTGAGCGTCATGTGTGGTGTGCATGACTATGAGCTCGTACCTTGTATGCGGCGTGTATGTCCTGGCGCAGGCAGGCGTCGAGCATGGTCCGCACGAGCAGCGGGTGCGGCTCGTCGCAGACGCGGAACACGTTGTCGGGCGCCACGTGGCCGCCGCTGGCCGCTACCGCTTGCAGGTTGTTGAGTGCCGCGCGCAGGTCGCCCTGCGCCGTGAACACCACCGCGCTCACGCCCTCCTCCGTGTACGACAAGCCCTCCTTCTCGCACACTTCCACCACCTGCAATAAATACAAACACATTACATTCCTGACCCATAAAAACATAAACAAGTATTTTTTCTATTGTCTATATTTCTTGATTTTTTATTTGTTCCTCACAAACAGAGACAACAACAACAAGTGCATACCTTGGCCAGTATCTGTGCGTCTGTGAGGCGCGAGTAGCGCAGCAGCGCGCAGCGGGACTGGATGGGTTCAATGATCTTCTCGCTATTGTTGGCGGCGAGCGCGAACCTAGTCGTAGCAGAGTACAGCTCCATGGTGCGGCGCAGCGCCTGCTGCGCGCCCTCCGTCATGCTGTCCGCCTCGTCTAGGATCACTATCTTGTGTCGCGCCGGCGGCAGCGTCACCTGCACACATGTCTCATGTTACAAATATTTAACAGTAGCACAAAGGACAGACAAATAGTTAAAGCATAGAAAACTTTTCCAGCACTGGGAAAGAGACACATTTAAACTAGATGGATTAATTCCCCTTTAAGTCAAAATCCATCTATAGTGTGAGAAAAAATATGGGCTAGGGCTGACAATTCTTGTAGCACGCTGTGGCTCAAGTAGTTAAATTACCCAATTAAATTCTATGAAGGTAGATTATAAGTTGTAAGTTTATAACCTAATCCATATCCTCAGGCCATGTCAGGGGCCTTTGGCAGCTCAATAATAACCCTGACACCAGACTATAGTAGATGAATGGTCTCCAAAGAAAGGGTCTGGAAGGATTTTAGCCAAGAAAATAAATTATTTTTATAAACAAAATACACATTTTTCATAACAACAAAACAAAATTACTATTTAAAAAAATATTTTTGTTTCTGATGTCCAGGCATATTATAATACATAGAAGCTTACAATGTTTTCGGACTTACATTCACTTTAAGAACACATAATACAGGATCATACCTTCTGTTGTGCGAACATCTTGATCTTGTTGCGCACGACATCAATGCCGCGATCATTGGAGGCGTTGAGCTCGAGCACGGCGTCCTTCATGGCGGGCCCTAGCAGCGCGCGCGCCAGGCACAGGATCGTGGTGGTCTTGCCTACGCCGGGCGGGCCCGCGATTATGATGTTGGGCGCGTTGCCCGTGCGCGCGAACACCGCCAGCCGCGACACAGTGTCTTCGTTGCCCACTATGTCGGCGAACGTCTGCGGCCGGTACTTCTCGATCCACGGCAGGTGGCCCACCTTGCTGCTCGTGCCCGCCGCAGAACTCGATTTCACCGGCTTGACAACGGGCTCTGCCTCATCCACCTCCATAATAGTGATATCTTTATCACTCATAGCGTTAATTTTAAAATAATTCCTAGTATTTAATCAAACATTTGTGTTTCGCGTTCAGCCGCCAAAACCCTCACGTTTTGTCAATCATATTTTTTATTTTTTTTATTTAAGATTGACAAGTGGTGACTGACATTGACAGCTGATTGACATTTTTTTTTAATTATAGACTAAAACGTTTGCATATACAGCCGTGTGTAACATTTTTCTTTTCGATATTTTCTACTTTTGAACTTTTTACCCAACTAATAATCTACTTTGCTTTGGCATTTCTATGATATCATAAGCTACCCAAATAAAAGAGCATGGATAAACAAACACTGGATAAAAAGTGGGATAACAACTTCAATAAAGAGAAACAATGGTTTTTGTTTTCTATATGTGTTTTATAAATACTTCCAATGATGTAAAAAGATACGATGAAAAATAATAATTGAGGTTCTTTCATTTGGTCGCGTTGGCACCGGCACCGGAGGCGGGCCCGGCGGCTGCGGCGGACTTGTCTTCAGATTCCGAGTCCTCCTCCTCCGAGTCATCATCGTCGTCGTCATCATCCTCGTCCTCAGAGTCTGACTCAGAGTATGAGTACGCGCCGCCCGCGCCGTAGTCGCCTGAAAAACATCAAAACATTTATTTTTGACAAACACATTATGTTGAATAGGTTCACAAGATGTTGTATAGTAGTGACCAAAAATATCAGCAGTCTGTGAGGATATCTAACAAAGTGCAAAGTGGATCTACAGAAGACATGTGGTCACGCGCAGGATCATCTTGAGTCTGATGATTAAATTTTACAAATGTAGGAAGTGTATACCTGCGTCTCCGTAATCGCCGGCGTCGTGGCCGTAGTCCTCGTCGTCGTCCATGGCGGTGCCCTGCCGCCCGTAGCGGTGCGTACGAGCTGTCACATACCAAGCACTTATTGACTGATTGTACCATACAAAATATGTTTTTCCTAAAAATACCTAACTTATCACAATCCCTTCGATTTTTTTACTTGAAAATGACAACTCCTTTCAATTTATTGCATAGCCAATCACAGGACAGTTAGATGAATACATGTTAAATGATTAATTTTGGATTAGTTTATAGATTATTAGGTTACCTTTTGTAATATATTATGGAAAAAAGGCGTGACCTTATATGTATATATTTGTAATGCAATGCAAGTTTGCAAAATTGCAAAGATAGTGTTATATAGATATAATTAGGATAGAATGTACATATTGTATATGTCAGCAGCTGAATACTGACTGGACATGCTGAGATCGGAGGTGAGCTGCGTGGGGTAGCCGCACTTGGGGCAGGGCGGCATGGCGCGCCGCTCCAGGCGCACCCCGCGCCGCCGCACGTGCTCGTCGCAGAAGCACGTCTTGCACCGCAGGCACGAGTACTGCCCCAGGCGGTTGCATGATTGACCTGCAAATATACATTGATGATTCAATTATTCTTATTACTGAGTTGTGTTTGTGTGTGTATGATAAGTATGTGTTTTAAAAATTGCTTCCATTTTGCAGGATTAATCTGAAGACAAAGAAATGCCTAATTAAGATACTATTAAAACTTGACAGAAATTTCGCTGCAAGCTGATACTGAGGTAAATGTGTAAGTTTTCATTTCCTCTCATCGCAATATACTTACACTTGTAGGTCTCGGACTCCAGCACCTGGCAGGAGGCCTGGTGCTCGAACTGGTCGTCCTCGCACAGGAACCCGCGGCAGAAACAGCATCGGAACACGCGCCCGCCATGCTCCCACACACCTACACATATGTCCAAAGTTTAAACCAAGATTGAACAAAAATTTATAATGTTGCTGTTTTAATTCATAGGTGAGTGTTACCTCTCTCACACTCAAGGCAGACAGCATCCATCAGCGGGCAGGAGCAAGCGTGTGTGGTCAGACATTTGCGGCCGTGACACACCCATGCCTCACAGAAGTCACATATTGCTCCCTGGAACATTCACATTTCTTTCAAAACAGGCTAATGTAATAAATAGCAAACACTTCATATTACTTCATTATGAATTTAATCAGTCTCAAAGTAGATACTAACCAAACCTGAAATCCTGAGTTAACCTCATATACATTTTTAGAAAAAGATTTTTCTGAATTGAGCAGTGTTCAAAAACCATATTCTAATTGTGTTTGTTGCCATTTTCTAAAATATATCCATTTATTTATTTTTAAATTCATCATCATCATCATTTTTAAATAAATCATCTTGTCTTAAGGGTCTAATAAAAACAAGAACATTATACAAGATGTGAGCACATACCACCATCCCGAGGCCGGTGGTGTAGACGCCGGGGTGGCGCACAACACAGTCTCCAGACTTGAGCATGCACTTCACCTTGCCACAGTGTGCGCACGTCGGCAGTCGCTGCACCGCCGCGCAGAAGTAGCAGAACGCGCGGTTCTTCTGCTTCCTGCACCACATACATTTTTACGTGGCAACTGTTGTACTTATCTAACACTATAACAACTTTAATAAGCACTTACTTCTGGCACTTATCGCATTCCATAGGCACGTTGCAGGGGTGCGCCGCCAGATCCACATTATCCTTTGCGTTACGAATCTCTTTTTGACGAAGCTTTTGCTTCTCTGCCTTCTTGCGCTGTCCAGTTTTCTTCTTCGGCATTATACTAACCAATCATTCACTGTAAGTAAGAAACTGAATCAGCTGATAATTGATATCTATGAGGAAACACCTGTGCGTGCGAGGTCAAGTTCGTTCAACCAACCAACCACAGAATCTAGCAGATCTCTGAAAGAAAAAGTCAAAAGTGATTGATGATAACGATTGACAGACAATGACGCACGCAGCACGCCGTGTGATTGACAACGAAAAAAACATAACGTTCAGAAAATATCTCTGACTGGACACAATCATTTAATTTAAATTACAATAATACGAGCAAGTATTATACCGACTAGCGTGGGATACATTTCTTAATAAAGCAAAAATAATAGAATCCTTTTTTATCTTTGAAAATAGGCAATATGAGCACTATCTTCTTTTAATCAATACTGTTTTATTATTTTCCGAACGAATATTAACCGCCCAAATTTAAATATTCCTGTCGTACAACAAGGTTAGTAGCAAGTTGATCATTTTGAATTTATTATCATAACAGTCGTTGCGCACTTGCTGTTATCGCAAATCAAAACAATAACAATTTTATTTATTCTCGGCAGTCGAGGCGACAGACGGCGGACAGAGGAACTTCGTGGGGTGCCGCAGCCGTAGTGTGTTATTGTATCCTCGCGTATCGTGCGCAGTTTATTTTATTAAGAGTCGGAACTCGGCCATTTCAAACTCATAAAGAAAATATGATATCTCCTACAAATCTGGTATGTAAAACTTTGTATTTCCACTAAAATTACTTTTTATTTAATTGAGCATCAGCGTTTTAACCATGTCATGACAAAGCTGTTTCTTTCTATTGAAATTGAAGAATAATAATTCTTTTAGATTAAAAGAATTACTAGAGCAATTCAGTGTAAAGAAAATAATCTTAAAAAAAATTAAAGAACAGAAAAATATATACTGCCTACCCAGACATCCTACAGAAGATATGTTTTATTATAATGCTTGCAAGTTATTTTCCTGCCTATTACTTTCCTTCATGGTTATACAAGGACCAACCAACAGAGGGGCCTCCAATTGAACACGTAAACTAGTGGTAGATGTATGTAACTATATTGTGTATGTCAATGCTTCAGAGGAATATTATACATCAATGTTCAGAGGCCTTTGTTCCTCTATACATTGTCTATGTTCATGTGTGTGTTGCAAAACAATGCACTCTTTTGTGGTCAGTTGTTTGTTATTCATTTGTCTTGCACTAGAATTAATGCAATCAATTTATTGATAATAGTAGGTAAGGTACCTTACCTACTGTACATTTTACCTACCTACATATAAAAACCATGGTTATTATTATTATCCTGTTTTGTTTTTTTTCTACTACAAATACAAATTTACAAATTAATGGTATTCCAGAAATATACAGCATTTCTAAAGACTGCCACTAGAGCACTGGAAATTTTAGGAAAAAAATACATACCTACCACAGACATACCTACTTATTTTTTTTTTATAAAAAAATTACAACTTGCTAATAATAAAAAATATAATAATAAATATGTAGGTATATACTTACCTACAATAATAATATTTTTTTAGCAATGGTGCAGTGTGGTGGAGTTTCTCAGGTGGAGCTCCATTCCCGATCATTGAGGGGAGGCTTCTACCCAGCAGTAGGACATATATTTATGTTATGTATGCAATTTTACGCGCCACCCTATCGAAGTCCTGTAAAAACACTTGATTTGTTTACAAATGCGTTGATTTCTGAAATAGCCCGCCGGGCCGTATCAACGGCGCAGATCGCGAGCTCGCATTCGCACGCACATGCGATCGTTATTTATTTATTCAATTTAGGTAGTTAAATTTTTTGTCCAAACATGCGATCGGTTTCACGTCCATAAGAACGGTTTTGGTATGCAGTTAATGGCGTGATAGGCATGCCCGCTCATTTTTGGGATGTCTCCTAAGAGGGGTGTTAGTATGTGTGTGTAGGACGGGTATTATTATAAGAGAATTGGGGCATATTAATGAAGATGTGATGGTAACATTGTGGAATTGTCGTATTGTTGCAGATGAAGCGACTGGGCGTGGGCGGGCGGCTGGTGGCGTTCTTCAAGGCGGTGTGCGTGTATTTCGTGGTGGCGGGCGGCGAGGCGGGCGAGGCGCCGTCCGTGGCCGGGGTGGCGGCCAAGTGCGCGCCCGTGCTCTGTCTGATGGTGCTGGTGGCGCTGCACGCGCTCGACGCGCCCGCGCACTGCAGCGACAGGTCAGTGCCGTATGACACATACCTACCTACGTACGACTGTAACTCGCCTTATAACTCGAGGAAACACGCAATATATAGTTTTCACTGGTGGAAATATAAAATACAAAGTTTCGCGCTTATTTCGATGACGATATTTACGTATTTTATCATAGTCAAGGTTATCAAAAGATATCAAATCCGCAGGAAGGTCACACTATCGGTAAAATTAGAGTATCAAGCTCACCGGACGTCGACCTACCATCGGACAAAGGTTCAGTCGGAAGGTGCCAAGAACCGATAAGGTCGGGACGACGTAGGTAGACGTGGTCGATGACACGGTGCCGCTGGGTCCGCAGGCGCGCGTACGGGGCGCGCGTGGCCGCGGGGCTGGCGCTGTCGGCGCTGGGCGACGCGCTGCTGGTGTGGCCGCAGCACTTCGTGGCCGGCATGGGCGCGTTCGCGGGCGCGCACGTGGCCTACCTCAGCGCCTTCGGCTGGCAGGGCTCGGCGCCGCGCGCGGCCGCGGCCTGCTACGGGGGCTGCGGCGCCTACCTGTGCGTGGTGGCGCCGGGCGGGCTGCTGGCGCGGCTGGTGCCGGGCTACGCGCTGCTGCTGGCCACGCTGTGCTGGCGCGGCGCGGCCCGCGGCGGGCCGGCGGCCGCGGGCGCCGCGCTGTTCCTGGTGTCGGACGCGGCGCTGGGCTACAGCCTGTGGGCCGGGCCGCTGCCGCACCGCCGCCTCGTCGTCATGTCCACCTACTACCTGGGCCAGCTGGGCATCGCGCTCAGCGCGCTGCAGCCGCACCCGCCCGCCCCACCCCGCGCGCATGCGCAGTAGCCGCCGTCTTCCCGTCGCAATCGACTCTATACATGTAAGCGAAATACACCCATTTGTAATCTTCCTTTACTAGAATGTAAGCTTTAATCGTGTTGAATCGATGGTTATAGTAGTATTTTTGTAGTGTTCAAGTGATGGGTGAGGGCACAAATGTATTTTATTTTTATAATAGGTTGTAGGTGATAACGTTCAGTATGGCGCAACCGTCTGTGATATGTGGTCGACGACCTGCTGTGTGGGTTGTCGGTGTGAGGGAGATGTGCGAGAGAGGTCCGGCTCATTGCTAGGTATTGGTAACGGCTTGTGCCAAATGTGTGTGACGTGTGACGGCATCCGGCGACCCTGGCGCCAGTAAGACTGAAGCACCAACGTGTACGTGTTGTATGTGTCTCGTGTGTGCAGTACACTGCCGGCACGCGGCGGGAACTAGGGTTACGCTAATATTACACTAGTACTAGTATTACACTAGTATTTGTAACGAGCAACTACAGAACTATTTAGTATTAAACATGGAATCTAGCTTTCGAATCTCTACACAATTGAAATAAAGTTATTCAAAGGTAGGTATAATAGTCGATTCCTAAATCACGGTTGAAATAGTTTCTATAGAGACGAACATATCGCACGGCGCCCGCGCGGCCTATAAGACTCCACTTTACTATTCTATGTTAGTTTTTATGTAAATCCATATTTTATTAAATGTTATACTATTGTAAAATCATGTGATAGATTTTATATTATGTGTTTAATAAACGCGATTACGCAGTTGTATTAATTTTTATTATTTATAGTGAGTATTGAGATAAAACAGTTCCGTTTTATTATAAAAATATTTATTAAAATATACGTAGATAAACTTAACTATCATTATCATTACAATAACTTAACAATTGTGTACAAACGTCACGCTCCTGCGCCCTCGACTACATATTTACATAGATCTTTATAGAGCATTAAAACCAGGAATATATGAAAAGCATGTCAATTTTAAAAGAAAAGGAATATTTTCATAAAATATAATGAACTGCCCTTGTATCGTGCTGTGGCAACACTTCAAACAATGCGAGAAGGATTAATTATATTTGATACAAAACTATTGTGCCGACCATGATTCACCATCGCATCAATGGTTTAGATTTACAACATCTTGGAACTTGAGCGTTTCTGCACCTCACTGTACGATTTGCGTCCTAGCATTGTGCGTTTCACGTTTCTTAGCAAGCATCTGATAGATTTTATATCTATACTCTCTCTGTCGCCTCGACAATCGCACCGAGCTAGAACGCAAATCGTAGCTATAGTGGAACCAAGAAGGAAGCGGAGACATAGAAGCGGAGCGCGGTGTGCGCCGAGGCTGCGCCGAAGCTGCGGCGGAGCGCTACTCGCGGCGCAGGTTGTCGAGGCGCGCCTGCAGCTCGGCGTCGGCGTCGGGCGCGCCGCCGCCGCCCGAGCCGCCCGCCACGGCCGCCGCCGCCGGCTGGCGCCCCGCTGGCGGCACAACACACACGGTCATATACTACACGGGCAGTACGCCGAATGGCGAACTAGTAACTAAGTAGTAAACTGAGAATTTTACATCAAAGTGGCGTTTGCATGGTCTGTCTAACGTCGAATTCATTATTATGTAGTTTCTAATTAAAATTTACAAGTCAAATTAAATATTGTTTTTGGATCATCTTCGACATTGTATAATTTAACTTAGACTCTGGTCATGTAGACGTCCAGCTGTGATGACAGTGGGTTGTGCTATGCGGCTGCGCGCACTGACCTGGCACGGAGAGCGAGCCGGTGGCCTGCGGCAGGCCGGACAGCGTGTCGTTGAGCTGCAGCCCCAGCTCGTCCAGGATCTGCGACACCACGGCGTCGCTCTCCTCCTCGTCGTCGTCGCCCTCCATCGCCTCGTCGATCGAGTCGTTCATCATCTCCTCCTTCATGTCCATTATTTCCGACTGCTTCTCGAATTCCTGGAATGTACACCGACGTCGTATCATAATACATATCACACGAGTATTTTTCAGGTAGCTAGTACACTATTAGCGCATGGAAGCACTACAATATATGTTTCTATATCATATTTCACTAACATTAATTTCATTTTCATTTTTATCAGATTTCACTTCATAACATTGAATATTTATAATGTAGACTCTCAAGATGTAAGGACCATAAACAACCATTAATTTCCTAACATCATGTTGCTTTTCAAATACTAATACACTTTACAGAAGCTGAAGCATAAACCATTATATTTATTTATATTTTGTATTGTAGAGAGGGTGCACATACTTGTAGTATCTTCTGTATCTGCGGCATGTTGAGCTGTCGGTTCATGGTCTGCATGGCGCGCGTGACGCCGCGCATGGCCTGCGCCATGGTGCTCTGCGACTTGAGCGTCTGGATCTTGAGCGACACGGCCTGGATGTTGGCCTTCATTAGCATGAACTTGCGCACGTAGCGCCGCGTGCGCACCAAGTCTTTCGCCATTATCTTCACTGCGTCCTGCAATCACATCAACCACTGCATGTTAAAGCAACTGCTTAACGTAAATACCTTTTTGGTCAGGGATCATAAGACAATTTTCAATTGACTCAAGCGAGTCTCTGCAAATGGTTGAATAAACACATTTCCTACTGGTATTCAGAAAGTTTCAGCACGAGAATTTGTGTTTTAAATAAAAGAATGGTCCCTGACCATCTGGCCCTCCTTGGCGAGCTTCTTGATGTCCTGGATGACCTTCTTCTCCTGCTGCTCCATCTTCATGCGCTCGCGGTCAAGGTCGCGCATGGCCTTGTTGAGCGCGCGCTGGTTTTTGCGCAGCATCTCGTCCGGCGTCATGCGGTGCCCGAACAACCACTCCATCATGCCCGCTTACTTATAACTAAACACACAATTAATTATTTTATTAAAAATATTTACACAATAGTGTACCACCACCCTCCCTCTTGGAGGCCAAAAGTAAGAGAAATTTTCCAAGGTGAAAAATATAGGAGATATGGACATAACTCAGGATAGAGATGGGTCTTGGAAAGGGAGACAACTTTGCTCTGCAGTGGGATGATGTAGGCTGTCAAATAATTTAATAAACACAAGATTGTTATTGAAAACATTAGATATTAAATTAAGGTGGCTATATGAAGGTCAATAATTTATATAAAGTATTTTATATCTGGCTGGAACTGCTTGCCTGGCTCAACTGTGTACTATAATTATTTAGTTATATGAGTAATCTTATAGGTGAGTATATATTTCTTTTCCATATTTTCAGAAAATATACAAGTAGCTATACAAATTGTTTCCATACAATACATACATAAATACACACCCGTAATCTCTAATGGGGTGGGCAGAGCCACAAGTAATCAAAGACAACTTGCAGCCACTGTCTCTATACATACTAGAAAACAATATATTAGTATAAAACTAGGTATGGGTTGTAATACTTAAATTATTAAGCCATTAAATTGACATAAGCATAACACTCAGTCCCACTGAAGTGGATATTTTTTAGAGAATAAATTGGAAATTCCCATTAGTGCAGAGAACTACTAACTATATACATATTTGTGCAAACAAATAAGACCAATAGTTGAGGTCACCCTACAAAACATGATAAGGCTTAATGATTTGGCTCTCCCTTCAGGCCTTATACATGTTATAATGGCTACATCAGCCTTATGTGGGAAATTAAAATGATATTTACCCAGATACAGAGGAACTCGTGGGGCTGAAGACTGGTTTGTAAGTAAAAAATCAATTTATTTGGAATGATGAATCACCATCTATAAAACCTACACCAAAACTATGTAGATGAGGCAGGAATTATTTTAATATAACCTTAATGAGTCTAGAATTAAATGTTAAGTATATTACTCTCTGGCAACGATCTAAATTAATTAAACAACGATTTGTTTACACAAAAAGAAATTTTGTGAATTGCAGAAAATGACATTAAATAATCACACTGTCCTGTCAATAATGTAATGTCATATCAGCACAGACTAATAAAGAGATACTACGTAGGTATCAGACGCACATGAGGGTTTGGTTCTAATGATACATGACAGTGTTTTTTTTAATAATCGAATTTCACCTGGCAAAGGACTTCGCGTCAGGCGGCCCTATGTACAGGAGCGGGATGTTCAAAAGATAGGGTCTTGTTACCGGGATCAGTATTATTTTATAGATTTTAATTCTTTGAAACTCGAAAGACGGCGCGACCGCAACATTCGCTGACGATACGGCAATACTGGCATCTAACACTAGCCCAGCCACAGCCTCGAACATAATTAAAAAACATCTTGATAAGATACATACCTGGATGAAGAAATGGAGGATAAAGGCCAGTGCAACCAAATCCCACCAAGTAACCTTCACCTTGCGAAATGAAAACTGTCCAACTGTGAAGCTAGGAGATGAAGAACTACCCCATAACACATGTGTCAAGTATCTTGGGTTCCACTTAGGTCGCAAACAAACATGGAAGACACACATCCAAAATAAGCGAGATGAACTAAATCACCGGTACAGATCACTAGAATGGCTCTTGGGAAGAAGATCTCTTATGGTTGGAAAACCAATCGCAAGTTAGAGAGGGAAAAAATCTTTGAAACAAGTAAGTACCTATTTCAAAGTCCTACATAAACGCAAAATCTGTAGAAAATACTACCGAACCCGGAAACAAAACCTAATGATCTCTTTTTTAAACTAGGACTCGTTTCATAAGGTTTAAAAATGTGAGAGACTATTTATTAATTATTTATAAACATTATTTTTTGCATGATGCAAAAAATGGTTCTTGTATTTTGCGACTTTGCCCTTTCATATGCGATTTACACACAAAGAGTTTCGAAAGTTCACTGCTTGGTGTACCTTTTAAATTAACTTGGTTTTCGAGACACTTCATCCACTTATTGAAGCTTTTCTCGGTGCATGGAAAATTATGCAAAATAGCGTCTTGTCGCGAACTTTTGCAAAGGACTCGTAATACATTTTCCGTGAAAGAAAAAGCGTGCGAAAAGATTAATTGGTCTTTATATTACGAGGTAAAGTGGAGAGAGTAAGCACAAATACACTTTACTTGATGACACAGTTTCAGTCACACTTTTGATAGGCCGGCCGATATAAATGGCCGTTACCGCTAACTAATCACAGGCCAGCACAATTGTCATACATCATTAAACAATATGGCGTCTATTGACAAAATTCGTTCCACGCGGATTGCACGGCGAGCATATCAGTTGATGTTGATGTCACTGTCACTATGTCAGACCTATGTCGAATGCTGTTTTTTTTTAAGGGTTGAGATCTTATTGGAATTAGTGATATTCTTTGTTAAATGTAAATTGGTAGGAAAATGAATGAAATAGTAGGTAGGTAGGCTCAGCATAAAACAATAATTTAATCTAGTAGCCTATTGCCTCTTGCTAAGTGAGCTAAGAAGAGAGAGAGAGAGCGAAACGGATTTCAAGAAGATATTTCTATTGAATTATTAGGATGGGATTAGGACATTTGATTTAGTTGTAAAATGCAATTTTATATGGTTACATCGTTAATTTGAAAAAAAAAAAGAATTAAATTGTCACTTTGAATTGTCAAGTTTGACATTTGCGCAGTAAACCTACCAAAGTGAACGATATCGGTCAATTATTGTATTTTTCTATTACGTATATTTATCAATAGTTAATGGTAATTAGAAGATTCGAATCGACTGTGATCGTGATACATATCATTGTGTGTTCTGGTCGGGAGTAGGCGGATCGGACGCTACAGCCGAGGATGTGTCCCCGACAGGGCGGGCGGTGAAAGTGCGTGTAGTGTGAACGGGTCGAGCTGCAGCTGCGAGGATGGGCGTGGGCCTGCAGCCGCTCGAGTTCACTGAATGCCTAGCGGACAGTCCCGCCTTCCGCGAGAACCTACAGCGCCACGAGAAGGAGCTCGAGCGCACCAGCCAGCAGATAAAGCGGCTCATCAAGGAGGTCAAGGATGTGGTGCAGGCCGCCAAACGTGAGTCTCTCCCCCGCCGCCCCGCGCCCGCGCCCCCTCGCTGTCGTATGCATCGTGTGCATACCACTGTTGTCAACTATTGTGTCCAACTATTTTGTTTATTATGACTCACACCAGTAGTTTTCCTTATATTATAAGAAAAATCTAATAGGAAGGCCTTCAGTTTGAGATCTTCAGTATTTATTTAAAATTAAATAAAAAAGTAAATGTGATGACTAATGGCTACTGATTAATTTAGACAAAATTATGAGATTTGGGGTGTGGGTTGCTGCAAGGTTACAGATACTCAAAAATGTGTTGGTAGTAGTTATAACTGTAGTGGGTGACTACAGCACGGCATTATGTACTGATAAGGAACCAATTGCTCATTGTCAGCTGCAGCACAGTGCTGCCTTACAACCATACTCACCTAGTACACCAATATATTCAGTGTACACTTATGCTGACACATGTGTTCCCTTTCTTTACCATTTACATTGGCCTATCTATTCATTAACATAAATATACAAATGCAAATTGCTGAGCACAGCTGGACTAGGCTGTGACTATAAATGGCTGCCAAGCTGCTCTCACAAGATAACTGACAATAATTAATTCAATATTCAAACAAAGATTGCTCTGTGGCCGGCAGTGGCCTTCAACTGTTTGTATTCATCTATGATATTGGAATTAGATATTAATGTACAAGTTGTTGACAACTGTTTGTACCCAGTTCTTGTTTGAGTAATAAATGTGTGAGTGTGTGTGTATGTGTGTGTGGCTGCAGTGACTGCCCCAGCTGCGGCAGTATTACACATTCTGTATCTGCATCACTGCTGTTGAAATCTGTGTCAATGACTTTCTTAATTAGCACGTGCATGCAGTGGTCACCGCAGCTCCGCCTACGCTGATGATATTATGTTGCATGCTGAGCACTCTGCATGTTTTTGCAAGTAGTTGTGATTGTCAGTTAACATAATAAGTGTTCAGTGAGCTGTCACATTATTGTGTGTAAAGCTGGAGGCAACATCAGAGTCTGAGTCACCTCCACTCATCCGTAGCGATGCGGCCAGTGCTCTACAGATGTGACTCTCTGTGGGGCAGCGCCTGTGGCTGTGTTATCAGTCCCACCTATTGCACACTAACTAACATGTATTTCG
This sequence comes from Pectinophora gossypiella, assembly GCF_024362695.1. NCBI lineage: Eukaryota > Metazoa > Arthropoda > Insecta > Lepidoptera > Gelechiidae > Pectinophora > Pectinophora gossypiella. The sequence continues at coordinate 2,833,582 of NC_065422.1, forward strand.
AGTTTCCTCATTATTAATGTTATCAGTTTTGAGCAATTATTGAACACATTTAGCTGTCCAAGCCAGTAGGTAGTTTATGTGTTCATCATATTTATTTATTTATTTATTTATTCATATATTTTATTTTACTTCTACTTATTTAATGCAAGGAATGCAGGTTTTGCAGTGGTATTAAAGCCTATTATTCAATGAGGTATTGTTTATTTATAAGTTTTATAATAACATTTCCTGCTTTCGGAATGGTGATCAAGCAAAAGGAAGAATGAACCTAAACATTTGTATAGAAACTTGAAACAGGAGTCATATAGCTGTGTTTACATGTGAAAACTTTATAATGATAATATTTAGTAGAGGAGTAGATAGAAGTGAATACCACTTACTATTCACCTCTAGCTATCCCTTCGAGGATACAGGCTGAGTGCTATGCTAATAATATGCTTATCATTCAGGATAAGTATTACTTATAATTGTAGCAAGTTTTGATGATAATAGGTTGTAAAATGCGGAGTGTAATCTAATGTGGCGCGGGACAATCGTCGCTATCGCGGCGCGCGTAGATAGCGTGATAGCGCGCGATACGCTGGCAATCGCAGGCTTCATTGCTTGCTGATTGCGACAACTTTGCCACTTGTTATATTTCTTCATCTTTCTTTGATAATATTTGCAATACAAGTGCACTTTGATGACACTTGATTATTGAATTGGACGCTATAGTAGGAGTTGCATGTCGTACAAATGTAGCAACAATCGACCTCGGTTGGCGTGTAGCGTGAAGATATGTGGTGGCCAGGCCGGCACGCCCGCGCCGCCGCCGCGTGCTCCTCGCGTGATACTACCCGTAATTGCATTTGAAAACAGCCTCACATAACAATCCAATTTGTGAAGAACAAATATTTTCATGCATTTTTGGAGTTCAATGACACTTTAAAGAAATTGTGATAGTACGATTTGATTTCGTGATTAGTTTGTCGACATAAGTTTGGGGGACTGTGACATTCTTTGTAGGTATATTACATTAGTTCCAAATTAATTGCTCAGGTGCTATAAAGAGCCATGCGTAACATTTTTCATAAGAAAGTCGTAGTTATTGCATCCAAAATAAGCTGATTCAACCGATAACTTGCCATTGACGTAGGTAACTATATTAAAGGCTTAGCATGCGAGACTTGTAATCTTTGCTGCTGAACCAACGATACTTGGAGTAAACATATGGATGGACTGCAAAATAATGTAGGTCGGCCATCTCCCAACTCAACCGAGTTACAACTTGAAGATGGATTATGATCACTGCGTCCTTCCTGTACACTACCTACGCTGCTCGTCGGCGCTTGTCGCGCCGGCGCAGGTGGCGTAGGAGCGGCGACGAGCTCACCTTTATTGGAGACGTGGGAGGTCACGCGTCACCGTGACATCAGGTTCGAGTGTTTGCAGGGTGCATGCTGCGCGGGGCATTAGGATGGGTCTATGTAACCTACTTACAAAAGCCACACCAACAATCCCTAAAGGGATGGCAGAGTCACAAGTCACCAATAATATAAATTGATAACGTATTAGCGACTTCTAATATCTGATGCGAGAGGAATGCAGTTGTGTAAAGTGGATGCACGTTGTGTGTAGGTCTGGGCGACGCGCAGAAGGCGCTGGCGACGAGCATGGAGCAGTTCGAATTCGCGTGCATCGGTGCGTCGCAGACGGAGGACGAGCGCGTCATCGGGCGCAGCCTGCACCACTTCGCGCACCTCATCCGCACCATCGAGGAGGAGCGCGAGCGCATGGTGAGTGCTGCGGCGACAAACACCTACATTCAGCGATTTCGTTTAAAAGTAGTTCTGCCTTTTGATATGACGCCATTTTATGATATTCTGTAGAGTTTTCTACGTGTCGTCTCAATAAGAAATCACGACGACGATTTGTGGCGCGGATAGGAAAAAAATATGATGATTCACTAAAATCATTTTTAGCTCCCCTGCTCTACCTATAGTGACCATACTTACTATATGTAGACACTGAACGAGATATTAGCGACATGCCTTCAGCCCAGCTCTCCCAACTCAAGCCAAATCTGACGTGATATGTTCACACAAGGTGTCTGGAGGCGGCGCCGGCGTCGTGTAGTAATGCTCTTCATGCTATAGCATTAATTTTGTCTCTTCTCCTAGCCCGATTCATTATAAAAGCTAAATTAAATAAGTATTTCCTAGATAGCCTGTGTCACCTGACGCAACATTGTCTTTTACTATATGTTTATAAGGTAGGTAAATGTAAACATTTTTAAAATAAAAAAAAGTGTAGCACTAACGTGCGATAGTTAGCGAGAACAATCGTCGGCGCGTGACGCGCGGCCGTGCCGTATCTGCGCCGCTGACCTTGCGCGCGAGGCAAGGCCGCGCGGGCGCTGCAGGCGCTGCGCTGCCTCGGGCCTCGGCCGCGGCCTCCGGCCCAGCAGCCGCGCCGGAGGGCGACCCAAACAGCCCATCACACACTTGTTAGTTAAGTTTTCTTTTCTAGGTCGATTGGTACCATAGTTGTTTTTCCGTCGCTAACGCCGTACGGAACACTTTCTCGTGTCCGATTAATAGCAGGCGAGTGACCACTTTTACTTTCGCACGTCCCGGCGGCCGGTCCTCGCCGGGCGTGCTAACGAGGGCGTTGACATAATTATACGTTGTGTAACTTGAGAGAGGGGGCACACACATACACACAACATGCTCGAGATACTACTATACATATATATACATATACTACGTAAAGGTCAGCACCTTTAATTTCGTATGCGGCCGTAAACATTGAGAAAACAATGATTATTCAATCAGGCTTGTTTATGTTTAGACCGGTGTGGCTGGAGGCGGCAGGCGCCGCTGTAGCTGTGTGTGTATGTGTAACGTATGTGTGTTGCAGCTGGGGCGCGCTCACGAGCAGATAATCCAGCCGCTGGAGAAGTTCCGCAAGGAGCATATCGGCGCCGTCAAGGTACGCATCTCTACGTCATACTAAATATGATAACAATACTTACGTGGTGTGGGAATGTAACACAAGATGTAAATCTAATGGCCCAGTCCTATCTCCTAACATACAACCTCAAATAAGTCAATATTTCAATTTTCTTATACTCTATATTTAAGTAAACTTTCCTCTTTCTTGGATCGACTTAAGAGTTGAATAACCAAAACAAACCCTAATTATATTCAAATATATTCGTTTCCGGTTATATTGACCCGTGTCGTGCCAGTTGTGCGGCGACGTGGTTGTATGTATACACCTGTACAGCTTACTGGCTGACCAGATTGATCTGGCTGCAATCGAGTTTTTATTAAGATTCTTTGATCGAGTTTCGTAATTGTGAACGATATTATGTAATGTTTCCGCGAATTATGATCAAAAAGAGAAAGGAAGCGGTTCCGAATATATCACATGTGTAATGTTATTATTATATGACTACTGTGTGTTTAAAATAAAAATGACGATTCCAATTGTAACTATGTTACCGATTGAATAAAAATGTTTTGAATTGTACGTATTGTGTTGGTTAATTGCAGGAAGGTAAGAAGAAGTTCGACAAGAAGACGGCCAAGTTCTGTCAGAGCCAGGAGCGCACGCTGTCGCTCTCCGTGCGCAAGCCCGAGACTGTCTTCCAGGAGGTACGTACACCCGCACACTACACGTGCACGTGCACGCTCGTGCCCGCGCCGCTATGTTGGGTACCTACGTTGGGTGTGAGGCTGTGTCAACACTACTTGTAACCAGACTTGTGATTGGTATCCTATAATATATAAATATTATAAACGTGATCAATGTATATAGAGTACCATTACATAAATTACCAGTTCATCGTCAATTAAACGAAACATGTTACGATCGCTCAGTGATAAGTAACGTGAAGCATTCCAAAGTGTTTCCTTCCTTCCGACATTGAATGTTACACTATAACTACTACCACATAGGATTCTAAATACAACGGCAGACGTCAAACCGCACTAGCCCGCGTACGACACCATGACTGACGGTCCGTATGACATTCTCAATAAGGCGTTGTGGCCGTCGATATATTTCATCATACAACGTGTTCGGAATCAAACTTTTAAATAAATCGCACTTTGCTTACACCACAACACACATCCATAAACACAAGTTGAAATACTAATGGAATGTTGGATTTAATAACTGGTAGTTAGTAGATAATCGGCGGCGAGCTAGTATAGATCATGTCAACTATAACTGTATGTAGCTGCGAGTATAATAATGTTCTAGCGGGTAGGACACATTTCAGTACGGATATTTCTAATCATTTTTTCGTCCTGGACTATGAGCGATAGATCGGAACTATTTAAATTTACATTGTTGCAATGTAGCAAGAGGTAAAAAATGAAAATATGTCCGCAATAACTGGACATACAAAGGAACAATCACTTTCTAGTGTGTTTCCCCAACTGTCTGCGGCATGTACGTCCCGGTAGTGACTGCTAGTTTGCTTTAGGTTGCTCTCAGGTTGTTGCGAAACGACCAGATGTCACAAACTTCTTACCTCGCTCATTCTCATCAGCCATAAAACATTCCGGAGTGGTAGATTGTAAGGCTGTAGCACACCACGGACACTTCATCCAAGACACCTCGTTTTACACAGACACTACATATTAACGTTATCGTACACGCGCATCTGTGTGTGTGACGTCTGACGCCATACGATTGAAGATTAAACTAAGACCGAGCGGGGGGAGGTATACCTAGCTCATTGCTGGCGGGGAGCGGAGAGTTGGCGTTTTTTACGTAGTATTATCCCTTATTCTACGGCTGTTGGTGGGATACAATTGAAAAGTAATGTTGACTTTCAAAGCCTGTCAGTAGTGGATAGCAGACGCGGGCCGCAGTTTGTGCGATGCTGTGAGGGTGTAAGCGTGGCGTGGTGGTGTTGCAGGCGGACGCGGCGCTGGACATGGCGGAGCGCGACTTCTGCCAGGCGTCGCTCGAGTACGTGTTCCAGCTGCAGGCCGTGCAGGAGCGCAAGAAGTTCGAGCTGGTGGAGACGCTGCTGGGGTTCGTGTTCGGCTGGTGGACCTTCCACCACACGGCGCACGACGTGCACGCCGACGCCGAGCCGCGCGTGCGCGACCTGCAGCTGCGCATACAGCGGGTAACACGCGCCACACTATATCTATACTTCTGCCTACTCTGATAGATAAGTATACTCGCAGCATTCTGTCGTGATACCTTTTCTTTGGGAGCTACTTTTAGTCCTCGTTGAATCATTACTGAAATTCGCTCCATTCTTACGTGTGACGAGACCGACAGGTCTGCGCTTAGCAGTGAGACATATACTGGCTGTGTGGTAATGTGATACTTTATTCATCGTGGTGATGTTGTGTTTAGTGTTGAGGGCGTCGCCGCCGCGCCGGCCGCAGTGACCTACAGTGAGAGGTTGTGTGACCGCCATTGTTGTGTTGATCCCTCCTTGATAACACCCTGTTGTGCAGCTTACGAGATACGAGTGATCTAACACCCCGCTTAGATATACAGGGTGTTAGTGACATCGTAACGAAAAAAAAAATGGAACGCCTATTTTATTGTACTAAAAACGATGGTGGGTGTTTTTCTTGTCGCAAATGTTTAATTAAGATTTTCAATTTTTACTGTGCCGCAATGTAAGTCGAACAACGCGCCACACAGACGCTAAACTTACGCGCGGCTACGTTACGCGTGTGAGATACGATGTTGATATCTAGGTAGGAGTTTTCATTCTCTTGTATTTAGATGCTTAGTAGTGGTTCAACGTTTAAAAATGTTGTTTGTTGAAGTAGAACACCTACTGCCACGATTTTTCACGCACGGTACCTACCTCATCATCATCAGCCCATTAACGTCCCCACTGCTGGGGCACGGGCCTTCCCTATGGATGGATAGGGAGAACGGGCCTTAAACCACCACGCGGGCCCAGTGCGAATTGGTGGTTATTAACGACTGCTAATGCAGCCGGGACCAACGCCTTTACGTGCCTTCCGAAGCACGGAGGAGCTCGAGATGAAAACTTTTTTTATTGTGGTCACCCATCCTATGACCGGCCTTTGCGAAAGTTGCTTAACTTCAACAATCGCAGACCGTGCGCGTTTACCGCTGCGCCACCGAGCTCCTCAGGTACCTACCTACCAGTTATTAAAACGTTCCTAACTTATTAACAATAAAAACCCTACTCTTGCCTTACCTTAATTGTTATTCCTTCGGATGAAGTACCTAGGTAGGTACCCTAGAACATGTCACGTCACGTAGGTATGCAACATCGCGTTTCCTCCGCGGTAGGTAGGTATCACACGCACTCACAAACACAACACCTTGCTCTTTAATAAACATCAACAATCTTCCATACTTTTGCGCAGTAAATGGTCTATGATCTATCATCATAGTCGACACTACTCATTTACAGAATGAAACAAACACTCACAAACACGAAAAAAATATCCTCGAAAAACATCACGCGATTCGGGTCAAGCTTAGTATTCGACTGAGCGGAAGCGCGCGGCGGCGTTAGCGCAAAGCATCAAAGGCGCCGACTAAGGGCGCCGACGACGCACCGGCCGCGGCCGCGTCGAGCCGACGACTAGAGAGAGAGAGAGAAGTATGTTTATGGTGCAAGTGACAGAGAAAGAAATAGTATCTGTTCGTATGCCTACTTTATTGGCGAGCGTTGCCCTTGACCCGTGCGCCGGCTATTCACCTGCGCATAGCTGAAGTTGTAGATACGTTATTATTATTATTGATGACATTGATAAAATTTAATAATTAGTAATTTTTATTTGTTTATTTTAAATGTGCGTTCTATGCAGCTTAAAACACAATATGGGACTGAAAAAAATCTATTATTTTTATGAATTTGGCGACAGGAAACTTCACTTGATACCTATCAACTCAAAGAAATACCTAGTATCTGTTCGTAATGCCTACTTTATTGGCGCGCGTTGCCCTTGATCCGTGAGGCTATTCACGTCCGAGTATCCATCAAGACAGATCAAACAAGCCCTAACTTGGAGGTCTTGCGTCCAAGGATCCTTTAATTATGTCTTAGAACCTTCTTGGCCTATGTGGTCCAGTGGTTGAGCGATGGGATGCGGAGGGTCCGGGTTCGTATTCCGGTGGGGACATATCACAAAAATCTGTTTATAAGGCCTTTGGTTGGGACGTTACAGGCTGATCACCTGATTGTCCGAAAGTAAAATGATCCGTGCTTCGGAAGGTACGTTAAGTCGTTGCTCCCGTCTACTAGGTACTTATGTAAGCACGTAGCCGTTACATGAATATTGTACACAGAACAGGATAGGTTTAATTAGTTCTTTACTGATGATTTAACAATGAGATTTAAAACTACGAATAACTTAGTACTTAGTACCTCGGTACGGTACCAACATGTAACAAGAAAAATAAGATCACTCCACTCGGACAATTTTTTTCTTTGAACATGCCGACATTGCCTACGCGGCGGAGTTGCCGAACTATCGATAGGTAGATTATCAATTGTTGAACTTGAAAATTGTCTAAACTATCGAAAGTAGTGATAGTACATTTAGATCGATACTAGCGATAGTACCGATAGGTCTTGCTTTGTAACAATAATGGGTATTGATCTAAAAGATTTATTTATTTTCGATTTTTGTGTAGCGAGGTTTTGCGTAGGTACTTACATACTAAGTTGGTGGATGGTTGACATAGTAGGTAACTAATTACCTAATCTGTGGTGGTTGTGTTAGTTGGTTGTTAGTTATTCTAATGACAACAAAGAATACAATTATTTACTGTTTCAACTGTTTTAGGTAGATAATGGCCCTGATTCCTATGAGTAAATGAATGAATAACCCGGTCGAATCAAAAAGGTATCTCGCTGGTAACTTAATTCTGTCGGTTGTTTTAGATTTCTGCTTAAAATTGACGTGTATTCCATAAATTTTATGCCTGTTGATTATCCGTCCATTTAAGAATAAGAATAAAATAAATTTATAATTTACGATAGACAGAGAAAGAAATAGGATCGGTTCGTAGTGCCTACTTTGTAGGCCGCGCCGCCGCCGCGCCGCCGCCGCGCCGCCGGCGTGCGGCGCGGGGCGCGCGGAGCGGGGCGTGCGGAGCGGGGCGCGCGGCTCTGTGCGTGTGGCCGTTGACCCGTTCGAGCAGCTGTTGTCTCCATTACATCGAAAATTTTCGATAATTTGTCATTATTGTTTTTTTTATTGAAATTTGGGTTCTATGCAGCTAAAAGCACAATATGAAATTGAAAATAATTAAAAACAAAACTCAAAATTTCATGAATTTTGCGACGGAAAATTCCACTAGATATTAACTCAGAATCATGGTCTGAATCATCCCTTTCAGTATTCGTTACGATGTCACTAACACCCGGTATAATCCATCAAATATTAAATATTTTTTTATACTCCGCAGCAAACGCTTGTTATGTATTCGCTACCGTTTCTGTATTTCTTCATGATAACTTGATAGGAAACGGTAGCGATTAGTTTGCGATGGTGTTCGCGTGTGTGCGTGTGGCGAGTGATACAGGCATGCCGCGTGCTTGTGTGTGTGTGTGAGACACTGACCCCGCGTGTTGCAGACGCGCAGCAACTTCGAGGAGACGAGCAAGCAGACGGAGTCGCTCATGAAGAAGATGATGGAGGTGCGCCAGCAGGTGAGCGCAGGGCGCGGGGCCCGGCCACGCCGGCGGGGTGCGAGCGAGTGCTAGCAGGCGCGGGCGCACGGCCCGGGTCGCTCGTCTCCTTTTGAACTCGCTCGCAAATCGCCAGTGTGATAAAGTTCTTAGACGCCGCTCACGCGCTCCGGCACATGCCTTAGCGTAGCGTGCAGGCACTCTTTTTGTATAATCTGTTTCATCTGTTTAGCTCAATTCTCCTTGCGTATACGTTCAGGAACGCTAGTTCAAATTATAGACAGCTGTTCCACCTTCTGTTTTTTCTTCTTCTTCTCTTGTGTCGGTTATGATTGTGAGTCCGATGACCGACCTCATCAACCTGGTGTCAGGGTTATTATTGAGCCTCCAGAGGCCCCTGAAGCCCCATATAGCTCATGTAACTACATAATTAAAAAATAGTAGCCGGGACCAACTACTTAATTTGCTCTTCGAAACATGGATCATTTTACTTTCGGACAATAAGGTGATCTGCCTGCAATGTCCTAAACAAATTACAAAGTATTTTTTGTTATATGTCCCCACCGGGAATGGTACCTGGGACTTTCAGATCATGTACAATATTTTAAGATAAAAATATTAAAAATGTCTCCCAGAGAAATATCCCAATGCATCGCTTGTGTGCCACATAGACCTGCAACAAGACCAACCTCACCGATATGCTTGCAGTCATAACGTATCTGTTGTATAGACGCGACGGTGCCGATTCCAACCGACACTAACTTAATTTCTATTAGTTCTATCTCTTTCTTGTACTTATCACAAGTGAAAGACGGCACTACGTATAGAGCTGTCAAGCTTGTGACACAAAGTGGAAATTAAGTTGTGTACGTGTGAGTGTCGGCGCCGTAGCATGAGGGCGTGTGGTGTAACGTGGTGCTCCCTGCGCAGAGCAAGGAGGGGGAGGCGAGCGACGAGGCCGGCGGCCGCAGCGGGTACCTGTTCCTGCAGGAGAAGAGTGAGTCCATACTAGTTGCATGGTTACCTGCACGGCGTGGTGCTCGCGTCAGGTTGTTACTGTGATGGTTTGTCTGTCGTCACGTCACGACAGACCTCATATGTCATGTATAACATTTTGATTCCGTTCTGTATATCTCTGTCTCTCGGCAAGCGCGAACATTTTCTTACCCAGAGCTCAATTAAATTTGGCTATCATTATAGTCTGTTTGGTATAAGGTTGAGTTGAGTGGTGCGTGCCGGCCGGTGTGTACAGTACGTTACGGTGTGGTCACCAGAGGCGTTCGGCACGACGTGGAGCAAGCAGTACGCGGTGTACTCGCGCGGCTCGCGGCTGCTGCAGCTGCAGCCGTACTCGCAGCTGTGCGTGAAGGCGGCCGCCGCGCCCGACGCCGTGCCGCTGGCCGGCGCCCGGCCTCCGCCCGAGCCCATCGAGCGCCGCTTCTGCTGGGAGGCGCTGCCCGCGGACCGCGAGCGGCCGCCGCTGCTGCTGCAGGTGTGTACCTAGGCCGCATGCGGCCCGGCCTCCGCCCGACCCCATCGACGCCGCTTCTGCTGGGAGGCGCTACTGATAGGTTACGTCGTGGAATGTTTTTCTCGCAAAATGTCACCTGATCCCAAAATGTTCCTTTCGCATAACGTTTCGCAATAAATTTGTGAAAGGGACCTTTTTCGAGATGGCATATACAAGGTGTTAGTAACATCGTAAACAAAACTTTGGGGGATGATTCAGACTTAGATTTTGAATTGATATCAAGTGGATTTTTCCATCGCGGAAATTATAGAATTGAAAATAATTTAAAACAATACAGAAAAAATAATGTGACGGAAAATTTCAAAGTTTTCGTTACGATGTGATTAACACCCTGTACAGCGGAGTTGGTTCCGGCTGACACCATCTTAATTAATTTAGTGGCCATCTGTCCAGCTCCAAAAGGGTGAACACAGGGTGGAAAGTGCCTTATATTCACTAGAGACAATTTTTGTACATTATTTATTGAAAAATATTTTTTAAGAACATAAAACATGTTCGCTATGTCACATAACACCCCCGCAGGCGGCGTCGGAGCGCGAGCGCGCGGCGTGGCTGCGCGCCGTGCAGCGCGCCCCCGGCCCCCCCGCGCCCGCCGCCGCCCCCGCCCCCGCCCCCGCCTACCCCGCGCCGCCCGCCGACCCGCCCGCCGCGCTCGACGCCGCCGGCTTCAGCTTCGTGCGCCGCATCATACAGGAGCTCGAGGCGCGAGGGCTCGAGGAACAGGTCACCAAACTTTCCACCTACTATAAAATAAAACAATATGTTTATTTTACGCTATCTAATGTTAGTAGGCCGCTCGATTCTAATATTGTAAATAATAAGGAATTGGCCCAGAGGATACTGCTGTATTTTTGGGCATTACTTAGGACATTAAACTGCAATAGAGTCCTCATATTGATAAGTTGTATACCTCTTTTTAAATCGGGAACAAAATCAGACCCCACGAATAATAGACCGGTTTCTATTCTACCAGTAATTAGTAAAATTTTCGAGAAAATTATTCTCGACCAACTGTTATGTCACTTTAATATAAATAACTTACTTCACAGCCAGCAGTTTGGTTTTACTAGGGGTCGGTCTACAACAGACGCGGGTGTCACATTTGTACGACACATTTTCGATGCTTGGGAGAAGTCGCAGAATGCCGTCGGAGTATTCTGTGACTTGTCTAAGGCGTTCGACAGCGTGGAACACGAGACCTTGCTTTTGAAATTGAGGCATTATAGTCTAAATAATGGAGCTCTCAGTTTGTTAAATTCATATCTAGGTAGTAGGATACAAAAGGTACAAATCAATGTTACACCTTCTTCGGGCTCTCATATTCAAATGGGAGTTCCTCAAGGATCCATTTTGGATCCGTTTCTTTTTTTAGTGTACATAAATGATTTACCTTATGTAGTACAGAACCAAGCTGACATTGTGCTGTCGCATCTGTACCGGATGACACTTCTCTTACATTTAAAATCGACAGAAAGTTAGATAAACTTGACGAAGCAAACAGCGCGGTGTCGCAGGTTCTAAGTTGATTTACAGTAAATAACCTAGTTGTAAATGCTAAGAAAACGAAATGTATTAAATGTTCTACCGTAAAGAAAGTAAATAATAACATTAAAATTAAGACGAGAAACTAGATTTTGTTGTACACACCGTTTTCTTCGAAATTACTGTAGATTCAAAACTTCAATGGGGCCCATTACATTTTGTATCACTAGCGGGCAAGATAAGTTCAGCAGCATATGCCGTCAGAAGGATCCGACAACTCACAGATGTACCCACTGCTAGACTTGTCTACTTCAGCTACTTCCACAGCATAATGTCTTACGGTATTTTGCTGTGGGGTCGAGTGGCTGATGTAGAAACTATTTTCATCATTTAAAAAAGAGCAGTTCGCGCTATTTATAATCTGCGTCGTCGGGACCCTTTAAGGGAGCTGTTTAAAGAAATAAATATACAGACGATCGCAAGTCAATATATTTATGAAAACATTATGTATGTACGTAAAAATGTATCTCTCCTTCCGAGAAACTGTGAATGGCATACTTACAATACTAGGACTAAAAATAAAATTGCTTTTCAAAATTCTAGATTAAGTAAATTAAATTCATCTTTTTTGTATACGTTTTTACAATAAAATACCAGATAATATTTTAAACTTCTCAGAAAATAAATTTAAAGCTCATGTGAAGCTTCTCTTCCCCGGCTATACAGGTTGTGAGAGCTGTGAGAAGCTGCAGTAGTTTCAGGCGGATGAGACGTTCGTTATGTAAAAATAGACGATTCAAAGTGTAACTATGTTACCTACCGTGTCGCAAAGTGGCCCTGACCGCGTGTTGTGGTGCGCAGGGCCTGTACCGCGTGGCGGGCGTGGCCAGCAAGACGGCGCGGCTGGTGGCGGCGGCGGCGGACGGCCGCGTGCCCGCCACGCTGTCGTCGCCGCACGAGTGGGAGTCGCGCACGCTCACGTCGGCGCTCAAGGCGTACCTGCGGGCGCTGCCCGACCGCCTGCTGTCGCAGCGGCTGCACAAGCCGCTCATACAGGCCGCCAGTACGTATGGGCCGCCAGTACATACGCGAACACATTTAAATCTTTTTTCATTTATTTTTGATACATCTGGTTCGACTGCGGTGCAGCTCACCACCTTGTCACGTTCTATCACGCGAATCAAATAGGTTGTACTTACTAGGGTAAATAAAACGGTATATAGAAATAAAACCAAGTTTATTGACATTAAATCCCTAGCAAGTACATAGATCGGATCTCTGGGTCGCAGGTAATTTGATACTGGCTGAGCACCCTTGGTGCAGTAGGAAAACTTCCACTTCCCTGTAACTCTTCCCACGACGACACGGGGTACACCGGCGCGCGCAGCAGGGCAGCAGAAACGGTGGGGTAAGTACAGGACCGAAAGTGGATCCAGCGGGTTGTAGAACCCGAAAGGTGAAGCGGTAGAGGTAAGTACAAGACCGGTAGTGGGTCCTGCGGTTGTAGAACTCGAAGGGTGAAACGGTGCAGGTAAGTACAGGACCGGTAGTGGGTCCTGCGGTTGCTGAACTCGAAGGGTGAACCCTGGAACCCGGAATTAGTCATTTCAAGAATTGTCCGAATTCCCCGTCTGACTGCCACATGCCGATTCCTTAGCTTGATTGAAGATGGGAAGTGGATAGCAAGCAAGCTTAGCAATCTAAGATGTGGCTGTCAGCAAATTACACACAATAAAAGTGAATTTAGCAAAATAAATTTAGAAAAAGAACAAAGAACAAGATAAATTTATGGTAGGTAGTTGTTTTTAAAAAACTATCTAACAAAATAGTAAAATTGAATATTTTAAGCTGAATAATTTTAATAGTAACGATATTAAACGTATTTTGTACATTATTATTGTTCCATTTAAGAATTATTTAAACAAGGAAAGTACTTAGGTACAAAGATAACTTTAAGTTGGTTAAGTAGAATTAATTTAGAAAAATTGACAATTTAAATGTTGTTTTGAACATAAAAGATTGCTAATTATGATATAAAATAAGCACTAAAGCGTGAAAATACATTTACACGATGATTATGAAAAATGACAGTCATGCAATGAACAAAGAAAGCATGTACTAGTCTACGTTGATATTTAAACTAATAAAAATAGTAATTGCTACACTTACCCAATTAATGGGGATAACACAACACTATAAATTATTATATCGTAGACAAAATTAGTAAAAAAACGTATTTAAAAAATATACGAGTAATCGAGGTGTTCTCGCTACAAAGGCAGAAGGATTGTGTCGAACATCCGACCGGAAGAGTAACGGCTCGGCTGTGGAATGTAGGTACGGCTACCTACGCAATGTGATAATTATTAAAGTCGTACAATATTAACGGAATTATTTTGTAAATAGCTATGTTTTGTTAAATTAATTAGTATAAGTTTATTTATGTAATAATATTTTAGTTTTAAGCAGTAGTTTTTAAGTGTTTTCAATGATAACTTTTTGATAGTTCCTAACAGAAAAACAAGAGCAATTACACTCAGTAGTAAAACGCGGCAGGCGTTACATACCCCCCTTTTTTGGGTAGGATTTTCGCTAAGAAAATCCGCTGACTAAAATGTAACCAAGTCTGTCCTTCTTACTATTGACCATTCTAAAAATTACGTGGTACACATTCATTTCAACCCTTCCATTCACCCCCCTACTTTCTTTCATCCCTTTCACACACAAACAGTTATCTTATTTAGTTTTAAGTGACTGCGTCCTTTCCAAAAAGAGTACTAGACTTTTAACCGCAGCTTAGTACTCACACGTAATCAATAGGAGATTTAAGGTAACCGTTTTTTTTTTTTCTTTTTATAGTATAATTTTCTTATCTTCGGGGTAGGGCCGAAGATAAAATAAATAGAATGTCCTAGGGGTAGGGCCTGGAGATTCAATATTTTTTTTTTGTAAAAAAAAAAATTAGAAATACTATATATAAGTAAATATATTTAAGACGGTAGGTAGTTTTAGTAAGTAAGACATTGTTTTAGGCTAGTTTTGGATTTTTTAGTATAGTTTTAGTAAGTGTAGTTTTAGTTTTTTTTTTTTTTTAAGGTAGTATGTAAGGTATTTTTAGAGAATATTAGAAGATATTAGAAGACGCATGCCATGCTCAAGATTTAAGTTTTTGGCAGGCCTAAGGCGTTTGATGGTATTACACATCAATCTCTTGACTGACTCTTACAGTCTGCTCGAGAATTAGTAAGCAGCTGGGGGATTCTATGTTTTTCTCTCACTTCCATCCCAGCAAGGAAGTTCTGTAAATATAGAAAGTTTTATTTTAGTTAGGTAAAAGTTTAGATATAATTATTTAGAATAGTTTGTAAGTTAAATATCCTTGACATGCCATGTACCTCTTCATAAAGGAGTTCATCTTTCTGAAGTGATAAATATTTGATTGGACGAGACATCTCTATTACTTTATGTTTTAATTGTAATTAGTTTAATTGAATAGTTATTTTTTGAGTAAGTGTTGCAAGTACCTGAAGTCTTATTAACTAAAACACAGGAAACGGCAGAAGGAAAATAACAAGTAAACAAATGCTACTATCAAAAGTACACAACAATTAAAACACAGGGATAGACAGAGGTTGGCAGTGCAAAATCAAAGATTTCCTTCTGTGCGATGTGGTAGGTTCGATTTTGAGTTTTTAATTGTATGCAATCACCTTGAAAAAGAAATAGTAAGGTATTCCCACAAAGCAACCACAGCACACAAAAGTTGCAGTTACAATTCACTTAAAGCTAGACAAAATAATCAGACCAACACCAAAGATGACCAAAAATGCTAAAACCAGCAAAAAGGATACTCAGCTCAGTATTTCCTTAGTTGGGCGCCATTGTCGCGTTCTATCACGCGAATCAAATAGGTTGTACTTACTAGGGTAAATAAAACGGTATATAGAAATAAAACCAAGTTTATTGACATTAAATCCCTAGCAAGTACATAGATCGGATCTCTGGGTCGCAGGTAATTTGATACTGGCTGAGCACCCTTGGTGCAGTAGGAAAACTTCCACTTCCCTGTAACTCTTCCCACGACGACACGGGGTACACCGGCGCGCGCAGCAGGGCAGCAGAAACGGTGGGGTAAGTACAGGACCGAAAGTGGATCCAGCGGGTTGTAGAACCCGAAAGGTGAAGCGGTAGAGGTAAGTACAAGACCGGTAGTGGGTCCTGCGGTTGTAGAACTCGAAGGGTGAAACGGTGCAGGTAAGTACAGGACCGGTAGTGGGTCCTGCGGTTGCTGAACTCGAAGGGTGAACCCTGGAACCCGGAATTAGTCATTTCAAGAATTGTCCGAATTCCCCGTCTGACTGCCACATGCCGATTCCTTAGCTTGATTGAAGATGGGAAGTGGATAGCAAGCAAGCTTAGCAATCTAAGATGTGGCTGTCAGCAAATTACACACAATAAAAGTGAATTTAGCAAAATAAATTTAGAAAAAGAACAAAGAACAAGATAAATTTATGGTAGGTAGTTGTTTTTAAAAAACTATCTAACAAAATAGTAAAATTGAATATTTTAAGCTGAATAATTTTAATAGTAACGATATTAAACGTATTTTGTACATTATTATTGTTCCATTTAAGAATTATTTAAACAAGGAAAGTACTTAGGTACAAAGATAACTTTAAGTTGGTTAAGTAGAATTAATTTAGAAAAATTGACAATTTAAATGTTGTTTTGAACATAAAAGATTGCTAATTATGATATAAAATAAGCACTAAAGCGTGAAAATACATTTACACGATGATTATGAAAAATGACAGTCATGCAATGAACAAAGAAAGCATGTACTAGTCTACGTTGATATTTAAACTAATAAAAATAGTAATTGCTACACTTACCCAATTAATGGGGATAACACAACACTATAAATTATTATATCGTAGACAAAATTAGTAAAAAAACGTATTTAAAAAATATACGAGTAATCGAGGTGTTCTCGCTACAAAGGCAGAAGGATTGTGTCGAACATCCGACCGGAAGAGTAACGGCTCGGCTGTGGAATGTAGGTACGGCTACCTACGCAATGTGATAATTATTAAAGTCGTACAATATTAACGGAATTATTTTGTAAATAGCTATGTTTTGTTAAATTAATTAGTATAAGTTTATTTATGTAATAATATTTTAGTTTTAAGCAGTAGTTTTTAAGTGTTTTCAATGATAACTTTTTGATAGTTCCTAACAGAAAAACAAGAGCAATTACACTCAGTAGTAAAACGCGGCAGGCGTTACAACCTATCACGTCGGTCTCTCAGAGGGTACTTGGTTCGTCTTGTCGGAGATGTACCTCTGATTTTAGTCTGAGCTTCTAGTATGTTATGTATATATTTGTGCTAGTCATTTTTCTCCGCAACGTAGTGTGCCCTTGCTATATGAACCACAAATGATACAAGTACATGATTGCGTACCCCAGAGCTGGAGCGGCGCAGCGAGCGCGTGTCGGCGCTGCACGCGCTGGTGCGCGCGCTGCCGCCCGAGCACCTGGACATGCTGCGGCTGGTGCTGGCGCACCTGCGGAAGTAAGGCCGGGCCACGGGACCTATAATTGGCTTCTTGTATATATTCATAACTTCATAGCAGTATGTAATTGACAGCTGTTGTTCCTATGATATTACAAAATATCGAGTGGAATTTCCGTCGCAAAACGCATGCAAAAATTTAGAAAGAAAGAAAGATACGTTTATTATAAAGGAGATCATCGGATTTCGGCCCAGAAGTCAAAGTGCCGGCCAAAAAATAATTTTGCTATATTCCGTTAGATCTTATCCGTCTGAGTATTTATTACTATGGCACCAAAGCTGTAGGATCAATATCTTCGGTTTTATTCGAATTAAAAGAACTGTATTTTTCATACATTTTTGGTGAAAATGTAAAGTGCCGGCCAATTAACAAAAATGGTATATATCCTTAGAACTTATCCGTCTGAGCATTTATTACTATGGCACCAAAGCTGTAGCGTCAATATTTTCGGATTTATTCGAATTAAAAAAAAAACTTGTATTTTTCATACATTTTGGTGAAAATGTGAAGTGCCGGCCAAGAAACAATATTGGTATATCCCGTTAAAACTTATCCATTTGACCATTTATTATTATGGCACCAAACGTCTATGACCATTATTTTGTCTTTTATTGGACTTTACGTTTTAGTTTCTATGTGAAAAGTGCCGGTCAGCAAAAACACATGTCAAAACTATCGAGAAGATACCTGTAAACATTGTTCACTATGACAATAAACGTGTATGACCATTAGTTTAGCTGTTGTTGGATTTTTAAAACCTCGATTTTTGATTTATTTTGTTATAAAATAAAATATGACAGAATGTAATATCGTCAGAATGTTTATTACTATGGCATTAAACGTCTATGACCACTATTTTGAACTCAATTAGATTTCTCCAAAATCTAGAGTTTTCATAGATACCTACACTTTGGCGAAAAAAGTTTTATATGGCGATAATGCAGGTAACGGCGTAATATCGTGGTCGTCATTGGACACATTTTTATAAATCAAAAATAGGTTTTCGTTTGACCACTATCTCACCTGATGGTGATACACGCTTTAGAAGCTTATTTTTTTTTTTAAAGAAATGTGAGGTACTGTGCTATATCGGCCGAGTAGCACCAGGACATTGTGATCGGCATACATGCAAAGTATAACTGCCCGACTCCTGTCTTCCTAACAGCTTCTTCAGACGTCATGCCAAAATACGAGTTTCGTCACTAGACGGCAAGCTTATCTTTGGAGGGTGGTAACCATCTACGATCAAGATGAATCAATACCATAATTCAACCTAAACTTAGGCCGTAACGTTGAGTCGAATGCAAAAACTACAGCCAACGTCGTATCTAAAATCAGATAGTATTAATATAGAAGTTCACCTAATAACACACAAAACAATAACACAAAGTATTTATCTGACTAATAACTAGTCATTGGGAAAGCTCTGCTTGTTGTCATTGTTAAAATGTATATAAAAAAAGATTTTTTTAAAAGTCCAATAAACGCCAAAGTCTACATTTGGTAATATAATAAAAAAATATGTTTCAAGTAATTTACCAAAAGATTTGACTTATTTTGTTTCGCTGGCTGACATTTTCCCATTTGAACCAAAACGGAAAGAGAGACGAATAAAAGTCATAATAATGGTCAAAAATGTTTCGCGCCAGATTATTAATTAAATATTCTAAAGGTCCGTTGTAATCCGCCGTACCGCATTTTTTGCCCAAAGCACTTTATTTTTAAACAAAATAAATAAGAAATCAAGATTTTTAAAATAAACTAAAAGCCAAACTAATGATTGTACACGTTTGGTGCTATAGAAAAAAATGTTAATAGGCATCTACTCGATACTCTCTACATGGTATTTTTGCTGGTCGGCACTTTTCACATTTGAACTAAAACGTAAATTCCAATAAAAGTCAAAATAATGGTCATAGATGTTTGGTGTCATATTAAAAAATATTGAGAAGCAACTATTAGACAGATTCGACGTATTTTTTTCGATTGTCGGCATTTTAACATATTAACCAAAACGGAAAGTCCAATAAAAGTCAAAATAATGGTCATAGAAGTTTGGCGCCATACTAATAAATGTTCTAACGGTCCTTTGTAATACGCCTGTATCCCTTTTTTTCCCAACGGACATAATATTTTTTTTTACAAAATGTATGAAAAATCGTGATTTTTAAAATCCAATTAAAGCCAAACTAATGGTTATACTCGTTTGGTGTCATAGTAAAAAATGTTCAGAGCAATCTACTCGAAAGATTCGACACATTTTTTTTCTCTGGCCGGCACTTTCAAATTTGGGCCGGCCAAAGTATGGAGAGCCGATGATCTCCTTTAATGGCTTTCTACATTATTTTCAGTTCCATACTTTTGCGTCAGAAACTTCAACTGATATTTATTTATTTAACATAGTAGCGTCTTATGGTAAATGCAGAAAGCCAGTTATAGTTCCTAGATATTAACTCAGAATCATAAGCTGAATCATCCCCCTCATTATTCAATACGATGTCACTATCACAGTATACTGATAGTGTATACTACCTCCTTCCTTTCATTCCAAACAAAAACGAGCAAGTTGTGACTGTCGATGTACTGTCGATTTACAACAACACGAGCCCTGCGATCGTTGGTTGAGCATGTCCCCCCTTCCCCCTCCGAGCAGCGTGGCGGCGCGCAGCGACCGCAACCTGATGACGCACAGCAACCTGGCGGTGTGCTTCGGGCCCACGCTGCTGCACGCCGACACCGACTCCGTGGCCTCCATCCTCGAGCTCAAGTTCTGCAACGTGCTCGTCGAGACGCTGCTGGACCACTACCAGGACATCTTCGAGGCGCCGGCCCCGCCGCCCGTCGCGGCCCCGCCGCCGCAGCAGCCGCAGCAGTCGCAGCCACCGCAGCCGCCGCCGCACAATGGCATGATCAGGTCGGTTCATTACATTTTTTTTGACATTCTTTCATCATACCATAAAATTATGTAACAAAGTATATTTGAGTGCACAATTCAATGAATAAGCTTGACAAATAGAGTGTTGCCATAATTCGAAAAACAAAACTATTTTTGTTTGTTTACATACATTACAGCGCGGGTGTTTTAATATGGTGCTTTATGAACCTAAAAGCGGTACAATAACAGCTACTTTACGAGCAAGTGTGTAAAAATGTATTAAAAAATAATTGACTGTAATTCTCTCATAAGAACCTGGCCCGGCACAATATTAAGTATTTGAATCTATACGTAATGGCTAAACATTTTATACTCATCTAACACTATTTTGCATACACCCGGCGATATCCGATTAAAATGCAAAACCGACACTCAAGTGGGAACGAGCTCGAATTTAAATTTCAATTAGCGCCTTAGTAAACACCCAAATAATTATGATTTAGAAAATCACGTCTAAAAATGCTATTTTCAAAAGCCATAAAATACTATGGATGTGTCGATATATACGAGATTGTCCGAAATATGTTATTGTTTGTGACTTTCCGTTTGTCAAGTTAATCCACGGAATTCTGGACTGAAGTTTAGAGTAAAACACGGAAGACTGCAGGTGTTCAGCACATGAGTGTGTCTAATCGCTCGCTCACATACTGAGTGCATGCTCACAATGTCGAAGGAGTAGGTACTCATATATGCATGGGTTCACTCAAACCACGTATACCGTAACCACACCCCCGACACTTCATAGAAGACACCTTGTTTAACACAGACACTACATATTGACGTTATTGTACACTCACATTTCAGTACGGATATTTCTAAGCATTTTTTCGTCCTGGACTATGAGCGATTGATCGGAACTATTCAAAGTTACATTGTTGCAATGTAGCAAGAGGTAAAAAATGAAAATATGTCCGCAATAACTGGACATACAAATGAACAACCACTTTCTAGTGTGTTTCCCCAACTGTCTGCGGCATGTACGTCCCGGTAGTGACTGCTAGTTTGCTTTAGGTTGCTCTCGGGTTGTTGCGAAACGACCAGATGTCACAAACTTCTTACCTCGCTCATTCTCTTCAGCCATAAAACATTCCGGAGTGGTAGATTGTAAGGCTGTAGCACACCACGGACACTTCATCCAAGACACCTCGTTTTACACAGACACTACATATTAACGTTATCGTACACGCGCATCTGTGTGTGTGACGTCTGACGCCCTTGCGATTGAAGACTAAAGTAAGACCGAGGGGAGTGAGGTATACCTAGCTCATTGCTGGCGGGGAGCGGAGAGTTGGCGTTCTGTACGTAAAAAATCAAATCAAATCATTTATTCGTATCGGATTCATGGATTTCGTAGTATTATCATTTGCCGTAACGTAGTATATATTATAATAAAAATACAAAGTAAGCAATTCCGCGGCCATGAGTAATGCAAATTGTTAACTAATAATTATAGGGCCGATGCACCAAACTAGGTCGCAATGTAGACAAAAATCGGATGTATAAAATCCGTACAGTGAAAATAACGGAGATTGGGTGATTGAACCAAATCTAACACCAAATGTCATAGAAAATAAACTAACGTTGTAAACTAGGCGTTTTTGTCGATTGCCCAAAATGAACACTTCGTTATGCTACACTGGGAGATGTTCTCCCTACACCCGCCCTATACAGGAAGTACCAACTCATGTAGGCGTTATTATCAAATACAGTCCCAGGGTGCTGAAAATGTACAACACATTTCATTTCAGTGTAATAAAATATCGAATAAGACAATTAATCAATGAAGATAGGGGAGATCGGGAGCGCGTAGCCCTTCAGCGTAGAGAGGAGACCCGCGGCTGAGATTTTGGTTAAATGCAAACTGTTAAAAGTCTGGTGCTTAAGGGTCGTGTTCGTGGTATGCGGAATGTTTTTGTTAGGCCTTGACTTTGTATGCAAAAAGCAAATAAAGAGTATTTCTATGCTGTTGACTATCAGAGCTTATGAAATAGGCCACTTGTTACGAAACTACTTTTTACGAACTGTTCAATGATGTCATCAATAAAAGCGATTAAACGTCGTACTTATTGTTACTTATAAAAAAAATCGAAAATTAGTCGAAAAGTAATATGAGATTGATTTTTGGTCATCTTAAACTGGCTTCTATTTTTAGATTAGCATTTTATAATTTATCTTTGATCCAGTCGAATACCGTATTAGGTACGTTCTGTTGACCACTTCAATAAAAACTTATAATATGCATGAATATACGTATAAACAAGTCAAGGCCAACCGCGCTTGATTGATATTGCGATATTTGCACAAATGCTACGTTTGGTCGTGCGCCTGACCTAATGACAAAGGAACAGCGTTTGAATGGTGCCTGTTATACAATAGCAGGTAGCGACACAGATTGCGAGCAGCTGACGCCGGCGGGCGGGGGCGGGGCGGGGCGTATGCGCGGGGTGGGTCAAAAGTAAGAAAAATGCGAATAGTCAGGGTTATATATTAAACGTTCTTCGCAAACGATTTCATAACTTACAAGTACAAAAGTATCAAACAACACGACATCCAGCCGCCAGTGTCATAAGTCGTCACAAGGCAACTGAAGGCATATCTATTTGATGCACATGATGAACCGTGGGTGACAGTCCAGCAGCCCACCAACAGGTCATTAGCCCGGTAGCACACGCCTTATGATGATTTTCTTTACTCTTTGTTTAGCAAGAAGTATTAAAATAAACAAAAAAAAGAAACTTGGAAGATAAAGCGAACGATAATGGAGAGCGCACAGCGAGTTATATTGGGTCCGCGCACAAAACCGCGCGCAGCTGCCGGCGCGGGCGCATTCCGATACAAACATGCACGGGATCAATTAGAGGGATAGTGCAGTTGTACGAGCTCGGCGGCGGCGCACGGGACAAGGAGTCGTATGTCGGGCGCGCACGGGCGGGAGTGGCGTGCGATGTGGAGATGCGCCCTGCAGGCACAATGCGCGCCGCAATCCGCGCCACCTGCGGCCGCACGCGACAGCTGCCGCCCGCCTGGCTCCTCCACTTCTGGGGACTATGCGGACGTCGGGAACGTTATGTTCATATGACCGATGCTAGAATTATGTGAAACGTATTTGAAAACAATTCTCTTAGTTGATTGAGTATTCGGAATTTCAATTTATGTTATCATTCGCAGTAGTATGTTGGAGTACTATTGGTACATAATCATATCTCCTCCGGTCGATGTTCACTGTAGGGTGGGCTCGTGTGCAGAACTGGGACGCATAATTGCTCTTGTAATTTGTTTCACATCATTATTTCAGCCAGTGCTGTTGACCGTACCGAGGTTTAGTCACTGTCGTGGAATAAACAATAACACCATCGGTGCGTTTATCTATATCATATAGGATAATAGGACCGTCGTAATAAAAATACGTTTTTTCTCGTTTTGTTAGTTAATTCGCTTGTAAAAAAGTACACTGGTGTCCTCGACGTGTTATGCCGTTTCGCCGTTCACCGCTTTAATGACAACCGTTTCTTTAATAATGCTATTGTGATGCGGCGCGGCGTGGAGATGGACAGACAGTCCACCAAAAGTCCACTCCGATAATGGGTTTGGAGCCATCGGCGACAATATACCTCCAGCTGAAATCCCAGCGCAGTGCTGGGTCAAGGTGTAATATAATGTAACCATATGTGGGTACAATTGTACCGTTTGCCGCAAAAAGCTCATATTTCGTCTTAGCTCGATGTTCTCTTGACGCTGATTTTGGGAATAGTGTTAACTTGTAAAGGTGACATTGTAAAATAAAAATCATTACGGAGAATCACCTGGAGGGCAAATGTAGGAGAGAGGAGAGCGTAGTTACCAACACTACTTATTTATTTACACTTTAACTTCTGGGTCATGAGGTGGATTACCAACCTCATTAACCTGGTGTCACGATTATTGTTGAGCCGCCAAAGGCCCCTGACATGACTCATGTAACGACTACGTACTGACATCAATAAGTAGTAACCGGGACCAACGGCTTAATGTGCCTTCCAAAGCACGGATCATCTTATTATCGGACAATAGGGAGATCAATCTGTAATGTCTCACAAAGTGTTTTTTGTGATATGTTCCCACCGGGATTCGAACCCGGGACCTCTGGGTCGTGAGCCTCAAGCTCAACCACTGGACCACAGAGGCTGTTAAGTTAGCGCATATAATTTAAGTGTTGGCAACTGCCATTATTTTGATTTAGGTCATCTTACTATAATGTACTATTTCCTTCGTCTGCTGTATTGTAACGTTTTAATATATGTATATTATATTGATATGATCAGATAAGACTTAAGAGTGCCAAACATGATTCGGGTAAGATCGGTTTTCCGTTATTAGTTCGCCGTACCATTGTACCTATATATCTCGATTATCGGATAGAGTTGAAATGAAAAGGATTTTTTTGTGGTATGGTGTATAGCGAGGCCGGGGATGAATAAAGATGGCTACGGTCGTCAAGACGTGTAAAGGATAAGGATCCGTGCGCGGCGAGGGGGCGCGGGGCGCGGGGGGCGCGGGCGGCAGGTGTGCGGGCCACGCGGCAGCTGCGCCGCTCACCGCGCCCCCCGCCTTATCAGCTGCTGCGCTGCATCCATGCACCTACTGGCATGCTAAATTCACCATTCTATCTCCCTTCTGCTGCTGCCCTGTGACATACGTAGGCTTTTTTTACGCTTTCCGCTACGTTTGTAATATCTAGGTACCAGATCTTCACGCGTAATTGTACGTAGTTAATCCATCGCGTTGGAGAGCAGAACCTCAGTCGAGTTTGACCTTAACAACGGGTTCGAGATGACAACCAGCTCAACATATACTTTATTACCAACAAGTTTTCTAATCAGTCCAGCTGATTTATTCATTATTTGCGGGTTGGAAAAAATGTTATTAAAATACAATTCGTTACCGAACGTAGAACATCTAGTTTAGTTAACATTTTTATGCTTATCTTATGAACTGATATTGATAAGACTATTCAAAGAATCTGAAAAAATGTCTGTATTTACGCTATATTCTTTGAAAGACGATTCTTATGAAATGATTTTTAATAAAGAGCTATAAATATAGGTTACGTACCATAAATTACTCGCATCGTCATTCACAAATGGTACGATATAAAGATAAACAAACTCGATAAACAATGCGTCATTATTGTAAAAATTGCGAAGACGGATTCGCAAACACCTAGAGCTTTCCGTGCTCTCTAAACAATGGGCAACAACCGTGGGTGACGTGGACGCCGGTCAGCCGGTGGTGTACTCAAGGGTGGCAATTATCGCGCGCATGTGTAGGGCTTTACCTGCGGCCAGGTGCGCCGCAGGTGCGGGCCGCCATATATACGGGCCGCCGCGGGCCGCGCCGCACTCGGCTCTGGCCGCCCCGCCGCGCCGCACTCGCCACTCGCGCTGTCTCCGCGGCACGACATGATCATCTGTCTCTCGGGCTTCGTCATCGCCGGGTTGGTACCTCCGCGCCTCCGGATTTATACAATTTACGCTCTTTATTGTGAACCGTGTCGTTACGTTTAAAAAAGTACAAGTTTTCTTGTAGAACCCCCTGGACCGCAGTGGATTGTTGTTTGTGTTTTCGTACCGTTTACCGGTTGATGATGATAATACTTACTTGTGGCCAGTAGGGGGCACAATAAAAGCCTGTCATATCGGCTATCACACCGGCAGCTGTATCACCAATACCATTAGCACTATCCCACGTTAGCCCGTGGGCGGTGTTGTCCCGCGGGCGGGGCCGGGTGTATGTGTGTAACGTGTGTGTGTTGTTGCAGGACATCCCCGACGGCGCTGCCGCTGCCCTCCCGCACGGACCTCACCAATATTGTGAGTATTGCACACGTACGCGCTTGATACATACTTGTGTACGTCAATCACATTACTACAGTCCTATATCTATATTTCTCAAATTAAATGTAATAATATATTTTTTTAATAGCTGAAGCATAATGAATGATATCGCTGAATTTTAAATAGAGCATAAACACTGCGTATTTCTGCCATCAGGTTTCGTTGCTGTTAGAAGTTCTTAAATTTTGACAGTTCCCCATACTATTTGAGTAAACAAAAATGTTTCGTTACATTTTTACCCTCCGGGCTCGTGGTCACACCAGGTTGTCACACCAGTATGACAATTACAGTATAACCCTTCGTGCAGCGTTCAACTGCAAAATCATAGTCTTATATTTATTCCCCAAAGAGCGGAAAGAAGAAAACGTAGGAAAAGGTATTTTCAATTAGAACTGCTTATTTCCAACTATCTCCCTATCCATCCATAGGGAAGGCCCGTGCCCCAGCAGTGGGGACGTTAATGGGCTGGTGATGATGATTTCCGACTGATGGCTTTTCTTTTTCTTAACTCACCTTTCAGATACATTCAATCCATTTTATAGCAAATCGTCACGAATTTTAGCTGGACTGTATGGAGAACTGACAAAATTTAGGAACACTCAACAGTGCAGCATTTCTTTATATTTTTTAAAAGGTTTATTTGACAAAACAACTGGATAAAGTAATATTTGGAAATGATTGGACTTTTGTAGGGGTATCGTTTTCCGCTGTTTATATAGTGCGTCAGGTTAGTTTGACAATGTCGTGTCGTGTCGCAGGCGGTGGCGCGCTACCCCGCGGCGCACCAGCAGCTGCTGGCGGCGCTGCCGCCGGGCTCCAGCAGCAGCAGCGCCGACTCCGTGTCGTCGTGCGAGCTGCCGCCGCTGCTGCTGGCCCGGCCGGCGGGCCCGGGGCCGCGCGCGGCCCGCGTGCGCACGCTGTACGCCTGCCTGGGCGAGAGCGAGGGCGAGCTGTCGTTCGAGCCCAACCAGATCCTGACCAACGTGACGCCGTCGCCGGAGCCCGGCTGGCTGCGGGGCACGCTCAACGGCCGCACCGGCCTCGTGCCCGAGAACTACGTGGAGCCGCTGCCCTGAGCCCGCGCCCCGCGCCCTTTGTTATATTATTGTTTCTCCTACTTATTTGTATATTTTGTACATTGTAAATAAGAGTCTGTTGATATTTTAACTATTTATGATATACTATGTTGTGAATTTTGTACCAAATATACTACGATGTATTATTATGCGATATCCCCCCGTGGATTAGTTATTAAAAGACTAATGATAAACGTGTACGTTTTATTTATACGCATCACCCTCCTGGCCGTGCACGGGCGTACAGTCGAAGCGCCGACGACACGTCGGCAGTAGTGTTGTTCGGTTACTTGGTTATACAATTCAACGATTACAACACTAAACAGACCCGCAGCCCTCGTGCCGCGTGTGGTCGCCGGCACCGCGCCACCCGACACGAGCGGCGCCCGCCCGGGGGCGGAGTTACACATAAAGCCATCGATACATCAAGCGTTATACATACGAATGCAAGTGGGTACAAGCGCTTACATATTTATAGAATAGAATGATATACCTTAATCTAATTAGTACAATCTATTTTCGTTTAAAAATCTATAGTACAAAAAACCGTCTAGAGTCTTCAGTCCGACGCGACCGTGTCGCGGCCGCGCGTCACACCGACCTAGCTGCACAACACACCGCACCGACACCACGCGGCCCGGGCCGCCCCACATTACCTGTCGGCGCCGACGGCGTCGTCCGCGTCCGGGCCGGCGCCGGCCGCGTCCCCGTCGGCCGCCAGCGGCTCGCGCGGCCCCCGCGGGCCCGGCTCGGCCGCCAGGCGCCGCAGCCGCTGGCCCTCGGCGGCGCGCAGCACCCGCATGAGCGCGTCGTACTTGTCGGTGAGCGCCCGCAGGCGCGCCGCGTGCTCCTCGGCCGCCAGGCGCGTGGCGCGCTTCATCTCCTGCAGCACGGCGTCGCGCGCCGCCAGCGCCGCCTCCAGCTCGTGCGCGCGCGCCGCGGCCGCGTCGGCGCGCGCCGCCAGCGCCGCGGCGTCGGCCTCGGCGCGCGCCACGGCGCCGCGCAGCGCGCGCACGTCGGCGGCCGGCGCCGGCGCCGCCGCGGCCCGCGCGCCGCCCGCCAGCCGCGCGTCGCGCTCGCCCAGCACCAGCAGCTCGCGCCGCAGCCGCCGCACGTGCTCGGCGCGCTTGTCGGCCGCCAGCGCCGCCCGCGCCAGCGCCTCCACGTGGCGCGCCGCCTCGAAGGCCGCGCCGCGCGAGCGCTGCAGCTCGGCCGCGTGCTGCGCGCGCGCCGCCTCGGCCTCGTGCAGCGCGGCCTCGGCCCGCGCCCGCGCCGCGCTCTCCTCGCGCAGCGCCTGCTCCAGCCGCGCCTCGCGCTCGGCCGGCGCCGCGGCGGGCTGCGGCCGCTCGCTGGCCCGCCGCTCCAGCAGGCGCGCGCCCAGCTCGTCCCGCTCGGCCGTGGTGGCCCGCAGCCGGTCCCGCAGCGCCGCCACCTGCAGCTCCAGCGCCCGCGTCTGGCGGCAGCGGCCCAGCAGGCGGCGGTTGCGCTCGGCGTGGGCCTCGCGGCGCCAGCGCTCGTACATGAGCTGCGCGTGCGCCAGCGCCAGCTGCTCGGCCAGCTCGCTGGGGTAGGGCCGCGCGGTGCCCGAGTACAGCTCGCTGAGGTACGCGTCGAGGCGCTCGCAAGGCAGCAGCGGGTCGCGGCCCGAGGACTCCTGCGGGGCGCACGGCACTGTACTGGGAACTTGGACACGCTTCGATACATAATACTCGTGTTTTTGTACTCTAACTCTGTTATAAAACTATATACGTGGAAATCTGTCGTTAGCTTAGTTTTGAAGTATGATTTTCCTTTATAGTTTTTAAGAACCGTCGGTTTTCCTAGAACTAAATAAACAAATTCGATAAACAAGTGGCTTTGGCTATATGGTTATTGTACATTAGGAGTTTTTACATGGTTCTACACATATTGAATTGCAATTCGAAAGGTAACAAAGTAGTTATAAACGACAATCACGAACGACAGAGGACCTAAAACATACCCCTGCGGCACTCGAATAATTTGTACTGAAATCATGAGGAAATTTATCGAATGCTTCGTTAAGTTCAACGACTCAGCGGAGCGCGCGACTGAGTTTTTATATAATTACATTAGAGATAAAATAAAACCGACCTCCTTCTGAGGGTCATCGGGCAGGCTGCGGTAGAAGTCTGCGATGATGAACTCGTAGGGCTCCGGCCAGGCGTCCACCGTCTGCACGGCGGTCGTGGTGGTGCGCGAGCGCGGCGCGGGCGCGGCCGAGGCGGCGCGGCGCGGCGGCCGGGCGGCGGGCCGGCCGGGCCCGCGGGCGCGGCGCGGGGCGGGCCGCGGCGCCAGCTGCAGCACGGGCCGCGAGTCGGCGGGCGGCGCGGGCAGCGCGGCGCGCGGCTCCGGCCGCAGCGCGCCCGCCGGCGGCGCGCCGCCCGCGAAGGGCACGGGCGAGTCGGCGGCGCGCCGCTCCGCCACGACGCGCGCCAGGCGCCCGGAGCCGGCGCCGCCCGCGCCCGGCCCCGCCGGCGGGGACGCGCCGCGCGGCGGGCTGGCGGCGCGCGCGCTGGCCGCCCGCAGCCCCAGGGCGCGCACGGCCGTGGACTCGCTCGGGAAGCGGAACGCCGCACGCGTCTCCTGCGATGGCCGATACTTTTTAAGGAGCGGGTCGTTGATTTCACCGCTTCGTACAAAACACCCCGTTTCACCCAGACCCTACACGTTGACGTTATTGTACACGCGCATCTGTGTGACGTCGTACGATTGAAGACTAAAGTAAGAGGGAACTCGTTAACTCGTATTTTCCACAATACATACACACGAACTCGCGCCTACTTCCCATCGAAGTAAGCGGAGACTATGAAATTCCATTTCTCCAATTTGATCAAGTACATTCTCCTAGGTCTTCCTTAATCTTCGCCAAAACAAATAAGAATTACAAAAACGATTTAACGTCTTATCGTTAAACTTCTTCCAATAGATGAAATAAAAACATGTTGTATTGTATTCGATATTCTCAATTTGCATACTGTGATGGTGTACAAGTTTCTAAGTTACATAATATGAGTTTCAAATCACAGACCCTCACGGGTACAACAAAATAAAAGTTTAAAAGAGAGAAGGGAGCTTTTCAAATAGTAAGGTATTCAATAATGCTTGTCGAACGCTGAGAAACATCACCGACATTACCTTTGGTACGTTAAGCCGTTGGTCCCGGTTACTACCTACTGATGTAAGTGAGTAATCCTTACATGGGTCATGTCACGGGCTCTTGACGGCTTAATTATATCACCAGGGTTTATGAGGCTGGTATTCCACCTGATAAATTAATTATAGCTGTTGTTTCTCCGAACATTAAATAAATAAATAAATAAATAAGAAGATTACCTTAGCGGGAGTGTTCTCGGGCGTGGCCTCGACCGCGGTCTCCAGCGGCGCGGCTGTATCCGCGTCCGCCGGCAGCGGCGTGTGCGGGGCGGAGTCGGCGCCGCAGCGGTCCACCAGCGCGAACCAGGGCTCCGCCCCCGGGCGCAGCTGCGCTGCCGCGCGCGACGCGTGCGCACTTGAGCCGGGCGCCGGCGCCGCGGCGGGCGCGGCCGGCAGCGGCGCCGGCGGCGGCGCGTCGCGCCGCTCGGGCGTGTACAGCGTGAGCCGCCGCGTCTCGGCCACCACGTCGTGCTCCTCCAGGCGCCGCGCCGCGTCCGCCTCGCGGGCGCGCGAGCCCGTCACCAGCGCCGGGTGCAGGCGCACCGAGTGCAGCAGCGGCTGCAGCGAGCGCTCCCACGCCTCGCGCGCCGCCGCCGCGCTCAGCTCGGCGCGCAGCGTGTCCAGCAGCGTGACCGGGTGCGTGGCGTACAGCGCGTGGAACAGCGCCAGCTGCGCCAGCTGCAGGTGCGCGCGCGCCGCGGGCGGCGGCGGCGGCGCCAGCGCGGCGGGCCGCAGCAGCGCCTCGGCCAGCTCGGGCCAGTGCGGCGCGGCCAGCGCGGGCGCGGCCGGCAGCAGCGCCGCCAGCGCCAGCAGCGCGTGCAGCAGCGGCAGCGGCTCGTGCTCCACGCGCGCGGCGCGCAGCAGGTCGCGCGGCAGCGGGTGCGGCGGCACGCGGTGCAGCCAGGCGGGCCGGCGCGCCACGAGCGGCGCCAGCGCGGCCAGCGCGGCGCGGCGCGCGGCGGGCTCGGCGCGCAGCTGCTCGGCCAGCGCGTCCAGCAGGTGCCGCGCGTGCGGCTCGGGCGCGCGCGCCAGCAGCTGCAGCGCCCGCGCCGAGCCCGTGCGCGCGTGGTAGGCCAGCAGCGCGCGCACCAGCCACGGCTCGCGCACGGCGCCGTACAGCGCGGCCAGCAGCTCGGCCGCCTCGCGCGCGCCGCCCGCGCCGCCCTCCAGCAGCGCCAGCACCTCGTCCGCCGAGCTCGCCGCCAGCATGCCGCCCCACCTGCCGGCACGCCCCCCCTCACGAGTTACAACCCTTCATACATACTCTTTTTTACGCCCGTCTTTGCGGGCGGCGACTGCAGCCACATTAGAGGGGCTACGCCCCCGTGAATGTCTCCCAGTCGACGAGAAGAAACCTGACTAGACTCTATTTTTTATTTAATTTTTTGCCGTACAGGGGGCATAGCCCCGAGGGCGTCTCCCCGTCGCGGGCGAAGCCACCGACCGAGAAGAAGCAACCGACTACTCTTTTTTTTGACTCACTCACTTGTCAATACAGTTCAAATATATATATTGCAATTCTATTATTAAGTTCTATTATTTCTAAAGTACCTCTCGTTTCATGACCTCATTGGACGTCGAACAAAATAATAAATACGTAGTTGGTCCCAAAGTTCCACTAGCACATAATTTTTAAAATTCGCCTTTATTATTCCATTTTATTTTTTAATATTTGACTATTCTTCTAAAACAAAAAACAATCGTTAACCGCAATTATTGGACGTTAAAAGAAAACCGATTGGCTGTTATAGCGTTGCATCGTTGTGGGCACACGCCGAGTACCATTTTCAAGTTGCTCAAAAATTTAAATATTACGCCTAGGTTTATGTACCGTACAATTGATAGGTACAATGAAGTGTTTTGGACCAGAAAAGAACTGGTCGGCCACGCTCCGGAAGAACACCAGCAGTGGTCAAAGCTACCGCGCATAGCAAAAAATCCAGTCCGAAAACAGAAGTTGATGGCGATGCAAATAGGCGTCAGTTGAAAGACCTTTGTCTACGTGCTTAAAAAATATAATCGTTTAAAAGCAATAAGGTTTAAGAGAACCCGGGAGTTGTTAAAGCGGTACGCGAAAAACCGTGATATCCTCTTTACGGACGAAAAATATTTCGTTATTGAAGACAAGTACAATAAACAAAATGATAGATTGTCTGTCTTGCAATCTTTGAGGGCCAGTTACTTAATTTTTGCCTGTATTAAAAGTATTTTTTTAGGAAGTTTCTTAAAGCCTATTAAATGGAGCAGTTTTGAGAAATACTTTCAGGGTCCATGACAATCTCATTTGCTTATTATTCTTCGGGGAAGTTTTAGCAACTGTTACTGACAAGGAGAAGGAAATATATAATAAACACAATCAGCTCATATTTATAACAAAATAAATAAAAACCTAAATATATATGAATTAACCAAATGCAAGTGTAAGAAAAAACCAACTTTATACCTGAAAACACACACACACATTGGCGTATATATGTGTGTGTGTGTGTGTGTTTTATTCATTATACACCTACTCACACTCACTCAAATGTGTAGTTAGTGGAAGCTGCTTGTAAAGCAGCTGAAATAATTCGTAGGGCACACACACACATTTAGATTTCTTTCTTATATATTATCAGTCAGTATTTATAGTTTAAGTAGTGCCTTTGTTGTTAACAGAAGATTGCCCTTTATATTGTTAATAGACATAGAGGAGCGAGGCCTTCTGACACAGGTACCTTGCATACCTAGGTACCTACTAGGTAGGTCTTAGCCCTAGGTACAGATTACTTTGTTACTTTGTAAGATACTGAAATAGATATTTATATTTTTAATTATATTAAAAGTTTTGGTCAAATTCTCACTTTTGACTTCCAATAACTATTTTTTATCTCAGATTTGGCTGTTTTATTTTTTCAGCTAGTGGTCCACTACCATAACTAAACTAAGAGAATTGTTAAGAAATAGCAACAAAATAATGATTTCTGAAGTACAAAATGGATCATATCTCCTAAACTGTAAATAATCCCTGAACATACATGAAGGTGTTTCTGATTGCCAATGAGCCCTCTATTTTTTATTTTGAACGTGAACCTCTGGACCACATTGGTTGGTAACAAAACTTAGTATATTAAAAACATATATAACTAATGGCCGTAGCTCATGGCATAATATGAAATAAAGAAATTATGATAATTATAAAGTAGCTACAGTAACAACTCCCTCTCACAATGAATGTGCTGCATTTTAAGAACCATATTTACATGACCACAACATTTAACCACCACTTCACACAATGTACTGAACTTACAATCAGGGAACAAGCAGCGCATGATAAGCAACTATGTCATGTATTATACATTTATATATTGAAGACATTGTAAGGTCTACAACGATGCTTGTATACACAAATGTGGTATGTGTGTTGTGTACTGCAACTCAGGTCAGCTTGACATGGACATGAAACTTTAAATTGAATTTACATCATACTGGTTCTCCTACAACTGCAAACTGTGAGATGCTAGTAACAGCCTTCTTTTATTCCTTTCTGTGTAGGATTTATACATATTACAGCATCATTGTTGAAGAAAATTGTATTGAGCCACAATACGTAGGAGTCTTTTACCCCTTTGGTTGTACTGCTGGGATGATTCCTACAATTGGGTAGCCAAAAGTGTGATGTATATATTACATTAGGATGGTAGAGCAAATGAATAGCGATTGCGTTGTGGAGGCGGCGGGCGCGAGCCCGGGCGCCGGCCGCGGCTGTACTCACCGATCAGCAGCTCCCAGACTTGAGCCGCGGGGCACCGAGGCTGGAGGAATTTTGATGCGGCTCTTGCGACAACTCGACCCGAAATATTCTCAATTCTGATTCTAATCCGATACTGTGCGCCGTTTTGAATGCGGTATTATTAATAGATTTACGTGCAAATTATCACAAACAGAAAATCACCGAAATTGACAAAAAGACTGACATGATTCTCCGTTTGACATATACTTGACGTTTTCGTGACAAATGTCAATCGTGTCAGCTGATTACAGACAAAGGTATCAATTGCAAACAGCCTACTATGCAATACAAAAAATACTCTTCTAACGAGGCTTTTTGGCGGGAAACGGGAACGGGACAGTTGCTTTCTTCATTGGATAATCTAAATAATTAATACGAAGTGGTGTTTTGTGGTTAATGATCGCATTAAGTTAGTCGGAAGACATTCGCGAGTGTTATTATATTGGAGTATTGAATAAACAAAGTGTATCTGCCTATTTTCGCTTCGTGTCAGGAAGCCGCTTCATAACTCAAAAGTTTATGCGGACTTTTGAGTTAATTCGTTTGGGGTTCGGAGTAGGAGTCTACTCCGAGGGTGGGGGCTTAGGTTTCATCATCATCACCTTTCATCATTTCATTAATCATCAAGAAAAAAAATACGTCAGACATGGCTGTATGGGCATAGTTCCCTTTGCCTTACCCTTCGGGGAAAACAAAAACAAAAAAAAAACTCTTCTAACGAAATATTTATTAAATAGAATCATAAGCAAAGCTTTTTTGAAATAAGCATACATAACTTTAAATGTGTCGCAAAAATTTGTAACAGTTTGATATCTTAATGACTTTAATAGTAAAATAAAATTATATATTTTTTTTCTAAATAGTATTATTTTATTCGAGAGGATGAATAGCTTATTTCCATTGTAATTCTATCGTCGAAAAACACTATTCTAACCTCTAAACTAAAGACTTTTTGAATTGACTATTGTAATTTACAAAAAATGTACAGAAATGAAATAAATTATGGATTTGGTGTAACAGAGGGATTTTGAAGTCTAGGTGTGACCATTTGAGTTCGGCTACAGGCAGCATGCTGAGAGCGGTGTCGACGATTTGTATCGAGAGCAGAGCGCTTGAGCTGATCTCCGTCGCCAGGCGGGATGCCTTCTCTGGCTACCGTAAGTGTCGCTGGTCCGGCCCGTGCCACCGCTGCGCACCGCCAGCCCCCAGCGACGGGGGTTGACTTCTACTTCCTTTGATAGGGCTCTCACTTCTCTCTTATCAGTACATATTATAAGTTCATCTTCTTTTCATAAATATTTTACTCTCGTTATTTCAAAATTATTCAGTTTTATCATTTACTTGATGAAATAAAATGTTTAAAAAAGTTTAGTTTTTGAATAAAACCATAATTTGTAAAGATACTTAATAGAATTCAGCATTTTGTTGAGTATGAGTGTGGATATTGTAAATATGTAATAGTTGTATGTGGTGTTGCAGGGCGCGCGCTGCACGCCGCGCCGACACAGCAGCAGCAGCACCAACAGGTACACCTCTATTGGGATACAGCCCTAGGGACCATCAACTGTTTGCCACCTATGTTTGGTTACGTTTACCTATAGTCCATATAATTGATAACCTTTTCAGTGACAAATTGATTTAATAGTCACACACACATGTTGGCAAGATTAAAAAACATTTATTAATGGTCTTTCGAAAATGAATACCTTCATCAGGGTCATAAACATTATCTTTTTCTCAAAGCTTATCATACTGGTCCACTTCAAACTGTTCCTCTCCAACATTGCCTTTCACATGTTAATATTTAATTAATTTGTTTTAAAAGGTGACAAGCCTTAGTGCTCCCATCGGATTTCTTCCATTATTATGCTAGGTCTAATTCCTGAAATAGGTAAAAGAAACTGCAAGAAATTCCACATTTATTTTTATTTTTTAGTCTCTCCTATAAACTGATACTAACATTTGTATTAGTAATTAACTTTATTTGCATTTCAAGCGTCCAAGGAAACTTAAGAAGTACAGAATGGTAATGATACTCCATTAATATAAATATAATAACTCATAGTCGATGAGTACTTTATTTTTTACAAACTGCTTCACTGAGTTGATTGTAGAATTATTACTTGAGTGATTAGCAAAGTTTTTATCAGTGTAATAAGATGACACCTCTGTGATCTTGCAGACTGTCCTGAGCGCGGGCCCGCCGCCCCCAGGCCAGCCCTCCGGCGCCCCCGACCAGACCCCCGGCGCCCCCAAGCCGGGCGCGACAGCCGCGCCGCCGCCCCCGCCCCCGCGACCGCCGCCGCCGCCGCGCCGCGCCTGGCCCGCAGCCGCGTTCGCCGTCGCGCTCACCGCCTCGCTCGGCGGGGTCGGTATCACGAAACGAACGTATTTAACGAAAACTTGTTGTATTTTTCATTTCAAGTGAAATGTCACACGAGCACCTGTAGATTGAATGTAGATTGAAAACAATTCGGTATGTAAGGGGAAAAAATGGGCTAATTCTAAAGTTTTTTCTATTATTTTTCTATATTTTTCTATTTTTAGCTCTCAAATCAGCCAGATGGTGTTTATTTTAGCAATAATCGTGTATTTTTTTGACTTTCATGTGACCTGTAAAAGGTAGTCTGTTTAACCAAATTGCTTTTGCTAAATGCCGTTTAAAATACATGAAATTTAATATAATCTCTAGTCATCAATAGAGTAAGGTGTCCTACGAGTATACGGTTAACAAACTTAATGAAATAACTTCGATAATTACATTACAGGTTTATTTCTACCGTAAAACAAAGAACGACGAAGTCGGGAATGTGCCCGTGACCGAAGGTGGGTAACTTACGTGCTAGTAGCCTATGGCATTGTTGTCACTAGTGTCCATTGTGTATTATCTGCACTAAGGATATATCATCATCTTCACTTCCTGCATCCGTTTTCTACCAACTTGTTTTCGACCATTGGTCCAAAACTTCATAAAGTATCTTTTGAATATTACCGTAATAGACACCCGTTTTTTTCGTTCAGCGACTGCATTTTCGCATTTCGTTCAGCGAATAAAGGTGAAAATGTTCGTTATTCAGAAGGGAGCAAGAGCGTGCAGGAGGAGGAGGATCCGCCAGTGCCCGCCAGCGGGGAGGCGTTCCCCGAGTACGTGGAGTACCTGCTGGTGGGCGGCGGCACGGCGTCGTTCGCGGCCATGCGCGCCATCCGCTCGGCGCGGCCCGAGGCCCGCGTGCTGCTGGTGGGCGAGGAGGCCGCGCTGCCCTACATGCGGCCGCCGCTCAGCAAGGAGCTGTGGCGCGAGCCCGACCTGGCGGCCCGCGCGCGCCGCCCCGACGAGCTCACGTTCCGCCAGTGGAACGGCAAGCGGCGGCCCGTGGTGTACGAGCCCGCCGCCTTCTACACGCCCGTGGAGCGGCTGGCGGCCAGCGAGCACGGCGGCGCGGCCGTGGCGCGCGGCTGGCGCGTGGCGCGCCTGGACGTGGCGCGCCACGAGGCGCAGCTCACGGCGCCGGGCCGCGCGCCGCGCGCGCTGCGCTACGGCCGCGCGCTGCTGGCGCCGGGCGCGCGGCCGCGCCGCCTGCCCGCGCTGCGCGCCGCGGCCGCGGCCGGCCGCTCGCTGGCGCTGCGCGGCCTGCGCGACGCCGCGCGCCTGGCGCAGGCGCTGGACGAGCCGCGCCTGCGCACCGTGGCCGTGCTGGGCGGCGGCTTCCTGGCCACCGAGCTCAGCGCCGCGCTCGCCGACCGACGTACGTGCGAGTCCATACAGCGGAGCCGGTGGCCGGCGGCCGCGTAACGTGTGCTTGTGTGTGCAGTGCGCGGCAGCGGCAAGCGGGTGGTGCAGGTGATGGGCGAGCACGCGCCCATGGCGGGCGTGCTGCCGCAGTACCTGGCGCAGGACGCGGCGCGGCGGCTGCAGGAGGCCGGCGTCACGCTGCTCACCGGGGGTGAGTGCCGTCCGCGCCGGGGGCCCGTGCGCCAGCGGCGGACACTAACGGCCGGCCTGTTGCAGAGGAGGTGGTGGAGAGCACGCTGGACGCGGGCGGCGGAGTGCGCATGCGCCTGTCGTCGGGCGCGCCGCTGGAGGCCGAGCTGGTGGTGGAGGCCGTGGGCTCGGAGGTGGACCCGGAGTTGGCGGCGGCCTCGCAGCTGGAGACGCACCCCGAGCTGGGCGGGCTGCTGGTCAACGCCGAGCTGCAGGCGCGGGCCGACGTGTGGGCCGCCGGCGACGCCGCCTGCTTCTACGACGTGGTGCTGGGCCGACGCCGCGTGGAGCACCACGACCACGCCGTGGTGTCGGGTCGCCTGGCGGGCCACAACATGGCCGCCACGCAGCCCCCGCAGCACTACACGCACCAGAGCATGTTCTGGAGTGACCTGGGCCCGCAGCTCGGCTACGAGGTAAACGTCGCGAGCGGTGGCAGACCGCAGGAGGCACGGCGCGACCTGACGAGCCCTGTCTGTTGCAGGCCATCGGCATCATCGACTCGCGGTTGCCCACGGTGGGCATCTTCTCGGCGGATGCGGTGGTGGAGACGGGGCTCGCGCGCGCGGCGGAGCCCGAGCCCGCGGCGGAGCCCGCGGCCGAGCCCGGCGAGACGGAGGCCCGGCGCTACGAGCGCGGCGTGGTGTTCTACCTGCGCGGGCAGCGCGTGGTCGGCGTGCTGCTATGGAACCTATTCAACCGCATGCACGTAGCGCGCCAGGTCAGTGACTCCACCCTGACCCCCGTAACCCCCCGACCCCCATGAACCCCCGACCCCCGTGAACCCTCGACCCCCGTGAACCCTCGACCCCCCATGAACCCTCGACCCCCGTGAATCCTCGACCCCCATGAACCCCCGACCCCCATGAACCCTCTGACCGCGGCCGTGTTGCAGGTGCTGGCGCAGGGCGAGTTCGAGGACCTGTTCGAGGTGGGCAAGCTGTTCGCGCCGCACGAGGAGGAGTGACGTCACTAGAACGTAGCGAGCATTTAATACTTTTTAGGTAAAATAAAAATAATGGATTACGGTTGTATATTGTTTTATTTACACTAGCACGTTTGTGTTACAGCACGGTGCGTGTGATGGTGCGTACTTCCTATTCACATTTTTGGTAGTTTCCTTAGTTCAAAAAGTGACTAGTGAGTTTGTGTGTTCCAAAATTTTTTTATCAGTGTCAAACAAAAAACCAAAATAATTATTATTCAGTGACTGTACTTTTGACCCAAAAAACTATCTTTGTGTATAAAAATATAAAACTCGTGTGAAACAAACATTTCCTCGCGGGATACCTTTCGTTCTACGTAAGAGGGAAATCCCTCTTCACACATGAGCTCAAGGTGAAAAAACAATTTCGCTATCGCCACCTTAGGTAACAAATGACAATGGGCACTTTTGTATGAAACTTGGTCCAAGAACCTCCACTGATGAGACTTATACAGGGTGTAACGGAAGGGGGGTATCAAGCCGAAAGGGGACAAAACTATACCTTATGTAGATCTTATCTGCAAAATTTCAATTAAAAAAAAACACTTTTGATATTTTTTTCAATTTCAGTTAAAAAAATATTTTAATATTTCCAGCATGTAAAAAACGCGGCACAGCACTATTGAGGTCACTGTTCTTAATCCACTCAAATATTGGCACTACACAAATCTCCTAGCGCGTCCTGGTCGCCTGGTACTCGAGTCGGCGGCCGATTGGAACAATCCGAGTCGGCGGCACGTCGGCGACTGTAACAAACAAGAATGACACTAAAGCATCTAATAATTGGAGTCATTTTGCTTTGACAACTATTCTCACATTATTTTATGACGTGTAAAATAAGTTAAAATTACCTACTTGTTTAGGTAAGGTATTTAATTTAATAGTAAATAGGAAAAAAAAGTGTGAAAGTGTGGGTAAGTAGGTAGGTAATTAATAATTAGACTTACGTTTTACAAGAAAGGTTCGAAATGTCGTCATCCCCGTTCGATGCACAGACCTGCCGCTTCATCTGTCCACAACACTTTCGAAGCAAAGTCTGGTGAGCTTTCCACTTGAACTCGGTACCATTCTCAGAATGCCACACGAGGTAAATAATCAGCAGGAATTAGCTCGGGCGTACGTTGCATGTGGTAAGGTTCGCGTGGTAGTCCTTGGGTTGGCTGCACGGCTAGTACGTGTCTACGACAACCGCGCGGGCGGCGCGGGGTGAAGGGTTTCTTCTTCAAACTCCGGATCACGGGTCGCCAGTCTCGGATGACGCGTGGAAAGAGCCCGTTAAATGCAGTAGTATACCATATGCGTGATCAGCTGTTCCAGTTTGTATGGGGAGGTTTTTTTTTTATTAATCCAATCAAAAACATAAATGTGAAATGAGACCCAAGTTCAATATTATGATAAATGCCGTGGTTGTTGGCAAGCAAGCAAGCAAGCAAAAATCACTTTGTGATCCCTAGTTTGGTTAGGACATTACAGGCTGATCACCTGATTGTCCGAAAATAAGATGATCCGTGCTTCGGTAGGCACGTTAAGCCGTTGGTCCCGGTTACTATTTACTGATGTAAGTGAGTAATCGTTACATGAGCCATGTCAGGGGCCTTTGGCGGCTCAATTATAACCCTGACACCAGGGTTGATGAGGTTGGTATTCTACCTCACGACCCACACGATAAGAAGAAGAAGTCGAATATCTTTTTATTTATTGATCGTTGTTCTTGAGGAATTACGACTTCAGGTAGTATTAGAAATAAAATGTAGAATCTGAGTATAAAATCAACGTATATTTCAGTGAGATGTGATAGTACAAGTGAAAGGGATGCGGGGGGAGGGACAATGTCAAGTTAGCGCCTACTAAATAAAAATAGCAATCCCGTCTTCATCCTGTCGGGATTTATAAGTATGAAAAGGCGTCGATACCCAACAATCGTCATAAGTCATAATCTGATATTTGGCGACAAATTCTAGACATTTTTTGTGTGAAATCAGATTTTGCAAGTGCTGTAGAAAAAAAAGTGATGCTGGGGAAAGGCT
Source organism: Pectinophora gossypiella (assembly GCF_024362695.1). Taxonomy (NCBI): domain Eukaryota; kingdom Metazoa; phylum Arthropoda; class Insecta; order Lepidoptera; family Gelechiidae; genus Pectinophora; species Pectinophora gossypiella. The sequence goes on from NC_065422.1 coordinate 2,874,634, forward strand.
TACCCTGGCACTGCCACCAAACAATGCTTAAATAACTTTTAAGCGGCGTGACGGCGAATTCTGATGTAATATTCACGACATTTTTTGTGACCGTCAGGATGGCCTGTCACTACCCTAATTTTACATCGAAGTAATTATTAACCCGAGCAACGCTACCAAGTACTTGGGGTATGGTACCAAGTACTTGGGGTTTGGTACCTAGTACTTGGGGTTTGGTACCAAGTACTTGGGGTACGGTACCAAGTACTTGGGGTTTGGTACCAAGTACTTGGGGTATGGTACCAAGTACTTGGGGTATGGTACCAAGTACTTGGGGTATGGTACCAAGTACTTGGGGTTTAGTACCAAGTACTTGGGGTATGGTACCAAGTACTTGGGGTTATGGTACAAAGAGCAGTTCGCGCTATTTATAAGCTGCGTTGTCGGGACTCTTTGAGGGAGCTGTTTAAAGAAATAAATATACTGACGGTCGCAAGTCAATATATACAGGGTGTCCCGTAAAGAGCACGACAGACTGAAATGTAAGGAAGATTGAGGTGTGCCCTACTCGATAAAAAAAAATTACCTCAGTAAAAGTGTCACCGTTTTCGAGATATTCCCGACTTTTTATTTTTTTCGACAAATTCCGCTTTTGGTCAGTTTCTTCAAAAATATGGCCGATATTATACCTTTCTGAAATCCTTATTAAATAAGTAATTTATCTGTAAAATGTGCAGTGACAGTCCAGTACTTTTTTTTTTCACCACCGAATGCCAAAGTTGAGGTAAATAATTTTTGTACAAAAAAATAATAAGAATAATATTTTTTTTTCAAAGATACTTAATGATATTTAGCAAAATAGTACTTAAATATGGTAGATCTACTATTCTAGAATATTTACAAAAATAAATTACAGAGTTATCTGCTTTTTTGTACACACAGCAACAACAAAAAAACTATATGGTATGGTAGTAAGTACTTGGGGTATGGTGGTAAGTACTTGGGGTATGGTGGTAAGTACTTGGGGTTTGGTACCAAGTACTTGGGGTATGGTAGTAAGTACTTGGGGTATGGTAGTAAGTACTTGGGGTATGGTAGTAAGTACTTGGGGTATGGTAGTAAGTACTTGGGGTATGGTAGTAAGTACTTGGGGTATGGTAGTAAGTACTTGGGGTATGGTAGTAAGTACTTGGGGTATGGTAGTAAGTACTTGGGGTATGGTAGTAAGTACTTGGGGTATGGTAGTAAGTACTTGGGGTATGGTAGTAAGTACTTGGGGTATGGTAGTAAGTACTTGGGGTATGGTAGTAAGTACTTGGGGTATGGTAGTAAGTACTTGGGGTATGGTAGTAAGTAGTTGGGGTGTGGTGGTAAGTACTTGGGGTATGGTGGTAAGTACTTGGGGTTTGGTAGTAAGTACTTGGGGTATGGTAGTAAGTACTTGGGGTATGGTAGTAAGTACTTGGGGTATGGTAGTAAGTACTTGGGGTTTGGTACCAAATACTTGGGGTATGGTAGTAAGTACTTGGGGTATGGTAGTAAGTACTTGGGGTATGGTAGTAAGTACTTGGGGTATGATAGTAAGTACTTGGGGTATGGTAGTAAGTACTTGGGGTATGGTAGTAAGTACTTGGGGTATGGTGGTAAGTACTTGGGGTTTGGTACCAAGTATTTGGGGTATGGTAGTAAGTACTTGGGGTATGGTAGTAAGTACTTGGGGTATGGTGGTAAGTACTTGGGGTTTGGTACCAAGTACTTGGGGTATGGCAGTAAGTACTTGGGGTATGGTAGTAAGTACTTGGGGTATGGTAGTAAGTACTTGGGGTATGGTAGTAAGTACTTGGGGTATGGTAGTAAGTACTTGGGGTATGGTAGTAAGTACTTGGGGTATGGTAGTAAGTACTTGGGGTATGGTGGTAAGTACTTGGGGTATGGTGGTAAGTACTTGGGGTATGGTAGTAAGTACTTGGGGTATGGTAGTAAGTACTTGGGGTATGGTGGTAAATACTTGGGGTATGGTGGTAAGTACTTGGGGTATGGTGGTAAGTACTTGGGGTATGGTGGTAAGTACTTGGGGTATGGTGGTAAGTACTTGGGGTATGGTGGTAAGTACTTGGGGTATGGTAGTAAGTACTTGGGGTATGGTAGTAAGTACTTGGGGTATGGTAGTAAGTACTTGGGGTATGGTGGTAAGTACTTGGGGTATGGTGGTAAGTACTTGGGGTTTGGTACCAAGTACTTGGGGTATGGTAGTAAGTACTTGGGGTATGGTAGTAAGTACTTGGGGTATGGTGGTAAGTACTTGGGGTATGGTAGTAAGTACTTGGGGTATGGTAGTAAGTACTTGGGGTATGGTAGTAAGTACTTGGGGTATGGTGGTAAGTACTTGGGGTATGGTGGTAAGTACTTGGGGTATGGTGGTAAGTACTTGGGGTATGGTGGTAAGTACTTGGGGTATGGTAGTAAGTACTTGGGGTATGGTAGTAAGTACTTGGGGTATGGTGGTAAGTACTTGGGGTATGGTGGTAAGTACTTGGGGTATGGTGGTAAGTACTTGGGGTATGGTGGTATGTACTTGGGGTTTGGTACCAAGTACTTGGGGTATGGTAGTAAGTACTTGGGGTATGGTAGTAAGTACTTGGGGTATGGTGGTAAGTACTTGGGGTTTGGTACCAAGTACTTGGGGTATGGTAGTAAGTACTTGGGGTATGGTAGTAAGTACTTGGGGTATGGTAGTAAGTACTTGGGGTATGGTAGTAGGTACTTGGGGTATGGTAGTAAGTACTTGGGGTATGGTAGTAAGTACTTGGGGGTATGGTGGTAAGTACTTGGGGTATGGTGGTAAGTACTTGGGGTATGGTAGTAAGTACTTGGGGTATGGTGGTAAATACTTGGGGTATGGTGGTAAGTACTTGGGGTATGGTGGTAAGTACTTGGGGTATGGTGGTAAGTACTTGGGGTATGGTGGTAAGTACTTGGGGTATGGTGGTAAGTACTTGGGGTATGGTAGTAAGTACTTGGGGTATGGTAGTAAGTACTTGGGGTATGGTAGTAAGTACTTGGGGTATGGTGGTAAGTACTTGGGGTATGGTGGTAAGTACTTGGGGTTTGGTACCAAGTACTTGGGGTATGGTAGTAAGTACTTGGGGTATGGTAGTAAGTACTTGGGGTTTGGTACCAAGTACTTGGGGTATGGTAGTAAGTACTTGGGGTATGGTAGTAAGTACTTGGGGTATGGTGGTAAGTACTTGGGGTATGGTGGTAAGTACTTGGGGTATGGTGGTAAGTACTTGGGGTATGGTGGTAAGTACTTGGGGTATGGTGGTAAGTACTTGGGGTATGGTGGTAAGTACTTGGGGTATGGTGGTAAGTACTTGGGGTATGGTAGTAAGTACTTGGGGTATGGTAGTAAGTACTTGGGGTATGGTAGTAAGTACTTGGGGTATGGTGGTAAGTACTTGGGGTATGGTGGTAAGTACTTGGGGTATGGTGGTAAGTACTTGAGGTATGGTGGTAAGTACTTGGGGTTTGGTACCAAGTACTTGGGGTATGGTAGTAAGTACTTGGGGTATGGTAGTAAGTACTTGGGGTATGGTGGTAAGTACTTGGGGTTTGGTACCAAGTACTTGGGGTATGGTAGTAAGTACTTGGGGTATGGTAGTAAGTACTTGGGGTATGGTAGTAAGTACTTGGGGTATGGTAGTAGGTACTTGGGGTATGGTAGTAAGTACTTGGGGTATGGTAGTAAGTACTTGGGGTATGGTAGTAAGTACTTGGGGTATGGTGGTAAGTACTTGGGGTATGGTGGTAAGTACTTGGGGTATGGTAGTAAGTACTTGGGGTATGGTGGTAAATACTTGGGGTATGGTGGTAAGTACTTGGGGTATGGTGGTAAGTACTTGGGGTATGGTGGTAAGTACTTGGGGTATGGTGGTAAGTACTTGGGGTATGGTGGTAAGTACTTGGGGTATGGTGGTAAGTACTTGGGGTATGGTAGTAAGTACTTGGGGTATGGTAGTAAGTACTTGGGGTATGGTAGTAAGTACTTGGGGTATGGTGGTAAGTACTTGGGGTATGGTGGTAAGTACTTGGGGTTTGGTACAAAGTACTTGGGGTATGGTAGTAAGTACTTGGGGTATGGTAGTAAGTACTTGGGGTTTGGTACCAAGTACTTGGGGTATGGTAGTAAGTACTTGGGGTATGGTAGTAAGTACTTGGGGTATGGTGGTAAGTACTTGGGGTTTGGTACCAAGTACTTGGGGTATGGTAGTAAGTACTTGGGGTATGGTGGTAAGTACTTGGGGTATGGTGGTAAGTACTTGGGGTATGGTGGTAAGTACTTGGGGTATGGTGGTAAGTACTTGGGGTATGGTGGTAAGTACTTGGGGTATGGTAGTAAGTACTTGGGGTATGGTAGTAAGTACTTGGGGTATGGTAGTAAGTACTTGGGGTATGGTAGTAAGTACTTGGGGTATGGTAGTAAGTACTTGGGGTTTGGTACCAAGTACTTGGGGTATGGTAGTAAGTACTTGGGGTATGGTAGTAAGTACTTGGGGTATGGTAGTAAGTACTTGGGGTATGGTAGTAAGTACTTGGGGTATGGTAGTAAGTACTTGGGGTATGGTGGTAAGTACTTGGGGTATGGTGGTAAGTACTTGGGGTTTGGTACCAAGTACTTGGGGTATGGTAGTAAGTACTTGGGGTATGGTGGTAAGTACTTGGGGTTTGGTACCAAGTACTTGGGGTATGGTAGTAAGTACTTGGGGTATGGTAGTAAGTACTTGGGGTATGGTAGTAAGTACTTGGGGTATGGTAGTAAGTACTTGGGGTTTGGTACCAAGTACTTGGGGTATGGTAGTAAGTACTTGGGGTATGGTAGTAAGTACTTGGGGTATGGTAGTAAGTACTTGGGGTATGGTAGTAAGTACTTGGGGTATGATAGTAAGTACTTGGGGTATGGTAGTAAGTACTTGGGGTTTGGTACCAAGTACTTGGGGTATGGTAGTAAGTACTTGGGGTATGGTGGTAAGTACTTGGGGTATGGTGGTAAGTACTTGGGGTATGGTGGTAAGTACTTGGGGTATGGTGGTAAGTACTTGGGGTATGGTAGTAAGTACTTGGGGTATGGTAGTAAGTACTTGGGGTATGGTAGTAAGTACTTGGGGTATGGTAGTAAATACTTGGGGTATGGTGGTAAGTACTTGGGGTATGGTGGTAAGTACTTGGGGTATGGTGGTAAGTACTTGGGGTTTGGTACCAAGTATTTGGGGTATGGTAGTAAGTACTTGGGGTATGGTGGTAAGTACTTGGGGTTTGGTACCAAGTACTTGGGGTATGGTAGTAAGTACTTGGGGTATGGTAGTAAGTACTTGGGGTATGGTGGTAAGTACTTGGGGTATGGTGGTAAGTACTTGGGGTATGGTGGTAAGTACTTGGGATATTGTGGTAAGTACTTGGGGTATGGTGGTAAGTACTTGGGGTATGGTAGTAAGTACTTGGGGTATGGTAGTAAGTACTTGGGGTATGGTGGTAAGTACTTGGGGTTTGGTACCAAGTACTTGGGGTTTGGTACCAAGTACTTGGGGTATGATAGTAAGTACTTGGGGTATGGTAGTAAGTACTTGGGGTATGGTAGTAAGTACTTGGGGTATGGTAGTAAGTACTTGGGGTATGGTAGTAAGTACTTGGGGTATGGTAGTAAGTACTTGGGGTATGGTAGTAAGTACTTGGGGTATGGTAGTAAGTACTTGGGGTATGGTAGTAAGTACTTGGGGTATGGTAGTAAGTACTTGGGGTATGGTAGTAAGTACTTGGGGTATGGTAGTAAGTACTTGGGGTATGGTGGTAAGTACTTGGGGTATGGTGGTAAGTACTTGGGGTTTGGTACCAAGTACTTGGGGTATGGTAGTAAGTACTTGGGGTATGGTAGTAAGTACTTGGGGTTTGGTACCAAGTACTTGGGGTATGGTAGTAAGTACTTGGGGTATGGTGGTAAGTACTTGGGGTATGGTGGTAAGTACTTGGGGTTTGGTACCAAGTACTTGGGGTATGGTAGTAAGTACTTGGGGTATGGTAGTAAGTACTTGGGGTATGGTAGTAAGTATTTGGGGTATGATAGTAAGTACTTGGGGTATGGTAGTAAGTACTTGGGGTATGGTAGTAAGTACTTGGGGTATGGTAGTAAGTACTTGGGGTATGGTAGTAAGTACTTGGGGTATGGTAGTAAGTACTTGGGGTTTGGTACCAAGTACTTGGGGTATGGTAGTAAGTACTTGGGGTATGGTAGTGTACTTGGGGTATGGTGGTAAGTACTTGGGGTATGGTGGTAAGTACTTGGGGTATGGTGGTAAGTACTTGGGGTTTGGTACCAAGTACTTGGGGTATGGTAGTAAGTACTTGGGGTATGGTAGTGTACTTGGGGTATGGTGGTAAGTACTTGGGGTATGGTGGTAAGTACTTGGGGTATGGTGGTAAGTACTTGGGGTATGGTGGTAAGTACTTGGGGTATGGTGGTAAGTACTTGGGATATTGTGGTAAGTACTTGGGGTATGGTGGTAAGTACTTGGGGTATGGTAGTAAGTACTTGGGGTATGGTAGTAAGTACTTGGGGTATGGTAGTAAGTACTTGGGGTATGGTGGTAAGTACTTGGGGTTTGGTACCAAGTACTTGGGGTATGGTAGTAAGTACTTGGGGTATGGTAGTAAGTACTTGGGGTATGGTAGTAAGTACTTGGGGTATGGTAGTAAGTACTTGGGGTATGGTAGTAAGTACTTGGGGTATGGTAGTAAGTACTTGGGGTATGGTAGTAAGTACTTGGGGTATGGTACCAAGTACTTGGGGTTTGGTACCTAGTACTTGTGGTTTGGTACCAAGTACTTGGGGTACGGTACCAAGTACTTGGGGTTATGGTACCAAGTACTTGGGGTATGGTACCAAGTACTTGGGGTATGGTACCAAGTACTTGGGGTATGGTACCAAGTACTTGGGGTTTAGTACCAAGTACTTGGGGTATGGTACCAAGTACTTGGGGTTATGGTACAAAGAGCAGTTCGCGCTATTTATAAGCTGCGTTGTCGGGACTCTTTGAGGGAGCTGTTTAAAGAAATAAATATACTGACGGTCGCAAGTCAATATATACAGGGTGTCCCGTAAAGAGCACGACAGACTGAAATGTAAGGAAGATTGAGGTGTGCCCTACTCGATAAAAAAAAATGACCTCAGTAAAAGTGTCACCGTTTTCGAGATATTCCCGACTTTTTATTTTTTTCGACAAATTCCGCTTTTGGTCAGTTTCTTCAAAAATATGGCCGATATTATACCTTTCTGAAATCCTTATTGGTGGTAAGTACTTGGGGTATGGTGGTAAGTACTTGGGGTTTGGTACCAAGTACTTGGGGTATGGTAGTAAGTACTTGGGGTATGGTAGTAAGTACTTGGGGTATGGTAGTAAGTACTTGGGGTATGGTAGTAAGTACTTGGGGTATGGTAGTAAGTACTTGGGGTATGGTAGTAAGTACTTGGGGTATGGTAGTAAGTACTTGGGGTATGGTAGTAAGTACTTGGGGTATGGTAGTAAGTACTTGGGGTATGGTGGTAAGTACTTTGGGTATGGTAGTAAGTACTTGGGGTATGGTAGTAAGTACTTGGGGTATGATAGTAAGTACTTGGGGTATGGTAGTAAGTACTTGGGGTATGGTAGTAAGTACTTGGGGTTTGGTACCAAGTACTTGGGGTATGGTAGTAAGTACTTGGGGTATGGTAGTAAGTACTTGGGGTATGGTAGTAAGTACTTGGGGTATGGTAGTAAGTACTTGGGGTATGGTAGTAAGTACTTGGGGTATGGTGGTAAGTACTTGGGGTATGGTGGTAAGTACTTGGGGTTTGGTACCAAGTACTTGGGGTATGGTAGTAAGTACTTGGGGTATGGTGGTAAGTACTTGGGGTTTGGTACCAAGTACTTGGGGTATGGTAGTAAGTACTTGGGGTATGGTAGTAAGTACTTGGGGTATGGTAGTAAGTACTTGGGGTATGGTAGTAAGTACTTGGGGTTTGGTACCAAGTACTTGGGGTATGGTAGTAAGTACTTGGGGTATGGTAGTAAGTACTTGGGGTATGGTAGTAAGTACTTGGGGTATGGTAGTAAGTACTTGGGGTATGATAGTAAGTACTTGGGGTATGGTAGTAAGTACTTGGGGTTTGGTACCAAGTACTTGGGGTATGGTAGTAAGTACTTGGGGTATGGTGGTAAGTACTTGGGGTATGGTGGTAAGTACTTGGGGTATGGTGGTAAGTACTTGGGGTATGGTGGTAAGTACTTGGGGTATGGTAGTAAGTACTTGGGGTATGGTAGTAAGTACTTGGGGTATGGTAGTAAGTACTTGGGGTATGGTAGTAAATACTTGGGGTATGGTGGTAAGTACTTGGGGTATGGTGGTAAGTACTTGGGGTATGGTGGTAAGTACTTGGGGTTTGGTACCAAGTACTTGGGGTATGGTAGTAAGTACTTGGGGTATGGTAGTAAGTACTTGGGGTATGGTGGTAAGTACTTGGGGTTTGGTACCAAGTACTTGGGGTATGGTAGTAAGTACTTGGGGTATGGTAGTAAGTACTTGGGGTATGGTGGTAAGTACTTGGGGTATGGTGGTAAGTACTTGGGGTATGGTGGTAAGTACTTGGGATATTGTGGTAAGTACTTGGGGTATGGTGGTAAGTACTTGGGGTATGGTAGTAAGTACTTGGGGTATGGTAGTAAGTACTTGGGGTATGGTAGTAAGTACTTGGGGTATGGTGGTAAGTACTTGGGGTTTGGTACCAAGTACTTGGGGTTTGGTACCAAGTACTTGGGGTATGGTAGTAAGTACTTGGGGTATGGTAGTAAGTACTTGGGGTATGGTAGTAAGTACTTGGGGTATGGTAGTAAGTACTTGGGGTATGGTAGTAAGTACTTGGGGTATGGTAGTAAGTACTTGGGGTATGGTAGTAAGTACTTGGGGTATGGTAGTAAGTACTTGGGGTATGGTAGTAAGTACTTGGGGTATGGTAGTAAGTACTTGGGGTATGGTAGTAAGTACTTGGGGTATGGTAGTGTACTTGGGGTATGGTGGTAAGTACTTGGGGTATGGTGGTAAGTACTTGGGGTATGGTGGTAAGTACTTGGGGTATGGTGGTAAGTACTTGGGGTTTGGTACCAAGTACTTGGGGTATGGTAGTAAGTACTTGGGGTATGGTAGTAAGTACTTGGGGTATGGTAGTAAGTACTTGGGGTATGGTAGTAAGTACTTGGGGTATGGTGGTAAGTACTTGGGGTATGGTGGTAAGTACTTGGGGTATGGTAGTAAGTACTTGGGGTTTGGTACCAAGTACTTGGGGTATGGTAGTAATGACTTGGGGTATGGTAGTAAGTACTTGGGGTATGGTAGTAAGTACTTGGGGTATGGTAGTAAGTACTTGGGGTATGGTAGTAAGTACTTGGGGTTTGGTACCAAGTACTTGGGGTATGGTAGTAAGTACTTGGGGTATGGTAGTAAGTACTTGGGGTATGGTAGTAAGTACTTGGGGTATGGTGGTAAGTACTTGGGGTATGGTGGTAAGTACTTGGGGTTTGGTACCAAGTACTTGGGGTATGGTAGTAAGTACTTGGGGTATGGTAGTAAGTACTTGGGGTATGGTGGTAAGTACTTGGGGTTTGGTACCAAGTACTTGGGGTATGGTAGTAAGTACTTGGGGTATGGTGGTAAGTACTTGGGGTATGGTGGTAAGTACTTGGGGTTTGGTACCAAGTACTTGGGGTATGGTAGTAAGTACTTGGGGTATGGTAGTAAGTACTTGGGGTATGGTAGTAAGTACTTGGGGTATGGTAGTAAGTACTTGGGGTATGGTGGTAAGTACTTGGGGTATGGTGGTAAGTACTTGGGGTATGGTAGTAAGTACTTGGGGTTTGGTACCAAGTACTTGGGGTATGGTAGTAATGACTTGGGGTATGGTAGTAAGTACTTGGGGTATGGTAGTAAGTACTTGGGGTATGGTAGTAAGTACTTGGGGTATGGTAGTAAGTACTTGGGGTTTGGTACCAAGTACTTGGGGTATGGTAGTAAGTACTTGGGGTATGGTAGTAAGTACTTGGGGTATGGTAGTAAGTACTTGGGGTATGGTAGTAAGTACTTGGGGTATGGTAGTAAGTACTTGGGGTATGGTAGTAAGTACTTGGGGTATGGTAGTAAGTACTTGGGGTATGGTAGTAAGTACTTGGGGTATAGTAGTAAGTACTTGGGGTATGGTAGTAAGTACTTGGGGTATGGTAGTAAGTACTTGGGGTATGGTAGTAAGTACTTGGGGTATGGTGGTAAGTACTTGGGGTATGGTAGTAAGTACTTGGGGTATGGTAGTAAGTACTTGGGGTATGGTAGTAAGTACTTGGGGTATGGTAGTAAGTACTTGGGGTATGGTGGTAAGTACTTGGGGTATGGTAGTAAGTACTTGGGGTATGGTGGTAAGTACTTGGGGTATGGTAGTAAGTACTTGGGGTTTGGTACCAAGTACTTGGGGTATGGTAGTAAGTACTTGGGGTATGGTAGTAAGTACTTGGGGTATGGTAGTAAGTACTTGGGGTATGGTAGTAAGTACTTGGGGTATGGTAGTAAGTACTTGGGGTATGGTAGTAAGTACTTGGGGTATGGTAGTAAGTACTTGGGGTATGGTAGTAAGTACTTGGGGTATGGTAGTAAGTACTTGGGGTATGGTAGTAAGTACTTGGGGTATGGTAGTAAGTACTTGGGGTATGGTAGTAAGTACTTGGGGTATGGTAGTAAGTACTTGGGGTATGGTAGTAAGTACTTGGGGTATGGTAGTAAGTACTTGGGGTATGGTAGTAAGTACTTGGGGTATGGTAGTAAGTACTTGGGGTATGGTAGTAAGTACTTGGGGTATGGTAGTAAGTACTTGGGGTATGGTAGTAAGTACTTGGGGTATGGTAGTAAGTACTTGGGGTATGGTAGTAAGTACTTGGGGTATGGTAGTAAGTACTTGGGGTATGGTAGTAAGTACTTGGGGTATGGTAGTAAGTACTTGGGGTATGGTGGTAAGTACTTGGGGTTTGGTACCAAGTACTTGGGGTATGGTAGTAAGTACTTGGGGTATGGTAGTAAGTACTTGGGGTTTGGTACCAAGTACTTGGGGTATGGTAGTAAGTACTTGGGGTATGGTAGTAAGTACTTGGGGTATGGTAGTAAGTACTTGGGGTATGGTAGTAAGTACTTGGGGTATGGTGGTAAGTACTTGGGGTATGGTGGTAAGTACTTGGGGTTTGGTACCAAGTACTTGGGGTATGGTAGTAAGTACTTGGGGTATGGTAGTAAGTACTTGGGGTATGGTAGTAAGTACTTGGGGTATGGTAGTAAGTACTTGGGGTATGGTAGTAAGTACTTGGGGTATGGTAGTAAGTACTTGGGGTATGGTAGTAAGTACTTGGGGTATGGTAGTAAGTACTTGGGGTATGGTAGTAAGTACTTGGGGTATGGTAGTAAGTACTTGGGGTATGGTAGTAAGTACTTGGGGTATGGTAGTAAGTACTTGGGGTATGGTAGTAAGCACTTGGGGTATGGTAGTAAGTACTTGGGGTATGGTGGTAAGTACTTGGGGTATGGTGGTAAGTACTTGGGGTTTGGTACCAAGTACTTGGGGTATGGTAGTAAGTACTTGGGGTATGGTAGTAAGTACTTGGGGTATGGTAGTAAGTACTTGGGGTATGGTAGTAAGTACTTGGGGTATGGTAGTAAGTACTTGGGGTTTGGTACCAAGTACTTGGGGTATGGTAGTAAGTACTTGGGGTATGGTAGTAAGTACTTGGGGTATGGTAGTAAATACTTGGGGTATGGTGGTAAGTACTTTGGGTATGGTGGTAAGTACTTGGGGTATGGTAGTAAGTACTTGGGGTATGGTAGTAAGTACTTGGGGTTTGGTACCAAGTACTTGGGGTATGGTAGTAAGTACTTGGGGTATGGTAGTAAGTACTTGGGGTATGGTAGTAAGTACTTGGGGTATGGTGGTAAGTACTTGGGGTATGGTGGTAAGTACTTGGGGTATGTTGGTAAGTTCTTGGGGTATGGTAGTAAGTACTTGGGGTATAGTAGAAAGTACTTGGGGTAGTGACCCTGATGCGGAGCAGTTTTCGAAAATCGGGAAGTATTTCCATACTTTACATGACGTTCCCATCACTACCCCGATATATATTTCATACCCCCGAGACATTTTCTTGATAAACAAATTTTTGTATGGCGGCCATCTTGTTTTTCCGACATTGTGTTTTTTTGTCACCCGCGATGAAAATTGACCAAGATTTAAATAGGTGTCATGAAAGAAAAATTGGTTCACGTGCGATAGTTTTGCCAGGCCGTAGGGTGTTTCTCGGACGCGGAGCAGTTTTTGGTGACCAGAAAGTATTTCCGTACTCTACATGACGTTTTGAGCAAGCGCTCCATACATTATTTTTACCCAAAGGGGCTTCTTCTAAAAAAAACAAAATTTTGTGTGGCGGCCATCTTGTTTTTCCGCCATTTTGTTTCTTTTACAGGCGATTGGATTTGATCAAGATTTAAATACGTTTTGTGAAAGAAAAATTGCTTCAGGTTCTATAGTTTAGCTTTATAGCTTCACCGTGTTTATAGTTATAGTTTAGTTTTAATTTTAAATACTTTAATTCGAATTTGTATTAGATTTTTACTATTTTAATTGTTTGTGGTATCTATTTTAATGTATGGATTTTTAGATCTGAAATAAACGATATTATTATTATTATTAGCCAGGCCATAGGGTGTCTCCCTAAAGCTGACCAGTTTCCGAAGGTCTGGAAGTTTTCCGGGAGCCTTGAGACCGATCCGATCAATTTGACTTTACAAATGCTCTAGTCACCCCTACGATTTTTGAAAATTCCCCTCGATTTATTTGGTCAGCCATCATCAGACCCTGACTTCCTTGACATGGGACCACCTTGGGAATATCTCCTTTCGATCAAAAAAAGAATTATCAAAATCGGTTCATACACGACGAAGTTATCCCCGAACAAACATAAAACAAATATACATACGGTCGAATTGAGAACCTCCTCCTTTTTTTGAAGTCGGTAAAAACAAAAGCTGTTGTCAATTCATTGAGTATGAGTATGACGGCGCCTCATAGAGCGCCATCTGTACGGATTAGAGTGAACTACGCTGACGTTCGCTCTAGCGGAACGTCGTTTGCATATGGCGGCGGGGCGGTCGTCTTGTCAGTGTGACAGTTCGAGGGACAGCCGCCTGCGCACCGTACCCGCGACGGATCGCTTTAAATCCGAGGAATCCTTAACCATTTCTGTTGATTAATAGTGATTTATGTGCCTTAATAGTGTGATACAATAATTTAGAAGTTCATTTTGTTTCAAAGTACTTTAAATTAAATAACGTGTGATTAAGTAACTATTAAATTGTTTTAACTACCCACGTCCAGTGTTACATTAGAAAAATGACTGAGTCCGATGAAGGCCCTACTGCGCCTTTAAGTACAATTATTTGTTATACAATAAACGGCCGCGTGTGGACCCGAAGCGCTCACTCGGTTTTATTTTATTAAATGCACTGCTATTGTATCTGTTGTTTCTATTACACTCCACACGACTGAAGATTATACCCCTACCCGCCCTGTCTCGGTTACGAACCGTGAAGAAAGCAATATTTAACGTAAATAGTAACGTATATCTGGAGTATGTCTACCCCGTAAGGATACTGTCATCACAGCCTTTCACAAAATCAATCAAGAACACCGTATTTTAATTTCTTAAGACCGCAGAAACGGATGATGCGATAAGTAAACATTTTACCCTCCCTGAGCCGGAGGTCTCGCAAAAGAACACAAAAAGCAACAAAGCTGCCGGACCGGATGAAATACCCCGAATTTCTACAACATTTTGGAAAAATAAGTAAATAAGTAAATGATTGAATGAGTAAATAAGTAAATAAATAAGAAAAGAAGAAATCCAAAAATTGTCAAAATTGTGAGTGGTTTTTTCTATGCAGATATGTGACCGTGGCTTCCTAATAAATCGCAACAGGGAGGGTGGAGGGGCGATTTTTTTGCGTTCCCGGCGTCCTAGACCCGCGAGAGAGGCCTTAAAATTTTCGTAAAGACGAGGGCTACAATATAACGCAATAAAATAGAGAGACTTTTATAACATTTTGTTGCAGTAGACTGATATTTCGAAATTTCTTTGCTAATAACACGAAAAATACATGAATACTCAAAAAAAATTATTTAAACCTATTAAATTGCAAAAAATATAACGGCCAGAACAAAAACCAAACCCTACCCACACCCGAAACAAAGAAAATTGAAACGTAATTATACCCTAACCTAAAACCATGTAAACCAAAATAACCCAAATATACCAAAACTAAACCCAAACCTAAGAAAACTCAAAACTAACAAAATCCAAACCTAACATAATTCAAACCTAACAAAACCCAAACCTAAAAAAACACATACCTAACAAAACACAAACCTAACCCAAAACTAAACAAACCCAAACCTAACAAAATTAAAACCTAAAAAAATTCAAACCAAACCCAAACCTAACCCAAACCCAAACCCAAACCCAAACCAAACCCAAACCTAACCCAAACCCAAACTTAATAAAACCCAAACCTAACCCAAACCCAAACTTAACAAAAACCAAACCTAACAAAAACCCAACCCAAAAAAACCCAAACCTAACAAAATTAAAACCAAACCCAAGCCTAACCCAAACCCAAACCTAACCCAAACCCAAACTTAACAAAACCCAAACCTAACCCAAACCCAAACCTAACCCAAACCCAAACCTAACCCAAACACAAACTTAACAAAAACCAAACCTAACAAAAACCAAACCTAAAATAACCCAAACCTAACAAAATCCAAACCTAAAAACCAAACCTAACAAAACCCAAACCTAACGAAACCCAAACCTAACAAAACCCAAACCTAACAAAACACATACCTATTAAAACCCAAACCTAACCCAAACCTAACAAAACCCAAACCTAACAAAACACATACCTAACAAAACACAAACATAACCCAAAACTAAACAAACCCAAACCTAACCCAAACCCAAACTTAACAAAACCCAAACCTAACCCAAACCCAAACTTAACAAAAACCAAACCTAACAAAAACCAAACCTAAAAAAACCCAAACCTAACAAAATCCAAACCTAAAAACCAAACCTAACAAAACCCAAACCTAACGAAACCCAAACATAACAAAACCCAAACCTAAGAGACCCAAACCTAACAAAACCCAAACTGAACAAAACCCAACCCAAAAAAACCCAAACCTAACAAAATTAAAACGAAACCCAAGCCTAACCCAAACCCAAACCTAACCCAAACCCAAACTTAACAAAACCCAAACCTAACCCAAACACAAACTTAACAAAAACCAAACCTAACAAAAACCAAACCTAAAAAAACCCAAACCTAACAAAATCCAAACCTAAAAACCAAACCTAACAAAACCCAAACCTAACGAAACCCAAACCTAACAAAACCCAAACCTAAGAGACCCAAACCTAACAAAACCCAAACTGAACAAAAACCAACCCAAAAAAACCCAAACCTAACAAAATTAAAACCAAACCCAAGCCTAACCCAAACCCAACCCAAACCTAACCCAAACCTAACCCAAAACCAAACCTAACAAAACTTAAACCTAACAAAACCCAAACCTAATCAAACCGAAGCATAACAAAATTCAAACCAAACCCAAACCTAACCCAAACCCAAACCATACCTAAACCTAACCCAAACAGAAACCTAACAAAACCCAAGCCTAACCCAAACCTAACACAAACCTAACCCAAACCTAACCCAAACCTAACCCAAACCTAAACCTAAAAAAATTTAAACCAAACCCAAACCTAATCCAAACCCAAACCTAATCCAAACCCAAACCTAATCCAAACCCAAACCTAATCCAAACCCAAACCTAAAAAAATTTAAACCAAACCCAAACCTAATCCAAACCCAAACCTAACCCAAACCCAAACTTAACAAAACCCAAACCTAATCCAAACCCAAACCAAACCCAAACCTAAAAAAATTTAAACCAAACCCAAACCTAATCCAAACCCAAACCTAACCCAAACCCAAACTTAACAAAACCCAAACCTAACCCAAACCCAAACTTAACAAAAACCAAACCTACAAAAACCAAACCTAAAAAAACCCAAACCTAACAAAATCCAAACCTAAGAAAAACCAAACCTAACAAAACCCAAACCTAACAAAACCCTAACCTAAGAAACCCAAACCAAACAAAACCCTAACCTACCTTTGCACCTTTACTACCATCACTATGTATGACCACATTTACTGCAATAAAATTCATTTCATTTCATTTCGTTTCATTTCATTTCATTTCAAAACCAAACCTAACAAAACCCAAGCCTAACCCAAACCTAACAAAATTCAAATCAAACCCAAACCTAAATAAACCCAAACCTAACAAAACCCATACCTAACAAAACACAAACCTAACCCAAACCCAAGCCCAAACCTAACAAATCTCAAACCTAACAAAACCCAAAACTAAACAAACCCCAAACATAACAAAATTCAAACCAAACCCAAGCAAGCAAGCAAGCAAGCAAGCAAGCAAGCAAGCAAGCAAGCAAGCAAGCAAGCAAGCAAGCAAGCAAGCAAGCAAGCAAGCAAGCAAGCAAGCAAGCAAGCAAGCAAGCAAGCAAGCAAGCAAGCAAGCAAGCAAGCAAGCAAGCAAGCAAGCAAGCAAGCAAGCAAGCAAGCAAGCAAGCAAGCAAGCAAGCAAGCAAGCAAGCAAGCAAGCAAGCAAGCAAGCAAGCAAGCAAGCAAGCAAGCAAGCAAGCAAGCAAGCAAGGTTTAGGTTTAGGTTTAGGTTTAGGTTTAGGTTTAGGTTTAGGTTTAGGTTTAGGTTTAGGTTTAGGTTTAGGTTTAGGTTTAGGTTTAGGTTTAGGTTTAGGTTTAGGTTTAGGTTTAGGTTTAGGTTTAGGTTTAGGTTTAGGTTTAGGTTTAGGTTTAGGTTTAGGTTTAGGTTTAGGTTTAGGTTTAGGTTTAGGTTTAGGTTTAGGTTTAGGTTTAGGTTTAGGTTTAGGTTTAGGTTTAGGTTTAGGTTTAGGTTTAGGTTTAGGTTTAGGTTTAGGTTTAGGTTTAGGTTTAGGTTTAGGTTTAGGTTTAGGTTTAGGTTTAGGTTTAGGTTTAGGTTTAGGTTTAGGTTTAGGTTTAGGTTTAGGTTTAGGTTTAGGTTTAGGTTTAGGTTTAGGTTTAGGTTTAGGTTTAGGTTTAGGTTTAGGTTTAGGTTTAGGTTTAGGTTTAGGTTTAGGTTTAGGTTTAGGTTTAGGTTTAGGTTTAGGTTTAGGTTTAGGTTTAGGTTTAGGTTTAGGTTTAGGTTTAGGTTTAGGTTTAGGTTTAGGTTTAGGTTTAGGTTTAGGTTTAGGTTTAGGTTTAGGTTTAGGTTTAGGTTTAGGTTTAGGTTTAGGTTTAGGTTTAGGTTTAGGTTTAGGTTTAGGTTTAGGTTTAGGTTTAGGTTTAGGTTTAGGTTTAGGTTTAGGTTTAGGTTTAGGTTTAGGTTTAGGTTTAGGTTTAGGTTTAGGTTTAGGTTTAGGTTTAGGTTTAGGTTTAGGTTTAGGTTTAGGTTTAGGTTTAGGTTTAGGTTTAGGTTTAGGTTTAGGTTTAGGTTTAGGTTTAGGTTTAGGTTTAGGTTTAGGTTTAGGTTTAGGTTTAGGTTTAGGTTTAGGTTTAGGTTTAGGTTTAGGTTTAGGTTTAGGTTTAGGTTTAGGTTTAGGTTTAGGTTTAGGTTTAGGTTTAGGTTTAGGTTTAGGTTTAGGTTTAGGTTTAGGTTTAGGTTTAGGTTTAGGTTTAGGTTTAGGTTTAGGTTTAGGTTTAGGTTTAGGTTTAGGTTTAGGTTTAGGTTTAGGTTTAGGTTTAGGTTTAGGTTTAGGTTTAGGTTTAGGTTTAGGTTTAGGTTTAGGTTTAGGTTTAGGTTTAGGTTTAGGTTTAGGTTTAGGTTTAGGTTTAGGTTTAGGTTTAGGTTTAGGTTTAGGTTTAGGTTTAGGTTTAGGTTTAGGTTTAGGTTTAGGTTTAGGTTTAGGTTTAGGTTTAGGTTTAGGTTTAGGTTTAGGTTTAGGTTTAGGTTTAGGTTTAGGTTTAGGTTTAGGTTTAGGTTTAGGTTTAGGTTTAGGTTTAGGTTTAGGTTTAGGTTTAGGTTTAGGTTTAGGTTTAGGTTTAGGTTTAGGTTTAGGTTTAGGTTTAGGTTTAGGTTTAGGTTTAGGTTTAGGTTTAGGTTTAGGTTTAGGTTTAGGTTTAGGTTTAGGTTTAGGTTTAGGTTTAGGTTTAGGTTTAGGTTTAGGTTTAGGTTTAGGTTTAGGTTTAGGTTTAGGTTTAGGTTTAGGTTTAGGTTTAGGTTTAGGTTTAGGTTTAGGTTTAGGTTTAGGTTTAGGTTTAGGTTTAGGTTTAGGTTTAGGTTTAGGTTTAGGTTTAGGTTTAGGTTTAGGTTTAGGTTTAGGTTTAGGTTTAGGTTTAGGTTTAGGTTTAGGTTTAGGTTTAGGTTTAGGTTTAGGTTTAGGTTTAGGTTTAGGTTTAGGTTTAGGTTTAGGTTTAGGTTTAGGTTTAGGTTTAGGTTTAGGTTTAGGTTTAGGTTTAGGTTTAGGTTTAGGTTTAGGTTTAGGTTTAGGTTTAGGTTTAGGTTTAGGTTTAGGTTTAGGTTTAGGTTTAGGTTTAGGTTTAGGTTTAGGTTTAGGTTTAGGTTTAGGTTTAGGTTTAGGTTTAGGTTTAGGTTTAGGTTTAGGTTTAGGTTTAGGTTTAGGTTTAGGTTTAGGTTTAGGTTTAGGTTTAGGTTTAGGTTTAGGTTTAGGTTTAGGTTTAGGTTTAGGTTTAGGTTTAGGTTTAGGTTTAGGTTTAGGTTTAGGTTTAGGTTTAGGTTTAGGTTTAGGTTTAGGTTTAGGTTTAGGTTTAGGTTTAGGTTTAGGTTTAGGTTTAGGTTTAGGTTTAGGTTTAGGTTTAGGTTTAGGTTTAGGTTTAGGTTTAGGTTTAGGTTTAGGTTTAGGTTTAGGTTTAGGTTTAGGTTTAGGTTTAGGTTTAGGTTTAGGTTTAGGTTTAGGTTTAGGTTTAGGTTTAGGTTTAGGTTTAGGTTTAGGTTTAGGTTTAGGTTTAGGTTTAGGTTTAGGTTTAGGTTTAGGTTTAGGTTTAGGTTTAGGTTTAGGTTTAGGTTTAGGTTTAGGTTTAGGTTTAGGTTTAGGTTTAGGTTTAGGTTTAGGTTTAGGTTTAGGTTTAGGTTTAGGTTTAGGTTTAGGTTTAGGTTTAGGTTTAGGTTTAGGTTTAGGTTTAGGTTTAGGTTTAGGTTTAGGTTTAGGTTTAGGTTTAGGTTTAGGTTTAGGTTTAGGTTTAGGTTTAGGTTTAGGTTTAGGTTTAGGTTTAGGTTTAGGTTTAGGTTTAGGTTTAGGTTTAGGTTTAGGTTTAGGTTTAGGTTTAGGTTTAGGTTTAGGTTTAGGTTTAGGTTTAGGTTTAGGTTTAGGTTTAGGTTTAGGTTTAGGTTTAGGTTTAGGTTTAGGTTTAGGTTTAGGTTTAGGTTTAGGTTTAGGTTTAGGTTTAGGTTTAGGTTTAGGTTTAGGTTTAGGTTTAGGTTTAGGTTTAGGTTTAGGTTTAGGTTTAGGTTTAGGTTTAGGTTTAGGTTTAGGTTTAGGTTTAGGTTTAGGTTTAGGTTTAGGTTTAGGTTTAGGTTTAGGTTTAGGTTTAGGTTTAGGTTTAGGTTTAGGTTTAGGTTTAGGTTTAGGTTTAGGTTTAGGTTTAGGTTTAGGTTTAGGTTTAGGTTTAGGTTTAGGTTTAGGTTTAGGTTTAGGTTTAGGTTTAGGTTTAGGTTTAGGTTTAGGTTTAGGTTTAGGTTTAGGTTTAGGTTTAGGTTTAGGTTTAGGTTTAGGTTTAGGTTTAGGTTTAGGTTTAGGTTTAGGTTTAGGTTTAGGTTTAGGTTTAGGTTTAGGTTTAGGTTTAGGTTTAGGTTTAGGTTTAGGTTTAGGTTTAGGTTTAGGTTTAGGTTTAGGTTTAGGTTTAGGTTTAGGTTTAGGTTTAGGTTTAGGTTTAGGTTTAGGTTTAGGTTTAGGTTTAGGTTTAGGTTTAGGTTTAGGTTTAGGTTTAGGTTTAGGTTTAGGTTTAGGTTTAGGTTTAGGTTTAGGTTTAGGTTTAGGTTTAGGTTTAGGTTTAGGTTTAGGTTTAGGTTTAGGTTTAGGTTTAGGTTTAGGTTTAGGTTTAGGTTTAGGTTTAGGTTTAGGTTTAGGTTTAGGTTTAGGTTTAGGTTTAGGTTTAGGTTTAGGTTTAGGTTTAGGTTTAGGTTTAGGTTTAGGTTTAGGTTTA